>NW_026637727.1:600000-1072461 GCF_028554395.1 Pezoporus wallicus
CTATCAGCAGAAGAAGAGGCTATTTTGACCTAAACAAGATCACAATGAGATATTCTGGAAGAGAAAACACATTAATGGTAGTAAGAAGAATTTGCTCATTTCTAAGGTTTTGAAGCTTCATGTTAGTAAAAAAAACCTGGTTCTGCCTCCTGGCATTACATTTTGCTTGGGCACTTTTTTAAACCTTATGTAACATGGCAGGTCAAGAACTGGAAAGAAAAGCTACTTGAATTACATTAGTACAGCCAATTATCTCCCTTCTTAGAGTATAAAGAATGAAATTGATGGAAAAAATGCCATATTCTGCTAATGCTTTATTAGCAGGCTCAGGTCCTCTCTAAATTACTAGAATCACTCACCTAAATATGTATGTTTATTTCTCCACAAGTCTGAGAAGAAAATGGAGGAAATAATAATATATCCTGGATCTGTCAATGGTACTTCTGCCCAGCAGTGGAACAATAATTCACTGCAAAGCTTCATCTTTTCTTTAAACACATGATTCCTGCTCTTTTTGTCAGAACTGATGTTTACTCTGTCAGGCTTAACATTTCAGTGATAAAGGCCCTAATTATTGCTTTCCATTGTGTTCCTAAGATCAGGACTTTATGCACACCACTTCAAAAGACAATACTGAACTCTGTTGGGTATTCATATGTATTTTTTGCACTCTTCTACTGTGGCAGCAATTGTACCTGCTGTTTCTTTGTGGCTATGACCTTTCAGCTATCCAAAATTAGTCTAGATAAGGCTGTGCCTCTGGCACAAACGGTAATTTAGCTAAACCCTCTGAAAGGGCAGTGCTAAGTTAAAACAACCATGACAAACTTGAAAGAAACTGCAAACAGAATAGGCTTTCTAAGTTAGGTGAGGGCTGACTAATATGCATATTGACTTGGGGGAACAGCAGGAGAAACAGTTTTGCTGAGTACTGATTTATGAACTGAGAATTATAGGAATTATTTTAACAATAGAAAAATAATATGCAAAGTTACAAAAAATTTACATATTACTGGCTTTAATCCACAATATCTCACAAAATCAGTAATTACTAAATAATAATTAAGTTAAAGCTCATGTGCCCCGATAGGTTTGTTTTTTTTTTTTTAAATGTCAGGACTCTTAATGTTGTAGTTTTCTACAGTAGAAGGGGTCTATGCTTACCACTATGAGTTGTCACATTTTATTAGTTTTCCTCTCAGGGATTTAGGAGAGCTTGTACCTCTTGTGCTTTACCTTAACAGGTCAGATTGTAACCTATTTAGATAGCCTATTTTGCTTTCACAATTTGTTGTCATGACAGAGAAAAATCATCACATCAAAAATAAAATCTTTTCTTTCTCCAAACCAATATTCTCCAAGCCCTTTTTGCATTTGTTTGGTATACCAGAGGAAAAAATAATGTAGTAAGACTTCTAGGTGAAATACCATTAAGGTACTCTTGATACCTGGATGAGCTGCTGGAGTCCATGGAAAAGAACTCTGCAACACAATAATACCTACATGAGTGTGTGTCTTTGCATGTCTCAGCACCTCAGGCACATACACATCCATGGCGTGAGTTCTCCTTAAAATAGGCTTTATGCAGTTTAATGCTTTTAAATTTAGTTCGTTAGTTCTAATTTAAACTGATACATGGGAATTGTCCTATGCTAACTCAAGGTACACTTGTGGAACTTACACATTCTCATCTTGAGAAGGTGAATTGCAAAAACAACAGAGAATTTATATTGATGAATACTCCAGGCATCAGAAAAACAAATTGTCAGGAATGAAGTGCAGTACATAGGTAAAATATTTACAGAACTAAGGGGAAATAGTTTTTAAAAAAATAGATTTTTCTGGTTTTGATACTAAGCTTATACTAAGAATAGCAAACCTCAGTATTGATAGAACAGTCAACTCCCAAACCACTTCATGCAAAAACAAAAATGATCATTGAAGAAATATATACGCTGTATATCTGTTTATCTGAAATACTGCAATGAGATATCCTTTCTCTTAGCATTCTCTTCCTTAAGCTAAATCACAGCTCCCTCCTCCTCCTTTTATACATCACATACTTCAGCCCCTAAACATCTTAGTGGTCTTCTGCTGTAGCCTCTCTTACTCACAGGGGCCCGAAACTACATACAGAATCCAAGATGGTTCCCCAAACCTGCTAAGAACAGGGCAATAATCTTTTCTCTAGAACTCCTAGCTATGAACTTGCCAGTAAGTGAGTGCTGACTCATGTTCACCTTGCTGTCCATCTGCCCCAACCACATTCTCTGTGGATGGCTACCCACCTTATCAGGCACTAGCCATATCGTTCTACAGGCTTGCTCTGTCACAGCAGCAAGGCTTTGCATTCTTCTCTAAACTATCTTTCTAGAGAGTTTGATGAGACTGCAAAACCTTTATTTCCCTACATTCCCATTCTTGCCTGGCAGAGTGTTTGCAATTTTCCAGTCATCAGGCATCTTTGACCAAATGCTAAAATGTTTCAAAAATGATAGACTCTTGTAAGCTAAGAAAAATAAATAAATTCTTGCCTTAGAATTCTTCCCTTAGAAGGACAAAAAGTTTTACTATTACTAATGCTGATCCTGAAGAAGTGCCTTCCGCTGCCTATTTTGCTCAATACATATTAAATTGGACAGTCACATCTGTAGCTTCAAACCACTTTTTGACAAATCCTGTCGAGCTCATACAGAATACATTAATTTACAGAGCCCCAAGCAGACAAACTAGCCTTGGAATTTAAGTTCTAGCTCTTCATCACTGAATCATCCAGTGGTGAACATGTAATTAGATGCAACTGTTGTGCAGATTAATTAATATCTGTCAAGATGATGAGGGTTTATTGTGCATGAAAATTTTCATGCCTAAAGTAACTGTTATCAAAATCTGAAATCTTTTGTTCTGGATAGGAATACAAAAGCAGTACTGCTGGCTAGTAGGCTGAGTACTCTTCAGTGAATAATTCATTTAATGACAGAACTGTCATAGCTCATTTTCAGTATATTGGTATTGAATCCTTATGCGTGTTCTTCTGGATTATATTTCGTCTTCTTCTTATGGCAAGACCCTCTGAAGTATATTTTTCAGTTGTAGAGATGAGAATTTCCAAGACTGTGATTGAAGAAATAGATCAAAACCCAAAGAAGAGGGAGGGAGGAAGGTGAAAGTCAGATAAAAAAAAAAAAGTCTTCAGCTTTTCTTTTGAGTACTTTCAAGTCTTTCAGTTCTCCTATTTTTCTCCCCTCTTATGTATATTTACATTTTGAAATTTGGTGAAGTAAGAGAAAAAGTAAGAATCTTTTTAGCAAAAATGCCTCTTCCCTTTAAGCAAAAAATCTTTAGCACTAGCTCTGAAATACTAGTTACATAAAGCTGCTGGTACTGCTTCAAGAAAACCTTGAAGAGTAGTCCAAAATAGTAAGGGTTGAAAAAGGTAGAAAGTACTATGCCATCTAACTTCCTTTTATGAAGTCTTTTTCATAAATGACTGCAAAACTGAAAAATATGATTTAATTACACTTCTATACAGCTGACATACAAGGCAATGTTTTCACCTTGAAAAAGCAGTGTTGAAGTGTGTGAGTGTATATATAGTCACCGTGCCCACATACACATACATAATTATTGATTACAAAAATTCTCAAGTGACTACTTGAGACCATTCCAATGCTAACTTTGGGCATTTTATTAATCATTAAAATATGCATGAATGCACTTGCTAGGTATTCAGCATGTATATGTGTCCAAAATGGTACCCATACATTATATCAACAAACAGAAAGGTAGGACGTGGGCTGTATTTTTAGAATAATGAACATGATAAAAGGTTAGGTATTTTGTTCTATTTCTTCTGAAATATGCAATTTGTTACAAGTTATATTGTCTGTGAAAAGAATCCCTACTGCAACTCTAATGTGGATTTTTAGTATCAAAAACATAAAAGCACATCAGAACACATCATGTGCAAACCATGGCATTAAACAGATTAGAAAACTAAATGTCATACTGTAACATGACCAGGGTTTTTGCAGTTAATTTACAAGAAAGGCAGAAGAGCTCTGCAGGAAGCACTTTCTCCAAATATGCACCCTGCAGCTAAAATACCTCATATACCTTATTGTTCTTACAGGGGCAAAAAAAAAAAAAAAAAAAAAAAGGAAGGAAAAAACCCTTGACTAAAGTAATAAATTTTAAGCTTATGTGGATTTTTAAGATGACTAAATGAATTCCATGTGAGATTGTGCATTGCAAGCAAATACAAAGAAAAAAAAAACACAGCAATCTTACCTATAAAGTACTTTTGTAATCTACCATTTGTCTGTTTGCACTGCAGTGGTACTGAAATATTTGTCAGTTTATGAATGCTTCAATTACCAGTAAACTTTTTATTGAATTCCTATTTAATTGTATTTTCTTCTATGTCCCTCTGTGTCACTGTATTTCTGTTAGTGCACTTGAGAAAATAGGCTGCTGTACAGTCCCCTGTAGCCATAAAGATGCTATTTTGTTTTATTTAGTAAGAAAAATGTTGGAATTTCAAATCAAACATGGTTTGCAGCTAGTTCTGAAGGAGTTAAACAGGACTCTGTATACTGTTGAAGAAACTGAAGTAGAAAGCCCTCAGTCTACTTAATTAAGGCTTTTCATATAAGCACTGCCTGAAATCACCTTAGCTGCCTTTTCGAGCTCTCACCTGGTTCTAATTAAGCTCCTTGGAACATTAACCTGGCTTTTTCCTCATGATTCATCTCATTAGGAAAAAAAAAGGTAAATGACTTGCTTTTATATGCTACTTTATATAGTGGCCTTCTGCTGGAGTTGGTGAAATCCTTGAACATTGTCTTTAATAGAAGCAGGATTATTTCTTTGCAAATAAAGTGATTAACATGTTTAAAAAATTCCTTAATGAAAAAGAATAATCCCCAACAGAGATTCATTATATAATGACAGTGCCTACTCCATTTTACCTCTGGACAATTAACCATGTCAACAATTGAGATCACCCAATAGGCTAAGGGCCTGGTAAAGCAGTTATCAAAAAGTATACGGTAGTTCTAACTTAAGTGCTTAAGGCTTAGGTGCTTAGGACACCTATGTTCCCAATACAAAATGAAGTAGTTGGATCATATAGTAATCCAACCTGGAATACCTGCTGCCCTGGTACGCTAATATACAGCATACGTTTGCATTCTGAGGGATAGTGTGGAAAAGCCTTTTCAAAGCTCAAAGGAATGGGAGTGTCAAACTGCCTTAGATCCTGGAAATGAGATATACTAATTTTTTCCTACTTGTGTAAAAGCGCAAACACTTGGAACAAGTTAAACCCTATATATATTCATATGATTTACTTTATTTTTTTAGTATGTATATTCCATTTTTTACCTCCTTTAGCAATTTGTTCAACAATAACAATTTATCCAGCTAAATGATAAAAGATAATTACTTCCAGCTGTTGAAAAAAAAGAAACTGTAGTCAACCTGAAATAAAAAAACAATAAGGAAAACTTTTGGACCTTGTCAAAATACAATAATTTTCAGACCTGAGTGAGCACTACTCTTTAGTTTAATAGCTGAACAAAAGGAATAAAAAGCATATTAGCTGGGTCAAGCTGAAACTTGCTATTTCCATCGATAAATTTGTTTCAGGTCTAATGAACATGGTATTGGACTCAAAAGGGTTTGCTTTGTTTTCATACAAGAAAAAACTGCTACATAAAAAAGATAATGTAGTACTTCTCTTTCCCCATCAACTGTATAGAATATTTACCCTAACACAGGATGTGTGACTATACAACAGCCATCTGAAAGTGAACCAGAAAAAAAGTATATTAGAAACAAAACTCTTCCACCTTGTTCCCAGTTCTAAGTTGCCCTAACTACCAGGTGAGGAAGTCATTCTCTCACTTCGACAAGTGAAAACGGTCTAGGAACAATCTACCCAAAGGTATGTGATAGCAGAATTAGCAGATGGTGTGAACATTCTGCACAGTAAAAAAAAGATACATTCAAAAAACACAAGCGAAATTTCTTGCATCCGTCTATAAGTTGGCAGACAAACCAATTACCAAGCCACTTGGTGTGACACATTTACAAAAAACCTGAGTAGTCTCAGATGTCCTAAAATTCTATTTGTTGAGGATTAAATGGTTTGCCCCCCAGTCTTTGACTGTTTTACTAGCAAGAGAAAAAAACTGCTTAGTTTCGCCATTGAAAAAGATGCAATGGATAAATTACCATTCTCAAACTAATTTATTAATCCCAGGGATAGCTATGATATAGCTGACAGAATTTTTTATAAGCACACTAATTAACAACTTGGTTATGAATATCTTGGGTTATACCAGCTATTTAACAACCTGCCAGGAGCTCCTGATTACAAAGAAACCAGCAATATTTTTACTTCTTATGCTCAAATATCTTTGTCTAATTAGCTCAGGAAATGTACTAAAGCAGATATTTGCCAGAGAAGAAACACACCTCATAAGAGGTGCAGGGTTTTTCCTACTACCTCTCAGAACAAAACAAGAGTCTCTCTGAGACCCAAGGGTAGTGCAAAGCTGACAGTAGTGAAGATGATTGTTCAACATGGAGTAACAAATTTCAAAGACTGTTTCTCAAATGAATACCAGCAGTATTGCAGACTAGATCTCTGTCTGTTTTGTGTTTCTTTCTATGGCCTGGTATGGTCCAACCACCATTTCTCTTTCTTTGTTTTCCCTGGTCTACTTTGTACTTACTTCTTTTTCAATTAACATCTTTCAGTGTAAAGTGCTTAATAAGCTCAGAACAGATTAGGACATAAGTGAAAATTATTATCTTTTCTTGTTATGAAATATTTCCTCCTAAGGAGAAAGTATGATAAACATTATTGTATCAAAAAGCTAGCTAAGAGATGCTGCTTCAATTTAAACCTTTTTGCTCTAATTCTGAGACAGTAAAATGAAAATGAGAAAATGATGATGGTAGTTCTCACAAAACAGCATTCCTGGTTTTTCTTAAGTAGAATAAATTCTACTGGGTAGTGTAATATACTACCTAATAGCTGCTATACCTGAATGTGAATAATCACAAGTTAACAAACATATGTGTTCACAGTTAGACTCATCACTATGCAGCCTTGAATATAAATAGCCATAGGTCAAATTTCTGTATGAAACCTTCCTGAAATTAAAATCAGATGGGATCAGATGTGATACAAGCTAAACCAAAGTTCAAGTAACACTTGCTTTTGTTTTTACTTTACCTCAAAAATCAAGTTTTAAAAATTGTGAGAGAACTATAGCTTGTTACTTTTCACTCCCTTTTCACTTTGGTTTGGTGAAAAAATAGACTGACCTGTTCAATGACATAGGATAAACAGACCTGTAACATAGTATCTTGTATGTAAGTAGAATTCAGGTAACAAAGTAGTAGGAAAAAAAATGATAAAACAAACATCTAAATATTTGATGCTTGTGGAATTTTGGGAAAATTTGGGGAATTTTTAGGAACAGGCTGATATCTAGCTGCTGAGCTTTTCATGAATAGGACTTCTGCATATCATTTTGGTGAAACTGGATTCTGAGTTTTTTGGACAGCAATAGTCTGAATGTTGCATTAAATATCAGCAAAATAGTAAAGTCAGATAGGCAGGCCACAAACAAGAGTGTCGCATATTTTTAACTTTATCTTTCATCTTATTTTCCTCACAAGGTTAAGATTAATTAGGAAAATGAGTTATTGCAAATCCTGATATTTTGTAAGCATTAGCTTGGCTGAAAACTGGGATAACAACTGAAAATCATATTCAAGTGCTACTCCAGTGCCAGAAGAAGCAGAATAAAACAGTGCAATTCACTTATTATAACAGTAGTGGGTACCTTTATGAATGGTTGGAACATACAAGGCAGAGCTAAGCTACTTGCAAACCACTTGCTCCTATACCCTTCAGACTATGAGGCTGGGGCTTAGGGTGCAGCAACTTTCACAGTATCTGGATATACACCATTCCTATATTTTGAACACTTTCACTAGTTCCTCATGCTGTTAAAGTAATTATTGTACTAAATTTTATTGCAGGTATGAATGCTGAGGTAGGATATTCATAAGGACCCATCATGTATGTACCATGAGTAATTTAGAATTTTCAGTATATCAGTGTATATTCTTTTAAGTAGCTCTCACTTAAGTACATACTAATTTAACTATCCAATCTAGATGTACAATGATTCCGACCCTCAGCTATAGTTATTAGCACATTCTAGGAGCCATCTTCCCCAAATTTAGCAAACCTTCGTATTTTTTTCCTGAAAATCTCAGCTTGAAAGAGCCATTAATACCTGCACTTCTTGCTTGTCTAAGGATGAAAGCAATAGCAATAACAATTTCTAAAAGTAGTTCTGATTCTTATTAATTCCTTACTGTATCTGAAATATTCAAATGAACTTTAAAGTGTTTCAAACTATTCTCACATATTTTTTGGATTTTCTCAACTGATAAGAGGCATTACTTTCTGAAAGGGCAACAGCAAAGTAATTCAGAGATGCCAGATGAGCAAGTGAAGATTTAGTTCATAATGGAATATGAAACAGAACTTCCAGCTGATTACATGAGACCTCTTCACTTAGATACAGTTCTCAATGTTGAACTAATTTGAAAAAAAAACCCAAAACTAGATGATTTGCTACCCAGGCATACTTAAGGTCTGCATTAAATCTTGATCCTTCAGGTTTCTCCACTGTAATTTCAGGAACATATATGCATAAAAACTTATAAGATGAAAATGTTATTTTGGATGCTTTTAATGGAATAGGTTTGGAGGGGGAAGTTCTAAAATAAATACAAATTATTTAGATCTCCAAGTTGAGAGCGGGCAAAGAAAAGTGTTTTTACAACCCATTAAGCATGTCAATACCACTAGCAGCTATGTTGTGAAGGAATAAATATTTAAGCCGTTCCCCACGCCAAACTGAGTTTTCAGTTTTTTTTCATTTTATGTGTTGTTGTAGCTGACAACCAAGAAATGCAAAACAAGGATTTAAGGTGCCATACTTAACAGAGCTCCTAAAACACTTGCGTATAATTCCTCCATTATTTCCAAATAAACCCTCCCCAGGGACACTATGAGGTAGACTTTTAACTTGATTCTTGAGATTCATGATTTCCTTTATGTTCACAAATAGGGACCTCAGAATTTTAGAGATGGAACCTGTAATTCCAAAAGCAGTTTAAAAAATAGTAAGCATTTTGTACTTTCTACAGCTAGTTTACACTAGTGAATAATATACAGAGTAAAATACATGAATACATATAGGTACATGCATATTTATACAAAGTTATGCTTTATATATTTATTAAAATATAATATTTTATTGCGTAAAATATATTGCTTGTATGTGTATATGAATATATACGTAAATAAAAGTCCTACGGCAGAAGTCTGACAACAAAAATGCAGCAACCCCTTGGTAGAAGCAACTGCTTATTCATTTGTTCTATGAAAACTACATATTTAATACAGGGATCTCTGCAAACCATAGTACTTACAGTGCTTCTGGAATAGAGGATTCTCTTACAGGAATAAATATACAGGGACATGTGTAATTGTTGAAACATTTTCGATGCAAGATGTGACATTCCTCTCAGGCTTACAGCTGGAGTAGTCTATTCTGCTCCAACACAGTAGGCAAGGCAGTCTCTTCCAACTAGGACTAGGCAGGACACCAACAGGGAAAAGAAAAATGCAATGAATATTTTGCTGGTCTGAAAAATCTTACCATTGTTCATCACATTGAGTTTTGGTTTTGTTTTATATTTTTTTTCAGTCTGCTGTATTTAAAAACTACACACATGAAACTTGGAGTAGTGGGGGAATCCTCAAAGTGTCTAAACGAAACCAGAGAGTCACTTCTTCATAGATCGATGCCTGCAAATTGCAGGATTTGCATTGTTATTTCCTACACCAAATGACTGATTTGTAAGGCCTCATTGTTTAGTATACATTTATATCATCTGTACATGATCTAAACCAGGGTTCAAATGACAATTTAATTAAAACAAATGAGCAGAAGTAAGGGAGAAATCTGATGAACTCGCTAAGGTTCTAGTCTGAGTGATTATCACCCAACAGCATAACATTGCCATATTGCAGCTAGCATTTTGGAATCTCTAATTTAAGGGAATCCCTGCAGCTGTATCTAAAACATTTGTTTCAGATTTAAAATATTCATTAGTTAATGCTTGTAAAAAAAGATAGAAGGAGGACCGTGTAAATACTAAGCTCTGCTATTATTTTAATATAAGTGGGTTTTAAGAATGTTAATGATAAACACTATGAAAACTAAGGGCAATATAAGCACAGTATCTTTTCTTCTAGGAAGTGCGTATTGTGCGTCCGAAATCAAAGTACTTTGGGCAATACCAGTTTGAATACGTTCATGTTGAACACATTAGTAGAGATTATTTTAATTTTTGTCATGTGGAAATCCATGGATTCTTTTGCTGACTTTCATATGAATCAAACCATCCTTCTTGTGGAAGAAATTTCCAAATCTCTCTCCTTAACACAAGTAAAATGTAGGTAAAAAATCAATACAAATAATCTGATCCTGATCACTTAGGCATGCCTCATATTCCCACTCCATTTCTTCCATTTGTCTCTATCACAGGAAGATTAATCCCTGATTTTGAACGCATGTCAGCAGCAGTAAACAATCTTTATTTCCATAGCTTACAATGCACCTGTGGAATATTCTGAAGATAAACAAAAGTTAAACTAATATAATCAATTTCTTGTGGCAATAACAGCTAATTTCTTCTTGGCAGTTTTACAGACAGTTGAGATGCCTGGGGTTTTGGTGGGGAGGAGGAGTTTGTTTTTTTTAATTTTAATTACGAAGTCCTTCCCTTGTTAAGCTTTGATCTGTCTTCTCTTTCTCTCTACATTGTCCTTTGCATGCAGCTTTGTCTGTTTTGTGAATCATTCTTCACCCGCAGTCTTCTTGTTCAGTACACCTTTAAAATCACTGCAAGTCGTTCAAAACCAAAAGGAATATATGTCTCAAGTCTGGCTTTAAGAAGCTATCTAAACCTGCAGTGCTATTGTATGTATAACGTACAGTCCTACTTTGGTAACCACAGTCCCCTAGTGTTTCTTTATATCCTCAGTGGCAAGCCTGTGTTGCCAAAAGTTGATCAAACCTGTGCAACTGTTTATAAAACAGTATTTTTTCTCATAATGCTACATAGTCTTTTATGATAAAAGAAATGTGTTCAGCAATGTCTACAGTTGAAGCCTGAAATTTCAATGGTTTAATTCTGATCTAAAGCCAAACCTTAAAAAGTAGGTTCAGGGGAAAGGAAGAGACATGCCTGAAGGGCTGCAGAAGTTATGAATAATTTTGTCCAAAAATTGTTTCTTTCTTTCACCACTGCTTTCAACTCATCTTCCCTGTAATCTGGATTATGCAAGACTCGGAAACCACTGCTAGAGGAACTGAATTACTGTGTCGTAGACAGAGATTCTGAACAACTTTACAATGCTTTCTCAAAAACATGATAAATCAATGATGTCAAAACAATAGAAAGAAGACAGAAAGAGGTGACGTAAAACCAGCTAGTCATTCTTTCCTTTCCCATTAACTTCCAATTTTTTCCTCTTATCTTTTCAATCTTATATTAGTATGGATTCCTGTTTCCAAGTTCTAGGTTTGTTTTGCATTTCTTTCAGTTACCACCACCATCAAATCATCCTCTTTTGCCATGCTGACTACTCAACTTTTAAGTTTCCTGTAATTTCCATGATAATGCATGAGTTCTGAAGGCTAGAGCTCTCCCAGGTAACACCAAGAAGCAAGGATTTTGTCCTGATCTTGAATTCAACATTTTCCTGAAAATGCCCATTTTTATATATATACATTAGAAAAAATCTTGAAACAAATCAAAAATAGTTCATGTTCATGGCATCTAACATTTTGCTTGCTTATTAAAGGTTTTGCTGTTTCCAGCTGCTGATAAATTTGCTCATAAAGTTGGATACAATTTCTTTTCTGCATTCGCCTCTGGAGTCTGGATAAAATGAGAACTTATTTATCCATTACAGTAGATTAAAGATGGCTGCTGCTTTCTGTCAGGTCTGAAACCAAAAGCCAGCTGGCAATGGAGTTTCAGCTCACTAGCCAAAAGAAATTCCATGCAATCTCTACCAACTCAAATCCAGGACTACCTGCAAGAGAGAGGGAGGTTTATCATACATTTCTCCCCTGAATCCAAACTCATCCCTTTAAGAAGTTGCTCATAATCTTCTCAGTGCTTTTGCTGTTTCTCAGAAGAAGAGTTTTTTGCACTTATTTTATTTCTACTGTAATGTCAAGCTTACCTACTTCACTTATTTTTCCCAGATTTTACCCATAAAAGTACATGTATTAAAGCACTATTTTAAGTTAGTTGAGAATAATAGCTGATAATTTCAGGGAGGAAAAAAAAAAATAAGTGTAGGAAGCACTGAACACAATCATTATGGTGGGAAAATGGAATGTCTGCAAATGTAGCACTAAAAATTTCTCTGAAGAATAAAGGACACACAACACTGCATTGTTGGTGCAATGTTAGTTTTATACTTGGTGTGCTGATCTGAGTTACAGCTGAAAATTTTCAGGATCAGAGAAAACAGTATCTGTTTAAAATATATATAGCAACTTAAGAATCAAGTCAGCAACGATACATCTCTAATACATCACAAGTGAAATGATTCAAATATTCACATGAATGTAGCTCTTGTACCTCCTTTTCCTGCTTTCCCCTTCAGATACAAGAACATAAAGTCTGACATATAGTTATATATATTTAGAACACTAAAGTGTTACATTTCTTAAAAAGTTTAGAGAAGATTTTACAAGCTCCATGTACTTCCGTGAAAATTTCACTTAGAAAACTTTGGATTACATAAATAATTTCTGTACATTATTACAGTGCACATCCAATGATAAATAATGGTGAAAAGAATTACTTTCTTTTTAATAGGTATTCATGAAAATCTGAGATAAAACATTGGAATAAACACTTTATACTCATGCATGAGCTAAGAATCATAGAATCATAGAATAGTTAGGTTTGGAAAGGACTTTAAGATCATCTAGTTCCATGAAAAGCTCAACAGGAAATACCACTGTGTTATTAAAGCAGGCAGTTGGGCAAGTAATTTTTTTTTTTTTGTTATTATTTAACCATCATGTTAAAGCACAGTAATCCCTTATTTTGATGGCATTTTAGTGTTTAGTCAGGTTGAAAACTTTTTTCTGAGAAAATAGTGGGGTAATTGCTAAATACTATTTTATAATTTCAAACTTATTTTAAATTTCAGCATCAGGTAGATGTGTTAGAAATTGCAAGAATATCCACTGCCTTTAACTGCTTACAGTCAAAAGTGGACTGTACAAAGTAGGAAAGATGAAACAGTACTAAATTTTGAAAGGATAAAATGGAAAATCCCTAAATCAAAATGCACTGAGATAAAATTTTGAAAGCATTCATTTTGGAAACTATTCTTTCTGCTTTCAAATAAAAATAATTTTACAAACATCACCATTAGGTCAAAGAGAAATTTCAAGTCTCCATAGCCATCAGATATATCAACAATGAAGAATCATGTACAAAGCAGCACAAATTTAGTCTGCTAAATTAAAAAAAAAATACATATATATATACACACACCACTAATAAAGTTGAATGATACATTTTCATTAATATAGAAGGACAGATTACATGGTAAAAGCCAATTTGATATCCAGAGGCTTCACACTGCCTGGAAATAAATTCACAAAGAGAGAAAAGCTGTATGGAAAAGAATGAACTAAAAGAGTAATGAAAACTGAAAAAGATGCATATGTCAGCTATAGCACATCACCTGGAAGGAGGAACACAGAACAAATCTGCACGTTTGAAAAATGATTACAGCACAGGTAGCAATGAAATGCAGATTGCACTACAGGGTCAGATTAAAAAGGAAATTTTTAAACCACAACACATTAAAAAAAAGAGATCAGGGAAGATGGAGAGGTTTTTGACTGGTGCTAAGGCAAACTCTGACAAAGGTAATCTTCTTGAAAAATAAGCTCCTCAAATAAGAAAAACCACAGAGAAACGAATACAACTATTATAAAGATCAAATATGAGAGGACAAGCATAGCCATCTGAATGAAGGATAATCCTATTTGAATGTGAAAAGAAATACAGCATCTTTTTAATACTATTTTTTATAGAAATCAACATAGCATCATACAATCATAGAACAGTTAGGGCTAGAAAGGACCTTAAGATCATCTTGTTCCAATCCCCCTTACATGGGCAGGGATGCCTCACACTAGACCATGTCACCCAAGGCTATGTCCAACCTGGCCTTGAACACCGCCAGGGATGGAGCATTCACAATTTCCTTGGGCAACCCATTCCAGTGCCTCACCACTCTCCCAGTAAAGACCTTCCTTATATCTAACCTAAACTTCCCCTGTTTTAGTTTAAACCCATTACCCTTTGTCCTGTTACTACAGTCCTTAATGAAGATTCCCTTTCTGGCATCCAAACATTCTAATAGCATCCTCTGACTTTCCCACCATGGTAACTTATGATCTGACTTTGTCCAATGAGAAATACAGATGTGCATAACTTTCTTAGATAAATCCAAGAAATAGCTTGAGTATGACAAGAATTGTAACAGGTTCCTGGAGTGGTTGGAGCAGAATGCTGAAGGGAAAATTGCTAGAGTTCTTACTAATCTCTTCAGTAAACTTCGTTTAGGGGCAGGGATAAAAGGTCATCTGGAACTGCCTGCTACTGAGCGAGAATGTGAGTATTTCAGGTGCAGCAGAGCTTGCCATATACTGTAGCTTTTCTCTTTACCCATTAGGATGAGAGAGAGCAAGAGAGAATACTGAAAATGGACAGAAATTAAAAGTAATCCTGAGGTTACTCTAAATTATTCTAGAGGCCCTGGAGAAGGTAATGTTAGCTGTCACCTTAAATTCCACATAGCAAATACTCAGAATAATTCTGGAAGGAAAACAGTGTCTGTTACCAGAAAAATATTGCCTGTGTTAAGTTCATCTAACTTTACTTTTAAAATATGAAGATTAATGCATACTGAACAGAAACAGCAAATTAAAATGGGCAAAATGATTGTTACATGGCATCAGTTGAAGGCTGAAAAAAAAAAAGCAAGCTATGATTGTAGCTAAAATTAATTTTTATTTTAACTATTTTTCATTGCTGGTTATGGCTTAGGAGGAGTCAATCTTCTTTCCCCAGCTATATGTAACTGTTAAATATCAAGGAGATGCTCTTTAGTCACATTGTTTGATGTGTATGTCACGCTGATAAGGAATATGAATCAAATGCATGTTATAAATATTCAAGAGAAGTTACAGTCCTAAGTAGCTCTGAGAATGTAAAGTTTTCAAAGCCTATTTATTATTAAGCAAATGTGTTTCTTGCTCATTCAACATTTTGGTCTTTGAATTTCCCTAAGAAGGAACCAAGACTCATAAAGAAACTCTTCTCAAGAACTCTGAAAAGAAAAAAAAAAAAAAAGCATATTTTCATCTTTATGTGCGCATGTACACATATAAAACTACAGTTGTGTTTTATAAAACTGGTATTTTCTGGGTAAGCCACTGAATACAAACATTCTTTCAGTTGAAAATGCAAACTTTCTTGAAAAATATCATCTTTTAAAGCTAAAATAGAGCACATAATCAAATTAATGGGATGTGACACTGAAAATCAGATCCTGACTGCATGGGGTTTTCTTTTTTATACAATAAAATCATGAATAGGTTCACTGGATGTTAAGAGGTATACAAGTAAATGCAATATTACTCCACCTACTCTGATGATCTTTTTCATTCATTGGTTGGTTTCCATAACATCTGGTGATCAGAGCCCAAAGTAAAAAAGATAGAAGGGATGTTCAGGGGCCAATGAATTTAACAAGGCTTTGATGATTACAGTAGAATTCACCATAATTTTGAAAGGAAAGCTGTCTTTTCTGACAATTGTCATGGTAGTGTTGCTGATTTCAAAGCAGGAAAAATACAGAAGAAAGTTCTTATGATCAGAATAATCAATGATCATATAATTCTTACAACAATATTTTCATAAGAAGGAAAAAATATTTTTACAGAAGATAAAGATTAAAAAATAGTAATACACAATTATGAAACATATATTAAAAAGAGTAAGATGTGTAATTACTAGCATATTCATCAAATTCAGCAGGTGTGTCTGACACATCGTAGGCAACCTTCATCTATGCACGTTGTTGTGTTAATTTGTAAGTATATCACGTTGTTGTGTTAATTTGTAAGTGTATCACCCAAGGAAACAAAATTATTTCATTATGTATTCTCCAACATCCAGAAGACCAGTAAGACTAACTTAACAGACATTTGCATGTATCCAATTAAACTGCACCTATTTTTCAATCATACCAATAAGTACTTTCCAGCCACCTTTCCATCCTTTAGCTGATCATGGGAACAGCTTGGAACCGAGTGTCTAGTCTGCTCTAATTTTCATTAGCACTGCCACACCAGACAGTATCATCCCAAGTAAGCCCTTGTTAATTAAAATCATACTTTGACCATGCTTCCCCAGTTGCAGATCTGTGCTTAGGGATGTGAAAACTTCAGAACAGGAGTAAAAGAACTGAGTGACCCTCCTGGTCTTTTCCACATAGGAGGCTGATTTCACTTTTCTGTATTGTAATGTAAAGTTAGGCCTTTAATATACTTATTTTGGCTACCCTACCAAAAGCTACAAAAGATACACTGCTGCATCCAGTGACAGTATGATTTCCTTAAAAAAAAAAAAAGAAAAAAAAAGAGAGAAATTCTATTTTTGAAAATTTTTATTTTCTTTTTAAAAGGGTAAAAAGATTATGCACACATAGACTGCATTAAACTACTGTGCTCCCTTGTCTTTCTATATTTTCAAAACGGAGCATAATTTGTCACTGAAATAACATGTAAAAGGTTTATGGATTTTCTTCTCATTTCTTGTGATTAGTGTCCTACTCTTAAATAGAAGATTAAAACCATTTTATTTTGCGCCTGTTCTATCATAAAACGTTAGTATTTCATCACATTAGTATGCTTCCACCACAGCAATGTATTAAAAAAGGTGCCCAAAATAAGGTATTTAATTAAATCTTTTAAATGGAATCCCAGCTTATGACCAAAAAATTAAGCTGTTTATTGAATTACTGCTGAACGCATGAATGTGACAGGAAGATGATACAAATCTGACCAGAATATTCTAGATGTGTAAATTTTAACTTTTTAACTATGGAATAACTAAGAGATGACATTTTCTTTGAAGGCTGGTAATAAGGAACTTGTAGTAGGCAGCAGAGTTGACACTCTGAAATGTTGTGATAGATTTTTTTTTTATTATTTCATTAACATATTGAAATTAAATCCCTAAATTAAATTAAATTGAAGCTTCATTCTATGAAATTTCTGTGTTTCATATTTACTATATGGTGATTTATTGACTTTTGTTCCATAGTAGATGGAAGTTCCCACCAAGAAAATTATGCAAGACTTCACATATTCTGACTACTGATCACACAAGAAACTGTATCATCACAGAATGCAGAATAATGTAGTACCTTAAAAATGCAGGATATCTATAAAACCGTTTCAAAAATATTTGGGGGTGCTTGTATAGTTTTTGAAGGAAAGGAATTGCCATAGATTCCTTGGTTCTACTGTTCTGAAAGAAGATTACAGGCTTCAGCCAGGTTATGTGATACAAAAAAGTCGCATAGAATTTAGTGCTTTTTATTGTTCTCCACACTTCTCAATTGCAGTAGAACACTTATTCCCAGGCCTTGAAGAACAGAAGGCAGAAAAAGCCCTCTTGTGTTTCTAAACCTTTATAAACGGAAGACAGCTTTTGCTTAAAGACCGTGTACTAAGAGGCATGACTATACACCAGAAAGGAAAATTAGGGACCCTTTTTTCCTACAAATCTATTGCCAAGTGCTTGACTAATAGGAGGCAGTTCTACAGTGGTGTTTCCTTTGTCAATAGGAAACAATAAAGCAGAAGGCAGTCACAATCATGTAGTTTATAAGCAATCTTCATACAAATATGCTGACACGCAACAGGCATCTATTCTGCTGATGGTTGGAGCAGACTATGCACCCCCCCAAAAACATCATTTAATCTAAGGAAATTTCACACTGTTGAATCTCACTTTTTCCAATCCTAGAACAATGTTCTTTATCCATCGTTTGGGAATGGGGTATAAATGTCACAGTCTAGTCCCATGGCCTAGAGAAACAAGCACAAAAATATGCCTATCCCTTTGTGGTTTTCATCTTTGCTTCCAAGATTGCTCTCTCTGGAATCAATAGTCTCTCTTGATCACTTCTGTTTCACAGTTTTCTAAGAAAGAAAGATAAGCACATTTGAAAGGAGGACAAAAGGTTTTCTATATACCATAGGAAAGATTATTGGAAGCCATTAAATACTGGGATAAAGAGCATGTTACACTGAGACAAGCCACAGGGATTCATCCTCATGTGCACTTTTCAAAGTACTTATACAGAAAGGTATTGCCTGCTTTGAGTATAACAATTGATAAAAAAAAAAGGCTTTTCACTCACAAATTTCAAAATACATTTACGGCAGAAAAGTTTGCAGATTAGAAATATTTTATCTGACATCATAACTATAAATGGTTAGTTTTTACTTCTACAGAAAGAAAAAATGAAAGTATAAATGAAATTATTGCAGTAAGAATTCAGAAATCATTGGTATCTTCTGGTTCTTTGACTTGATGTGAATTCTCAATGAGAACAAAGAAGAGTAAAACTTGTTGGAATTAATTTTACTCTATTAACAATTTACGCTCCCTGAGTAAAGAACAACTTTGTTCTGTGCTTGGTCTGTACTTGTCTAGCTTTGCTGTGATAGAATCATAGAATCACAGAATAGTTAGGTTTGGATAGGGCCTTAAGAACATCTACATCCAACCCCCCTGCCATGGGCAGGGACACCTCACACTAAACCATATCACCCAAGGCTATGTCCAACCTGGTCTTGAACACCGCCAGGGATGAACAGTCCCTCCCCACCATCCCTATAGCCCCCCTTCAGATACTGGAAGGCTGCTATGAGGTATCCACGCAGCCGCCTCTTCTCCAGGCTGAACGGCCCCAGCTTCCTCAGCCTAGCTTCATGCGGGAGGTGCTCCAGTCCTCTGATCATCCTCGTGGCCTCCTCTGGACTTATTCCAACAGTTGCATGCCCTTTTTATGTTGAGGACACCAGAACTGCACACAATACCCCAGGTGAGGTCTCACAAGAGCAGAGTAAAGGGGCAGGATCACCTCCTTCGACCTGCTGGTCACGCTCCTTTTGATGCAGCCCAGGATATGGTTGGCTTTCTGGGCTGCAAGCGCACACTAAAGCCGGATCATGTTCATTTTCTCATTGACCAACACCCCCAAGTCTTTCTCCGCAGGGCTGCTCTGAATCCCTTCTCTGCCCAGCCTGTAGCTGTGACCTTGCACTTGGCATGGTTAAACTTCGTAAGGTTGGCATCAGCCCACCTCACAAGTGTGTCAAGGTCCCTCTGGATGGCATTCCTTCCCTCCAGTGTATCAACCGCACCACACAGCTTGGTGTCATCGGCAAACTTGCTGAGGGCGCACTCAATCCCACTGTCCATGTCAGCGACAAAGATGTTGAACAAGACCAGTCCCAACACCGATCCCTGAGGGACACCACTTGTTACTGGTCTCCAGCTGGACATTGAGCCATTGACCACAACTCTTTGTATGCGGCCATCTAGCTACTTCTTTATCCACCAAATATGAGAACCAAAACTTGAAATGAAAAACCAGAGGTTCCCAATTTATTGACAGCTTTGGATAAGTTACCACCGCCAGCATTAAATCGTAGTGATTGATTTTCAAA
Organism: Pezoporus wallicus; assembly: GCF_028554395.1. Taxonomy (NCBI): domain Eukaryota; kingdom Metazoa; phylum Chordata; class Aves; order Psittaciformes; family Psittacidae; genus Pezoporus; species Pezoporus wallicus. Next base: position 619,962 of record NW_026637727.1, read on the forward strand.
GTCAGTGACTACATCTTCTGTGGCATAAAAGCTTGGATTATATTTTGAAAAATATAAATGCCTAAAAATGTAAATAATTTGAGATTTTGAATATAGTTTGGTGAGTATTCAGATTCCACTTACATGGTTTAAATTCTGACCATTGAAGAGATCAAGGAGATTCTGCGTTTTATATGACTTAATCCAAATACTCCTTTAAACAACCTACTCCTAATGCAAAGCCAAAACAAATCTTGGTAAAGACTTGCTCTAAAGTCTAAGCATTTTCTGCCCGAAATGTGTTGAGGGAATGTTTCTTCAGTGATATAGAAGAAGATTGGAAAAAAAAGAGTTGAAAATATATTTGCTGTCTTTAAACAAATTATGTGTTGTAGAGGCAGGTTAATCATCCATTTTAAAATTAATCTTGAGTATTTAACTATCTCCAATTCTTTAGTCTTGTGCTACTGCAGAGGCTGCAAGGAAAGTACCACAATTCCTCAACTAAGCTGATCTGTGCTCAAGGAAAGTTAAGAGGTAGAATATGCCATTTTAGCATATCATCTGAACTATACTGTTTTGATGATTATCTAAGCCAATAATTATTTCTCAACATACAAGTGCTATACAGGTGCCAAATGCTGACACTCATTTTCTTCATCTTGAGTACTGAAATCCCCTCCTGCATCAAGGAATTATCAATGTAAATATTCTCAATATACCAAAGAGCTCTAAATGTGGTTGAGGAAATGCAAAGTAGTTATCACGTACAGATGAATGCTGAACTTCCAGAAACTGAGAGTTCACTTAAATCTAACTGCAATAGTACCCCTAATCTATAGGACAAATTTGAAGCTCCTTGGGCACTAAGCCATAAGGAAACCTTTCAACAGTACACTCAGATACTACAGGAGAAGATTTTCCAAGCAGATCATAATATGTTGATAAATATCAAAATTCAGGAGCTTTTGAATATTGAAAAAATTGAAATTATATTTGAACATAAAGGAAGCCTAAACTGCAAGGAGTGTGGTGGTATTAATGAAGAAATTAAGCACTTGGGAAACAACTAGCTTAGCTGCTAGTTGCCTGAGTCTAGTAACTGGTTGGTTGCTGGTATTGATTTTGGCATTCATTTTTTAGCTTGACTCTTATTGACACTAATCCTTATTCTGTTTACTCCATGCTGTTCCCAAAGAGGACTGTGATAAACTTTCTCATACATGGAACTTAGTTTCTCTTCCAAGAGCAAAGTGGCTACAAGACTTCCAGCTGAGGAGGGAGAACAGTGGGGAAGGCAGATTTTGTAGATTTTTCTCCCCTGGAAACCCTATATATATATGTGTATGTATATATTTTTTAACAGCAAAACTAAATTTAGAAATGTTGTATTTATTTTTTTGAGGGCAAGTGTGAGAATGACAAAAAAACAAACAAACAAAAAAAACTTCAGAAAGTTAAGACTCACAAAAGAGAAACTTGAAATAGTTTCATGTATTCCTGCCTCAGCCCCCAAATGTGCCTGCTTATAAAAATAGGCATTTTCTATTGAGTTACATATTTCCAGTTCTGACAGTTTGCTCCTCCTCCACTAGATCAGGTTTAGACAGCAGAAGTGCTTTTCAATATTGATAGGGACAAGAGCCTGGCAATGCTATTTCCACCTACAAGTGATAGATGACTTACTTTCTACATTGAGTTCTTTCTTTTGAGTTGAGGAACTGAAACAGATAGAGGTGAAAAATGTGTGTACCTCTATACCACAATTTTATGTCTGGGTCTAGTATTAGGGATTAAAGACATTATTGTCACATAAAAACAAATATCCAAACCACAAATTTAAATAAATGTAGATGGAATTTAGTGAAAAATATCTTTAAGTACTGTTTTCTATAGAAGAAAACACCTTGCTAGCTACTTACTCTTGCAGGTTTATAATTCTAAACACCACAGTCCTTTTCATGAAGGCGATGACTTGCTAGATAACAAGCTGAGGCTGCACATTTCGGCTCCTATCTGTCAGTGGAGACTTATCCTTATAGAAATAACACACTTTGGTTTTGGGATGATTATGAGAGCTCAAGGAGCCTATGTTTCTACACTGTTCTAACATACTGAATGAACTTCTGAAAGGAAACAGAGTGGAGAAAGGTCTGAAATTTTTAAAATGGGGACTTACTGAACACATATGGGTGATCCAGCATTTCAGGAGACAATATCTACATCTGAACATTACTACATGAATGATGGAATAGAGCTGTCGTAAAGATTGTGAAAAGTGATTAGGAAATTTTGTAGTAGCCTAAACCAGCAATTTTTCATGACCGTTTCTCTGAACAAATGAACAGACAGTTCATCTCAATAGGGCACAATGCAAAAGGTGCATCCTTTTCTCACGGAAAGCTCAAATCCAAAGTTTAATACAAAATTGAAGAGGGACTGCATATGGGTAAAGCTATAATCACTCATAGATTTACAGATTTATGAATTTAGTCTTTCTTCAGAAAGACTTCATTCTTCTGAATTTAATGCTTCTTACTGTTACTCTCTAGGAGCAGATTTTCCAGCTTTTCTTTCTTCCCTTGTTTATGGGCATGCATACGTGGATTTGCACTTTGTCTTTGGCTTTCATTTCTTGGAAATTGGAGTCGGAACACAAATGGCCCTGGTTTGTATTCCAGAATGTGTGACACGCTTGCTTACAGAATAATGTTGCTAAGACTGGCCTTCTTACCTGAAAGAGCTCTGACAGTTGGAGATGGGTATCAGGAAGTGGCAAGCATAACATCTTATTCTGACATGCAGCATAGACTTGGGCATGGACCTTCCTGTGCATCACTTACAACTGTCAATAAATTCAAACTCTCAGCAGCTATTCATAATAGTAGACACACACTATTTTCTCTTAAATTTTACATTGCTTATATTAATAGAAAATGTTTTCTAATACAAGTGACACTTGAGTAGTTTCAGCTTGATTTTTTAAGTTTTGGTTTAAAATAAGGAAATGTATCAAAAGAGGTTTATTTTTTATTTAATTAGATGATATCCCAGTCTAGAGTAGAAGGGATACAGGGTGAAATTCCATCATCAGAATATCCATTTACAACTGGAAAACATCTGCTGCTACTTTATGTAAGAAGTGCAATGTGCTTTCTCTTCTCTCATACTTTATAGTGAATAAATAAACCTAGATTCCCTCAAGTGGTAGGACATCAGACTATGCTTGGATCTTTCAGTGAGTGAAGACAAGGTGTCCACGGTTCCTTCCAAAAATAAATAATCAAACTAAAATATGCCCCAGAAATCTAGTAGCAGTTCTTCAGTATGTGAGCCAATCATACAGGGGAGGTGGATGGGAAAACGCCAAATTCATTACCTACTCTTCAAAACTGCACAAAGCCCAGCTATTAGACATCTGATCTTCAGGAAACAATTATATTTACTGTGAGATTAACAGAGATGATAAAGCATATTTTGGCATTCATATACATTTGTCCTCGCTCTTGTCTAATAATTTCATTACTTACAGTAAAGGTCTCTAAATATGTTTCTAAATGGTACTCTATGGATGATATTGTGGTAAACTGTCGTTGATGCCATACTGAGTTTATGGAGATGCTGGTAAAAATGCAGAGCCATCTTCAATTATTCAGAAAGGTCATTTCAGAATATCTTGTGTGGGTTTCTGTAAAATTGTTTATAGCTAGTTTAGAGTTAGATGTGCATTCAAATGTAGAACAGACAAATTTCTTATTTCTGCTAGTATTACTGTCTTTTTATAATAATTAGAAAATGGAGAACTATTTTTCACTCATAACTTTTATTTACACACAGGAAATCATATATCATTATATTTAATGACTTTTAAAACCAGGATTGTTTTGTTTTGAAATATCTTTCTGAAGATATCAAATGGTTACTATTGCTCTGCCATAAGATTTCCAACACTGTTTTTGTCAACAGTGGCAACATGAACACTAGTATAGCTGTAAGCAAAGGCTGCTTTCATCATGTTGCTGACTAGTCCTCCTCAGAGTCAGCATAAAGTATGGATAACTATGATGAAGAACTGGTCTGTTTAAATCTTATGATTTTGATATAACTGATCGTGGCTAAATACCCAAAGTGAACAGAGCTTTACAAGAACCTTGCTGTGAAAAAGTAAATGGAGGTGAGTCAATTGAGGAACAGTATTTTAACCCAAACCTGCCTGTGTTTAACCCTCCAGGCCTGTGTTATATATATTGTTGCCAGTATGAGAAGTTGTTCCATGTGCATAAAGACTGACAAGAATTTCAAAATCAGCCCTATTACACGTTGAAAAGAATTGCTTAGTCAAACCTTACCCAAGGCCTTCCTGTTCTGATCAATTCACAAACTAGGAACTAGAGCCTTTAACTTTAATGTGACGGCTTATAGGATTAAACTGTGTTACATGTGAGGACTGAATTATCTACCTCCTTCCTTTCTTCTGAGCAGTATATCTGATGGCAATGAAATCACAACTCAGCTACAGTGGCGGCTCATTTATGTACCTAAAATTGAGGGAACAAAGCTTGCTCACAGGAAAGAGAACTGTAATATGGATCTTTTTTCCTTCTGAACTGTTTTTGAGTGGACTGTAACGTTAGGAAGCATTGAAGTTTGGATACTCAGTGTTTGTTTTACAGAACATGTACACATTTTTTAACTGCCTATGCACACTTCTCGTGACAACTTGGAAGCTGCAATTTACTGCTGCTCTGGGTAGAAAAAATATTTTGCCCAGAGCAAGCTTGAAAGAGCAAAACTAAAGGTACATGCTTAAATGTCTAATAATACATTGGGTAACTTCAGCACAAAAAATGGATATCCTTTGGGAGAATAATACATTTAACCTCTACACCATAGTTCTTGAAAGTGAACATCAGAATAATTTGGCTGCAGGTTAAAACACAAAAACCAGCTCACAGGAAGAAAAAGTTTCCATGAAAATTTGCTATTTCAGCTTTAGTTATGTTCATCAGACCTTATAAAACACTACAACTATTTTCTACCAGTTCAAAAGTAAACATTATGAATTTTTTTTTCACCTAGAAATGCAGTTACATTTTTTTGCTACCTGTCAAATTGACCTTGTGATAGAGACATAGGTGTAAGAAAGCCTAGAAATGACAAGAATTGCATGACTGTGTTCTGAGCATATAAAATATTTTTAAGACGTGTTCTACTCTTCTGTTAAGATGCTCCTAATTTTACAATGTGAATTCTGTGAAATTGTTTGTAAAAATTTAATTTAAAAAATTGCTATAAATTCGCAAAATTTGTTAAAACAAATTAAACACTTTGTTAAAAAGACTTCAGAGAAAATCTTTAAGAAAAAAATAATTCCTTCATTAAACAAAATAACTTGTCCACCAGCCCACCAGCTAAGGTGACTTAGTCATGGTGACTGCTAACATATTGATTCAGAGAAAAGCAACTCTACCTCATTTTCAGCAGAGCGCATTGGGGAGAAACAACGTTTCCTCTGAGTCCAGAAATGTATTATCCTGCTACATGGCATTTGTTTCATAATCTCAAAAATATATTTTAGTTTACTGAAGATCTCTTACAAATGGGGCCCATTTCTTCTTTCCATTACTTGTCTGTCCTCCTGTTTTATACAGAATAGGCAGGAAAGAACTTACAAAACTGCAACTTGCAAAGTTTACGGTGACTTTCTGGTTTTCCTGCATTTCTTTATCATACATGGAATATGCCTTTCAGCACTTGAAGCAATCCTCTACAGCGTAATTGTCTGAAGACTGTATGTATAAGTACTGTGATCCAGAAAGCGGTGCTGGATTTGAAAAATATTATTTCATCTAAATACTGCCTACTATCTAGCAAAGGTTGCTGTTCTAAATTTTACTGCAGCATTTCTCACAGTGCTGTATCACTTGGAGAGCAGATAGGTGATGAGGAAATTTTATCATGCTACAAATTTTAATTAACATTGAAAATACAGACTAAAGGGTGATTTAACTTTACATGAAATTAGATGCTTTCAGTACAAAGTTGTTTGGTTAGAATATAGTTAATAATTCAGAGATGAAGATTGACAGGAAAAACCCCAAACAATAACAGACTACATTTCTTTTCAGTAGAAAATGATACATTGTAATGTTTACTTTCCTCCTGCACTAGAACTGGAACTGAAATGCAGTATATGAAAATATATAAGTTTCCAGCTCACAAGTGGTTAAGCCTTTTTGGCATTCCAGTGCCTCACCATCTTTACAGTAAAGAACTTCTTCCTTATATCCAACCTAAACTTCTCCTCTTCAAGTTTTAACCCATTACCCCTTGTCCTATCACTACAGTCCCTAATAAAAAGTCCCTCCCCAGCATCCCTATAGCCCCCCTTCAGATACTGGAAGGCTGCTATGAGGTCTCCACGCAGCCTTCTCTTCTCCAGGCCAAACAGCCCCAACTTTCTCAGCCTGTCTTCATACAGGAGGTGCTCCAGTCCCCTGATCAATCTCGTGGCCCTCCTCTGGACGTGTTCCAACAGTTCCATGTCCTTCTGATGTTGAGGACACCAGAACTGCACACAATGCTCCAAGTGAGGTCTCAAACTCCACATGTCACAAAGTGTCACAAAGTCTCAAATGTCCACGTAACACATATACAAGGCCCACCAGGGAGGCAGCATCAGAGACAGGACTGAAAACAAGGACACTTGCAATGTAGCTCAAATGAGGACTAAAGGTTAAAGATTGAGCTTACAGGGAGCCCCAGGCCCATGAGAAGTGTCAGGGTCAGAGCCCCAGGTGAGGCTGGTTAGGGCCACTATTTATGCAGTCATGGTCCTGATATTAAATCTGCTTGTAAAGCAGCAGAGCTGTGATAAAATTGAACCATGTTTTCCATAAAATAGGCATGGATGCTGAAAGTGTTTGCTGCCTCTGAAGGCAAGTGTGTAAATCACATTGTGGGAGGCAAGTTGAAATGTGCATTTGGTTAGAGGTATTTATGTGAATTTATGTGGGTTAATAAACTTTCACGGGAAAAGCACTTAAAAGAATCAGATACAAGTTTATTCATTTTATCTGGAACACTAACTTACACAATTTTCCCATTTTTAGAGCATGTTTCTTTAATGTCTTCTATGATTGCAATTAGATCAGTATCTAGAGGAAATGTATGCAGTTAGAAATTGATTGAACCCACTATTAATAGCACTTTTTGGTTCTGTACTATATAACAAAGAGTCAGCTGAAACACAAAATGTTATTACAATTGAGCATTAATGCAAAGAGTAAAAAAAAGAGTATCATACAAGATTAACAAACCATGGATACATTATCTAACTTGGACTAATATAAGAAATAACCATGCAAAACAAGGAATTTTAGTATCAATTTTTCTTTATATTTCAGCAACAAATTATGTAACAGTTGATACTCTTAAAAAACATCATTTTTATACATTGTGCACATTTGAAAGTGTTGCTAGGTATTTTGAAAAATATACCTAAGAAAAAGTATGCTGACCATTACAAATGTTCATTAAAATGTAATGGGTTTATATTATAATGCTTTAAGATACTATTTCATACGTCCGAAGGGTTTCAATGTCTGCATGTCTGACATGAAAGCTGATTTTCCCAATGTTGTTTCATACGTCTCATAAGAGTTATGGGAAATCTCTGATTCATATACTTCATGATTGGTATGGAACGATTCTCCACATTGCTTGACTATTTCTTGACCGTTGAACTACTCAGTACTCTACATTTGGTGTTTCTATGCAGAGCTATGGACTGAAGATCTATTCAATTCATATAGTTTATAACATTATTTTTACCTTATCCAGCTATTACCTTATTCTGTGGAATCATTCAACCTCTCTTGATACTACTCCTTAAGATTTTTCACAGACTGGTTTGAGTTGGAAAAGAGCTTAAAGCTCATTCAGTTCCAACCCCCTGCCACTGGAGCACAACTCTCACCTTCCACTAGAGCAGGTTGCTTCAAGCCCCGTCAAACCGAGCCTTGAACATTTCCACAGATGTGGCAGCCACAGCTTCCCTGGGCAACCTGTGCCAGTGTCTCACCACCCTCATAGTGAAGAATTTCATCCTAGTATCTAATGCAAATCTACCACCTTCTAATTTAAACTAATTTTTGACTATTCAAAAGGCAGCAGGCCTGGCTAACAATTAGAGTGGGCCTCAAAAAAAAAATTATTTTATAGGTCAAACCTCCTTACTACAACCCTGCTCCTACAAATAGCAGGGCATGTGTATTTGATTCCTTCCTTTCCAACCTTAACTATGCTATGATTCTATAAGACGTGCTGACCAACAGGCAGCTGAGGCAGTTGTTTAAAGTGTGCCTAAGCACAGAATATGTACGTTCAGTACACAGAACAGTGCATTATTCTTGATGTTTCAGACTCACAAAGTAAAACACTAAAGTACACAAATGACTCACATTCTCCACCTCTTATGCTGTTTAGGGTAACTCACTTTGGTGGGTATCAAGTTTTCTGCAAGGGCTTTCTCACTTATATCTTGTTGTCTACAGCCTTGATTAAGGGACACATTCTCAGCAGAGGCATTGAACTGTCAGTGTTTTCAACTAGAACATTTTTATGGATTAAAAATAATACTTGTGCCAATCCTACAATGAAAGTCTACATTAGATAACAAGCATAAAATAAACTGCAAACTTATACAGTTCTAATGACTTTTTTCTTAATGTGAGCTGACCATGACCATTTCCACTTCTATTTCCTGCTCCTGACACTCAGTCTTACCTCCTAATTATTGTGAGATAACTTCTAGAAATAGCAGCCTCATTTTCAGTGCAGGAGTCCTGGCTTGCCCATCACCATCCTCTTGACAGTGACAGAATTAGTCAGTGAATTAGGCCTACAAAGGAGGCTATAAAACAGCTTGTATATGTATCTAATACAGCCTGAAGTGAAAACATTATGCTATCTGTATTGTGGTAGCTGCATATGCCACAGCAGTAACTGTTATGAAATGCATTTGTATGTAAGAACTGCCCTCCACCCATTGTGAAAATAGTCTGCAGAGCATATACAGACAATCTATTAGGTTTCTAAGCAAAAGATGAGAGTTCAGGGAAGGCCTGGAGAAGAAGAAATACCTGGAATATGTCTGAGATTTTTCAGTAATTCTCCAAGTTTAGAAAGAGAATTTTTAAGACAACAGTGTACCATATGACAGAAGAGAGATGTAAGAGTAAGGGGCTGGGTTCACAGTTCTTTATGCACTTTGTAGTGAAACAATGCTTCTTAATTGACTCTGGTAAACTGAGAGTCAGCCGTAAGATAATGCTGCTATACAATGGAAAGAAGAGAGGTTAGACTTAGCATTAACGGAGTTTGAATTTAGCCCAGGGACTAAGTAGAAAGACAGGAGATAGAAGACTGAAGGATTAGCTGCATCCATACAAAAAATAAGTCACTGCTCTTTGTCTGATTACTATCAATCTTTTCAGTACTTTATGATGAATAGTAGTAAGTTTTATACAAAGCATTCATGTTTTTCTCAGTATTCTTTCCATGTTCTTGGTACAAATGAACTTCAATTTTTGCAACTCTATTTTTAAGAGATGAAAACCGTATTTCTTTCCGGAAAGAATCATACAGACAAAAAGAGGTGCTTGATGCCATTTCATGTTCAAGTAATTTGCTGTTTCATGGCCTGTCTATTTCATTATCAGACATGTTTAAAAACAGTTTCATAAGTGCAAGTTGAGACAATATCAATGTATTCAGCACTAAACCTTTAACTTATAAATAGTACCAATTTATTAAAAATCTGTTATACTGCATCTAATAGTAAAAAAAACCCCGAAACAACACCCCCCAAAAAAACCCAACAACCCCAAACCCTAACCAACCAAAACCCAAACCAAAAAAAATTCTAAACTGCTGCCTTGGTAAGTCTGCAGTTTTCACAATAATCAATTAATAGAAACTGTCTAGGACTAAAATAGGGGATCTAGAATGCTTCACATTGAGCACAGGTTGGCTCCTTCATTGTATGCACACCCAGCATTTCCAAGAGTAATGGAGGCAACTGGAGGTAGAAAAAGATTGAGGCATCAAGGTCTGTCTAACCAGATACCTTTGCTCACTCATCCTGCATTCAGTAGCTGCTTCATACAGGGGCTGCTGATACACAAATTCCTCATTGGTGGGTGAGAATGAAAGGGAAAGTACCAACATCTCTCTCCCTAGATATTCTGACCACTGGAAAAAAGGAATGGCCCTGACATTGTCCATGCAGTAGGACTGGGGAGAGGGATGTTGGTACAATCCCTTTTGTTCCCAGAATACCTGCGCATATTATTTTTTGACATAATTTTTGTCCATATTGTGTAGAAAATCTCACTGTTTGCTGATTAATTATTAAAATCACCACTCATGACAGGATACTTGACTTCTAAAGCACTTCCATCTTTGCCAGAGAAAAGCACTATATCAGTGGATGCCACTTTATCAGTTTTTTCTCACCTCTGATTCCTGTAGCACTCTACACAAGAGTTTCTACACAGAAGCTTTTTCAACCAAAGTGGTGAACATGTCAGGGAGGCCAGGAAGGATTTTCTAAACAACTTTTACCTTAGTAAAATTAGTTAAGTGCTACAACTAGTGCAGCTGCATCAACTCCTGGGATAGAGACAAACTGAGACAAACAATAAGTGCAACACTGAATTTTTGCGTCTAAGAAACAGAAGCTTGAATTTGAATATACCCTGCAAGAAAGAGGTTGTGAGTGTGTAACTGCCAGAAAGAGAAAAACAAACAAACAAACAAAAGCATTTATTGTGCCTTTTTTCCTAATACAATAAGAACTTAGGAAACATTGGAGTAATTTTCCTTTTAACTGCTGTAATTTAAAGGTAGCAACAGTGATTCTGTTTTTTATGGGGGTGGATTGTTTGTTTTTTTTCTTCTTTTTTTTTTTTTTACTATATTCTTGCCCTCAGTTTTACCTCTGCAAAATCCGTGCCCATCTTTTGTTTTGTGCTATATGCAGGATAACCCCTAGATGGAGACCTTAGCGCAAACACTGCTGTCCTGGTTTCTGTTAGGATAATTTTCTTCCTAGTAGCTGGTGCAGTGTTTTGTTTTGGCTTTAGTCTGAGAACAATGTGATAACACACGGGTGTTTTAGTTGTTGCTGAGTAGCACTTATCCTAAGTCAAGGACTTAGTCTTTCATGCTCTACCAGTATGGAGTGACACAAAAAACTGGGAGGGAGCAGAGCCAGGACATCTAACCCCAACTAGCCAAAGAGGTGTTCCATAACACAGTACATCATGCCCAGTATATAAACTGGGAAGAGCTGGCCAGGGGCTGGAGCAATTGCTGCTCGGGAATGAACTGGACATTGATCAGCAAGTGGCGAGCAATTGTACTGTACATCACTTTTCTGTCAAGTTTTATTCCTCTCTCTCATTTTGTTATCTCCCTTTTAATTACAAATATTATTATTAGTAGTATTGTTATATTTTACTTTATTTCAATTAACAAATCACTCTTATGCCAACCCACAGGTTTTACCTTTTTCTGACTTTTCTCCCCATCCCACAGGGTAGGGAGAGTGAACTAGCAGCTGCATGGTATGTAGCTGCCAGCTGGGGTTAAACTATGACACACACACATAGTAGTTCCATAGGAATTATTGCCAGTAATACAGGTTAGTGTTCACAAACTTTGATAGGTATTTCGTTTAAGTGATAGACTAAACATATGTTGTCTATTATGATAATTATGTAAAGTGGTGATATATTTAAGCTTGAGGAAGATATTATATATAGTAACAATTACATATATATTTAAGAGAGAGTTAAACTTGTTAAACTCAGTTGAGCACTGTTAAGCTAAGTGAGAATACAGGAGATGCTTTCCCAGTTACCATTTATTCAGTATTCCATTTGAAATTATTATTGGCAAAAATAATCCAAGTAGTAAAAACGGAACCAGAAATTCCTACATGACTGAAGCAGTCAAACTCCTCCTTTCAAGCCAATGCAGAGGAATTGAGTATTGTTGCCTTGGAATAGTTATTAGAACCTGCTTTGTGGAAGGGGAACTGGGTATGATTTAATCTTAGGTGGAAAAAAGGAAGTAAACACTGCCAGTTTCCTGGGTCTGACTGTTTTTTTTTAATCATTCAACTGCATGATAAAAGCTCTCTTATCTTTTCCTTTTTTAAAAGGAAGCAGTGATCACTTACAAATATTGTGTTGAAAATTGCCACAAAGTGAAAAAAGATCAAGTCATTCACAGAAAGGCTGTGGTTCAGCTCAACCCTTAGCTGAATGCAGACATAAACTCTTCTTTCCCACAGATGCTTGTAGACATGTGTATAATAACAGCTCTTCATACTTAATAATAAAGCTGAGAACCTACAGCACTTAATGTACATCCAGAATCAGACTCAATCGGACCAGAAGGGAAAACTTCAGGGTATGGAGAGATTAAAAATTGAAAATACTGAAGTTCCTGAGTCTCTTTGAAATCTGGAATTTATCCTGTTTTCTTGGAAAATCTCTGTTACTATATTGGAAGACTGGTAACTGCAAGGATCCTTAATGTGGTTTTCATTCCCAAACCATAGACAGTATCTAAATTATTTAGAGTGGGTCAAATAGTTTTATGAAAACAAAACAACTTTTGGGGGAGTGGGTGTAATTTTTTATCCAAAACTGCAAATGTTCTGCTGAACATGCTTTTATTCAGTTTGAAAACTGCAAAAACTAAAGCACTACACCCTCTGCTATGGTAGGGTATTTGTGACAGGTAATGCCTCGAGTGCTCTCACAGCTATCATAAGCTTTCTCATCTTCAAACTTTCTCATCTCAAACCACAGACTGAATTCTGTGTTGAGTAAAACACATAATTCTTGCAACCTGATTTTGGAAAATGAATGATCATGAAAAAGCAGTTCAACTAAAAATATCCACTCCAAGCAGCTATGCAATAATTCTTCAGTTAATCTAAAGCCACTGACCACCATTATTTGTCCCACTGAGTTTTGAATCACATACCTGAGAGGTCTTTTTCTCCCTTGGTGTAAACAGAAACAGAATTTTCCTCCTGGTGCTTGCTTTGTATGGTTGCCTCTTCAATAAAGGATTACAAATCCAGATGGTAAACTAATTAAACTGTCTCAGGAAAATAGGAATTAAAACAAGTAGAATGCTTTTTTTGATGTTTATGTTTGCGTTATACATTTTGAACAGGCTCTTCAAATATTGTGCCAGTTATGAAATGTAACCCTGAGAGTATACATTGGTAAATGATTTCTACTCAGTTGCACTTGTTTCAAAGGCGACTTCATCACTATCTGAAAGACGCTCTGCCCCTCAGTAACTAATGATTACAGCTAAACAAATCCCAAAGGTTTGCCACAAATGCAGAACAAAGGCATAAGAATGAGAGCTGTGGTTCAAGATCTATTTTTTATACCAGCATAATTTTTTGCTTCACTGATCTATCACTAAACAACAGCTGCTGGGTAGAGGCTTGCTGCACTGTAGGAACATTACCAAATCCTTCGGTGACTGGTTGCATGTGTTTGCCTCAGGCCTTCAAAAAAGTCAGAAACTTGTGAAGAAGGACTGGCAGGTTAATGTCACCTTATTTCTGTAATAGATTTAAAGATGCCAAACACACTGGAATGACAGCTTGCAGTCAGTCTGAATTTCTAAAGGACTTATATTGTGATCTAAGCATACGTGGCAAACCTCTTTTGAAAGAGTAAGTGCTGGGAGGAAAAGTGAGTAAAAATCAAAGAATTGGAGTTTTTAGATATACTGTCCTGGAAATTAAACTTTTGCTGTATTTATAAGATGCTGTGTTGTTTTTCCCAAAAATATAAAAGCTATGGTCTAATTTCTGAATGCTTGAAATAGCCTTCCTATCACTTCCTAGGCAAAAAGAATCATAAAAATGCTAAGATACAATGTATTCATAACTGGAGAAAAAAACAGATTTTTATTATGTTAGATGCTATCAGATGTCTGTATACAGCAAGATTAAAGTAAAAGAAATAATGAGGATTGTCTAGATTTCCACTGAAACTCATTATTCTTTTCATTATATCACCTGTTTGAAGGCAATTATTAATTCTGTAGAAAATGTAAAACAAGAACTGTTATTAGTAACTGAATATTAAATTACTGTATATTACTACTCTATATAAGAGAATCTATGATTCTATGAATTATATTACTAAGTTACTTAAGGAAGATATAGGAAATTGCATTTATTTTTTTAAGAAAGTTACTGTAATGAGCTATGTAGTTCATGTGATAATAAACTACACAAATATTAACTTTACAGTAAGAATCCAAGACTAATAAAATACAGTAATTATAGATGTCATGTATCTCTGATATGATACAGGAGCTCTTACTCTTCCCTGTGAAAGTGAAGTTGTAACAGAAACAGAGAGAAGATTTTGCAAAGGCTGTACAATAATCAGGGTTTGTTTCCCCTGCAGTACTGGAGAAGCCTATTGACAAGACTGAGGGATAAACATTTATGGATCTGTACAATGTCCCTAAAGATATCAAATAATTCTGCTCTTGATTACTTCTTTTGCTCCCACCACGTTTTTACCTTTCTTTTTGATACTGAAGGTGTTTTTCCTGTTTTTAAATATTCTTATAATTAAAGTGCATTGAGCTAATTCTGAAGGACATGTAGCATTCAGTTTTGCTTGGAGATGTATTTCACATTACTAAGTGAACAGCTAAGGTGCCTTTGATCCCATTTGCATGTATAATGGAAGGAAGTGATTGATCTCTTAAAGCCTTTTACTGTCAGAGCCATAAGAGCACTAACAGGCCTTAATGGCCCTGAACAACCAAACTCTCCATGGGCCCAAGGGCTCCACTTAAGCTCAGCCCCCTCAGTTCCTGCCTGAGCTATTCTGAGAGGTGCTGGGCTGTAGCTCAACGCTGGCACTGTGTATAGCTGACTATGGACCCTATTCATTCAGACCCTGATGGGCAGACTGGCCTCCTGGCTTGATCTTGGACTTGCCTCACCACTGTGGATCTGTCTGGTGATCACTGTACTGTGTCTTGCCGTGGTTGCTATCACTGGACCTGATCATCACCTGCACATTGATTTCTCCACTTGACCTGCCTTGTCAGAACAAACTTGCCTGATGAGCTGGAATCTGGGAAAACCCAAGTAGCCATTCCCAGGTCAGTCTTGCTCACCTTGCTTTCAGAGGTGGTAGGAAAAGGCCCTGGGTGGCAAGGTCCCTTGTTTATACCTTACACCTTCCCACGCTGTAGGGAGCCTTTCCTACTTCCTGAAAGAGTTTCAGTGAATAGGTGAAAAGCAAGATCAAACTGTTCTATATTTGCACCTTGTATTCTGCAGTTCTTATACCACACACTGTAACTCCAAGTCTCTCTACCAGGGCCAGACTTGGCTGACCATTTGTGTCTGCATAATTTTTGAGAAACTGGAAGATGAAGAGCATTAACCCAACATGTTTTTGAAACATCCAAAAAGATAATTTCCCACTCTTCTTAAACCTAGTGACCTGTGAGTCAGAGCCCAAAACAGAGCAAATGAAATATTAAGGACAACCTAAAATTTGTATACTTTTTGCACTCTTTTCAGCAGATGATGAGAAAACTGCAGTGTAAACTGCATAGATTTATTCTTTAAGGCTATTTATTTTTCATAAATAAGAAGGTCTGTTGAAAGGCAACCATATGACCACTAGGTTCAAGTGGCTCCTGGATTAACTGTTCAGCTTTATTCGGTATGTGGGTAAAGAACACTATCTCAAACTACATAGAGAGTACTAATTATTTTCTTCTAACTCAGCTTCTAGTACAAGACAGTAAAGAACAGTGTCTGCTTAAATACTCAGGAGATAGAATACCAGTATCAGAATTCTTGTAAGGAAAAAGGTTTGTGAATGCTGTAGATTTTATTTGAGATACTGGAATTTATACATATGAGATAACAAGAGTTCAAAAATAAAATAAAACACACTGGAATTGCCCAAACAAGAATAGGTTTGATACAATTTCCTCAATTATTTCCAGATGTCAGAAACTCACCTTTCATCAATTTTTAGTCAGAAATCAACTTGATGACTGTTCTAAATGCAGAAAATATGATGACAATACATTTTGTTTTAAACTTTTCTTTCATAGCATTTCTCCAAGAAATTCCCATACCCGTCAGACCAAAGAACTGACCTGAAAAATCTACCTACAGAAGACACAGAAACAGAAAGTGCTGCTAACTAAAAAAAAATATCTCTAACAGAGGTAGTGAAGATCTGGCTCCAGTCACTTGTTTCACTATGGATAACTGCAATGAAGCCAGTGAGGAGATTAAAACTACCAAGTGAGAGAACACAAATCTGACAGTACCTTACATTTACTGACTCCTTCTCTTGGATGAATATAAATTGATTTGGAAACACACGAAAACCTGCAGTAGACAAAGCAATGAATGAGTAATGGGAGAACCATCCCTGTGGAGGAAGGATGCGTTTGGCAGCCTGAGTACTTCAATTTCACCATACTCTAACAAATCCAGGTTGTGTTGCTCTGAGTGACAATGTGCGCAGATGTGTAGCTCTGAAAATTAACAGTATACGAAAAACTGTGAAGTTCAAGTTGAAAGCTCAGAATATTTTGATGTTACAGTTCACCTTGTCACATGAAGCATCCCCAAAGTCTTCAGTGGTGCTTGGCATATTATAAAAAAATTATCTGCAAAAGTCAAATTTTGGTCCTGCTGTTGTCCTGATGCAAGCTTACTCCAGTCAAATAGAGCCATATCTGGGCAACAGTGCTACTCCAAATATGATTTTTGAGATACCAAAAGCTATGAGAATAAAAGATTGTGAGGATGCAGTGTATGAAGGGTTTCTTTCTCTTTTACTTATGGAGTCCCTAGGCAGAGGTTAAGACTTAGCTTCTTTTCTCAAATATAGTAGTTAGAAATATTAATTCAACTCAGATTCAATAAATGCATTCTAATTGGTATTTCCAAACTTGTTTATTCATATTCCTACAATTTCAACTTACTTAATTATCATATGAATGCTTTCAAGTCCCTATAGAACATCTGCAAGCAGTGTAAAAAGCAGTGACTACATCTCAGCAGTCATAAGCTGGAAAAGCTCCTATGACCAATCACTAAGCTATCTTTTAGAGAGTTAAAAGGAAGTAAAAAGTGCAAGAACAAGGTATAGTTTTAAAAAAACCTTTCCCCATGGCTAGGTTAACTCCATCTCTCAGACACCGCAGAATCTTGCTTTTAATGACCTGATGTTGACTATCAAAGTCAACAGATCTTCTACAACAATGCCTCTGTTTTAACTTCTTGTTCATAAACGTGTAGCACCTCCAGAAGAAATGGAAGAATGCAAAGATCACTGTTAGAATAGGTAGGAAAACAAAACTTTTTTTCTTTGAACTTTGTCAATGTCACAGTTTTCGCATTTGAGCTCTGGTAAGCTGCATATAAAATCTTAACAACGATGACCAAAAAAGGTTTGAGGAGCAACTTGCTTAAGGCATAAAAGCTAAAAATGAAAGCTTTTCCAAATACATCAGAAACAGAAAGCCTGCCAGAGTTGGTAGGTCTGTCAGATGATCAAGGAGTGAAAAGAGAATTGAAGGTAGGTTAAAACCACAAGAGAAAAGGTAAATGGACTCTTTTTCTTTAAAAATTCTGAGTTCTGGATTTCCCTCAATTTCAAGTGTCAATAAAAGAGGTTTTTACCAAAAAAAAAAAAAAAAAAAGGATTGATATCCTCAAAAAAATGAGAGTACGAGAAACTATTCACCTGAAAGTTCTAAAGGAATTAAATATGAAATTGCTGAACTCCTAGAATGATGGGTTATCTATTACCTAAATCAACTTCAACAACTGAGCAGAAGGTGCCAAATGCTGCATCCATTTTTAAAATGGGATCTAGGGATAAGTTCATGAGGGCAAGTCTGACCTTTGCAACAAGTACATTTGTAGGAATCTGAATAAGAAACAAAGTTTCTAAGCAAATGAATAAATACTATACTGGCATAGAGTGAATTCAGCTTTATTGATTCGTTTAATTCCCTTATGGATTGAAGGGACAGATACATAAGGATGATCCAGAGGATTATTTTTAATAAGTTCCTTTTAACAAGATCCATTTCCGAAGGCTCAGGAGAGAACAGGTATGGCAAAGGATAAAGGAGAAATTTCTCTTAAGAACTATTGGCAATTTAAAAGATGCAATCTAGTGGATAAAAAGAAAGAGTCATTATCATAACAGGAAAGGTACCAATGGGATTATAGAAGGATTTATGCAAAGACATATCCTATCCAACATTTGTGATACAGAAGAATAACAGAATGATGAGGTAAAAAAATGTTTGCTGATCACACAGAATTAGTCAGGATATGTAATAGAGCCGTTACATGGAAAGCTGTTGAAGAACTTCACAATACTAAGGATTATAAAATAACAAATACAGTAAAATAATGATAAATGCAAAGAAATTCCAATGAAAAAGAATAAGCATCTGGAGACACATATACACACACATACACATATATATATTTACATATATACATATATTTATATGCTAGCTATTTTCACTTGGGAGACAAAACTACATTTAATTTTGGATTGTTCTTTGAAAATGTTCAAATAAGAACAAAATTAGTAAGCAGAGAATTAAAAACAACTGAAAAGAAAAAACATTATTATGCCACTACATCAATTAGTTATAATCCAACGATTTTGATCACTTTTGCTTAAAATATAAAGCAGAACTAAAAAAGAGATTAAGAGGCTGACATTATTGATAAGAGCTACGAGACAACATCTATACAAGAAATTAAATAAAGAAATGAGACTAAACCTCTTCATATGGGAAAAGAAATCCCCTAAAGGGTCTGTGATAAAGATTTATCACAACATGGGTATTTTGAAAAAACTAACATAACACAAATGGTTGAAAGAATACTCAATTCCTAAAGAGCAAAACTTCATAGCATAGCAAAATTTAAAAACCAAAACAACAGTATATTTTCTGATGCAGTCAATTATTCATCGTGTTATAAAGCACAATGGCTCTGAAGATATCACTAATTCTAGAGGTATTTCAAGCTAAAACTTTTAGAAATGACAGGCCTATGTAAAAGCAAAGATCATATTTCATCTGCCCTATGCCATAGATGTTCTGCTGGCCAGAACTACAAATGGGATCCTAAATGAAACAGACTTCTGGTTTGACACGGTCTTATCTTCATACTCCCCAAAGCTAACAAATATCAATACCACTTCAGAAGTTCATTCAAGTATACAACTAACTTTAAAATATCAAATCATTATCAAATATCAAATATCAAAACATTAAAAATCCTACTCTAATTAATACTTGTCTTAGTAAGGAAAGGTTTTCTTTTCTTTTACCAGGTTACAAGATTTGCTTGCCACTGCCTGTTTTCTCAAAATTTCCTTACAAACTGTTTGCTGGTATGTAAGTTGAAAGATACACTCTGTATTTTCACCTGGTAAAGGACTCCAAACTTCCAGATTGCTGGTACAGTACTGAAGCAGTCACTATTATGTTAGTGGCTAAAACCAGTCATTTTTTCTCACATTTTTCTGTGATAGTGTTTTATAGTGTGAGACCAGAAGAAGTGAGTGTAACTAGTTATGTGTTCCACAAAAAGGAGCTATGAAGCAGAATAACGCAGTTATCAAAACTTTCTCAGGATGATTTCCAGTTTGTTACTGAATAGAAAGTCATTAATTTCCTCTCTGCTAAAGTGTGCATAATGGTGAATTACTGAAATTGCAGAATATATGTTCACAATAATACATCCCCACTGTTTGTTCCATTCTGAATGTGAATCCTTACTCTAGAATTCTTTGAAGTGCCATTAGTGATAACATGCATGCTGCGGAGTAGGTCAGTGGGGGTTTCCCTCTAGTTTCTTTTGGGTCAGCATTCTTTGTGTTTGTGAACATTGGCGTATGTTACTCCAGAAGCAGTTTTTATAGAGTATTTGTGTTTTGCAAAGCTATTTATTAATTTCTATACTGAGGGTTTTGTTTTTTTTTCACTAGAAAGTGTATTTATGCATCATTATCTTCAATTGACATTTGCTTTTGCTAAAGTTCCCTTAATTTTTGCTATATCTAGACTGTATACAGGGAAATTTTAAAGATTTTTCTTCAAATTACAGTTCTTCAGCTCTTGTGATTGCCCTCTGGGTTTCACTACAATCACTGCAGCTGAGCATGAAATCATGCTACTGAGCAAAATATGGTGGCTTCTTCATAAAAGAATTCTTGATTACATTTCTTTTACATATTTATTTATACATTAGATAGAGGATGGAACAGAATGCCAGCCAGTGAGCTACATTCTGATTGGCAGGTGATATCCCCATACTATTGAGCAGCACCTGTGCCTACACAATATTTGCAACAAATCAAGCCTTCTACAAAAATTAATTACCCAACTTAAATGTTGGAAAGGCCAAGTGACACTGATTGGGAAATCAAAGCAAAAGCTGAAATGTTACCTGCTCCCTTCTCTAAAGGTACACAGCTTTTTCATTATTGCATTTTTTATTTCTAGTGGAGTCAGCTGTGTCTCACCCAGTCTCAGCTGCAAAGTATGTGGTACAATCTGCACATCACAATGTTGTGGTACAATTGCTTAATACTTGTTTTTTACTCCTATTCAAAGAATAGGCTTAAATTATTTTAGACATTGATTTTTGAAGAAAATCATATTAAAATTATGGCAGCAACATGATTCTCTCTTCCTAAAACTCGATACAAATCGGGTCACTTCCACTGACAGACATCTGAATACATATTTTTTCATACTAGAAGCAACTCATTTAGCTATGATTGTATCACTCACTGAACACCAGCATTTCAGATCACATTCAAATACCACAGCATTTCCTGATTTTTCTTGACACCTTGGGAGATGATGGGGAAAAAAAAACAAACTGAGTTCAGCTAATAGACAAGAAAACACGGAGGGTTTATAGTTATAGACAAATTCCTTTGTTTTAGATAGATACATAGCAACAAAAGCCTCAGAAATTTTTTGTTTCTTGTAAGTGTTCCAGCCAGGAACTCTGTATGCATACTGTGTCTCTGAAGTCCTTTTCATTTTCTTAGTAAGCATACAGTACTTCAAGACACTGCACAGACACTAGATACCAACATACTGCTGATCTGATTCGGTAGCTACTTCCATATCTAAACTACTTCAGTAAAGAACCATTCAAATCTACTGAATTTCTTTGCAGTGTCAGACTGTGTAGATCAGAATCATGTTCTGGAGAAATCTCCATCACTTCTTGCATACCCATTTCATGTATAAAACACAGTTTTTTAAAGTTTAATGAAATACCAAGCTTTTTAAATAAATAATGAGAGTGTGATATATTTTTGAATTTTTTTTTTAACATAGTTTTAATGATCTTTATAATTAGTCTTTCTGTTTTAATATTGTGACAACCCATTTCTTGCTGTTCAGTCAAAATTTTTAGAGAAATTTCCAGTCCTTGCAAAGCTTATCAACAGAAAGGCTGGGAGGGGGCAGAGGAAGGTCTAAATTCTCAGAAAAGAACAGAATATAAAAATACCATAATACATGCAGCTCAAATGAAATCTTGACAGCTGCTATTCACAAATATTGCTGACATGTTTTATATTATATTAAAATTCAGAATTACTGCATTTTCATCAGTTTCTCATTTCACAGCTGGCATTTCATGCTGTCAGCATCCTGTGATTTACAAGGCTGTATATGGTGTAAAAATGCTGTTCTAAATGGACAATTTCATAAGCAAGTTTACTAATTGATACGCTGTAGCAACTTAAAATGTAAACATACCGTGTGTTCTAAAAGTCAGAGTGTTTTATATAAGAAAACGAGCTGAACCTAATAGCTTCAGTTTCATTAAACTTTTATGAAAGTCACTAGAAAACAAAAATTTCTATGCAAATTTTAAAAGAATGGCTTAATTTGTGAAGTCACTTTTGCACTGTCAAAAATACAATGTAAAATATGTAAAAAATGGTATTGAAACTCATTACTAGCAGATATAGAAGCTGTTAACCAGGCAGACCACGGAGTCCTAATAAAGCACTGTTTTCTAATAATGTTTACACAGGATTCATTGGGATATTTTCCAAAGGGATATAAAGCAAGCACAAAATGAAAATGCTTTATTCCAGCAATGGTTTTCTAAGACCTGAGGAAATGATGGAAAGGAGGAATTTCCTGGGAATTAAGTCAATATTTTATATATTTCATCATGCTTCTCTGTTCCAGTCTTCAGAAGGAATACAGGATAAAAACTGTGCTTTGCTGTTACTTGTGACATGAGGCACGCATATCAGTAACTTGGGAAGTTTGGGTAGGCCCACAGAATTTAGTGGAATTCCTTAAGCATGATATTAGAAAGAATTAAAAAAACACACTGATCTTTCCCAAGCTGTCTCTCCCTTTTCACATAAACCACTATTAAGCAACTCAAAGTCTGGGATAAATTTGCATGACTTGTACAATGTTTTGACAACAGTAAGAAGACACATCTGAATTAAATCCTAAAATCTGAGGTATTCCACAATATTTCTTAATAGAGCTAAGAGAATCAGGTGACAGAGGGGCAAAATGATTACAAGCCTCGCTCTGTTTCCCTTTGCAAGCCTTCAACTCTATCAGTAAGAAAGAAATGGCTCTTGGCTGGGCACAGGCAATGCTTTCTACACTGACATCACTTACAGGTTTCCTACAGATACCATATTACAGACAACCACAGAGAGGGGCTCTGACAGCATCACCAGCAGCTCAGTATCCTCCTCCAGTGGCCTTCTCAGTCAAATCCCTTCTCTTCACCTACCCCTTCCCCAAATAATATATCTTATTCCCACATCAAATAATATATCTTATTCCCACATTCTTTTTGGTATGAACTTTTTTCCTAGTACAATCAAATGTGCGGCTGATTTTTTATCTAGTTTGAATTTTTTGCCATAGTCTGATGCTTACGCTTTTATAACATTAAATCTTTCAGATTTTCCTTGAAGTTTTGCTAAGGGGTATGTTTGCTTGGATACAGCTAAAGTTCAATAGCCTCTTTGTGTTCTCGGTAGGTTATATGAAAATCAGCCAGCCAGAAACCTTTTGGCTAATCTTTTTTCATGCGTGTACCATAATCCATTTACTCTTCACCTTATCTGGAGAGTTTAAAAATTTTGAATAATGTTTTCAAAAAGGTTTTCTCTTAAAATGATGAAAAATCCCATCCATCAACAACAACAAAATGTTTAAGGACCTGGATCAAACAGGTCATGATCAAAACCTGGATCTGAGCATCTGAACACCCAGAAAGTCCTAAACACGATAATTAAAATAATTCTCTCATTTGGGGTATGAGGTGAAAACTACCACCAACAGCCACTTGCTTAAATGAAAATTTGGATTAATAAATGTCCTGCAGCTTCTCAGAAGAGTACAAGTAAGCATGTTACTCATAAAACATTCTCTGTCTTACAGAAGTTGACTTCTCCAGCTTTTAGCTATGAACAGAAATCCAAGCATCTTCTTGCAGAAGCCTCTCATGAGACTTTCAGATCACTTTTTCATACACCTCAAGCATGAATTAACTGGAATATCCTACTGTTAAGAGTCCTGAATTAGACAAGAGGAAATAGATTTTTCTTGGAGATGCTAAAAGGAGGCATTTGTATTTGTAGAATTTTTTTTTTTTTACAGGTCAGCATAGTTCTAATTAGACTGAACTAGGAATTAAACATCAAATAATTTTCTTCAGGGCAGGTGTTTAGGGGAACACAGATCAACACCTACATTTGTCAAAGTATACCTTGTGTATCAAGACATTTTAACAAAACAAACAGTTGTTAGTCAACTTTTTTCAAAAATTTCTCAAGCTTTGCTGGAGGTTGTTTTTGATTAAGCACTGTTAAATTACTATCTTGGCTGGAATTTACTAATCGTGTTTACAATTATTTTATTCATGGAAGATTGTGTGTTGACATATTAGTGTAAATTGGGCTTTCAAGCAGCAAATGATAATACTTTATAATCAATAGTGCTACAGTGTACAAAAATAGGGTAAGGTTTTCATTAAATTGGAGAAGAGTGCAGTTAAGGGTATGCTAATGAGTATTGATGTTTAGATTTTATTTATCAATGTTGTTAAACTCCTCTCCACAACACTGAGCTTATTTTTTCCATATTAAAAAAAAAAAAAGAAGATATTTTGTATCTCTTGGGTTGAGTTTTAAACAGGATAAACTACCTTATGAATTAATTTATTTTGAAGAAAAAAGAAAATAAAATTTGCATCTTTTCATTAAATTATCCTTAGCTGGTATTGATTTAACCCAAGTTTAAAAGGGAGGTTTACTGAGATAGTAAATATTAACGCAATACCCAAGATAGTCAGGATTCTGTTCTAAAAGTAACATGAACCAGCATTCTTTTCTAATTGTGTGAAGATATATTCAGCCATTTCTACTTCATGTATGTATTTATGTTCTTTGCTTGAATTGCTACTGTTGTTTATCAAATCACAACAGTGGAAAAGGTGATAAGATATACAGATATGAATAAAATGACATCTGGTTCACTTACCATGGAAAACAAGCTATTCATATTCTAAAATATGACACATACATCAAAGTGACTTACAGGCTATTTTGAAACAATTTTTCTTTATTAACAACTAACAGCACAGAAATCTTTTCCTGAAAACATCACGCTGTCATACATAAGCATGACATACATGTGTATTTTGGACCAGAAAATAATGCTACTCTACATAACAAATATTTAACAGAATTCCTCTTACTAAATGAAATCTATATTTATACTTCAACTTCTTTAAAAATTGCACATAAAAATTCTGTGATTCTTTTTTTTTTGTTAAGTAACACACACCCTATAACTGGAACAATTAAGCATGACAATTATCTGTCATGACACTTTTGCTGTGGTTACCAGGGCTACCTTCAAAGAAAATATTATTCTGTAATATAAAAAAATATATCCTTCAGCTATTACATCACAGCAACATCAACAGAAAATGCTGCTGCATTCATGTGATGTATGGAAAACTACAGGTTAAAGCATCATATATCACCTATACGTGGTATCATGGTATTACGACTTTCTCAGAAAATAGAAAATTTTATACAAAATAATAGTTACCATTATGGCTCATATTGGATTATTTCTGTTTGGAAACCAAATTTAACACAAAAAAATGTCTCATGGAATTTTTTTCCTGTAGCTGTTCTTTGCCTCCTTCTCTCAGTTACTATTTGTGTTTCAGCTTGCTCTGTTCAGATGTAAAGCCTGGAGAAAGCCATGCCACTTAGCTTCTGTCTGGAGTTCTTAATCTCTTGAGAGTACATTGACACCACCTATAAGAATTCCATAGTTCTCTCATGTGATCCTATAGCATATGACAAACCAGTTGTTTGGTCTTTTTCTGCACTATTCACAAGCAACCTTGATGACTGATCATTAGACTACTGAATTGCTCTGTAAAACTGAGAGGTCACAGTTTTCTCTACCTTTCATGAGGGGAGGGCACAGAGTATTTCACGAGGTGTGAAATGAATCTCACAGTAGAACAAAAGTGGTGTTTTTCAACATTTTCATCATTTCCCTTCTAATAGGTTCTCCATTCACTGCTTCCTACAATAGAGTTTGATGCATAGAGTACCTACTATTTTGAAGTTAGGACCTTCTTTCCCTGAAGGAAAACACTCTTTTCCTACCAAAGGAAAGATGCTCTCTGCAGAAACTAGTGGCCATCTTCTGGTGCAGAAAGTACTTCAAAGGCCAAATCCTCAAGTTGCATAAAACTGCCTTCACTCAAGTCAGTAAAGAAAATTTACATGTCTGAGCACTCACCTTTCATCCTTACTTCAAAAACAACATCAGGTTTAACATTATCCAGCTAGTTTGGGTTTTGTGTGTTTTCTAAAATAATCAGAAATCTTTCCCTAAGCTTAATTATGCATATACCAGAATGTAAAAGAATTGTGGAGGACACAACGTCAACCTGGTCAGAGCTATAGATTGAGAAAGTAACCTCCAAATTTTCCCACATTTTTTCCAGAGATTTACAGTTATGAGTGGACAATTTAATCCAGACTGTTTAGACATGTATGTATTTCTGTTTAATACATAAATATCAAAGCAGAATGAATATTTTCCATGAAGAGTCATTTCAATTTTAATAGAAATTGTATTTCAAGCATAACTTTTTTTCCATTACTGACTGGCTGAACATTTCTAGGAGAAAGAGTGGCAAAAAGAGACTGTGGACTTACTATTCAAGAAGAAAGTTGTACACAATATATGTTTAGTAATTCAAAATCATTATTACCTAAATTCTGGTAAATTAATTTTAAAACAGTGCTATGCTGGCTATTCCCAAGAAAAAACCCACAATTATAGGTCTTTCATCTTGTAAGCAATGAAACATAACCATAATTTATTTTTTTTTCTAGGTAACCGTGACCATTTCCTCCCTGCATGACACCGCATTGACCCCACTGAATTTGGAGGGTCTAGCTCTGTAGATGATGTGTGCATGTTGTGGGAGGAAAGCATTATGTTCCCATACCATTGGTCAGTGAAATATGAATTAGTATCTAGACTGTTAGATAGCTTTAATCAAACAGTATTTGAGCTTTTTTACAAAAAAATGATTCCTGAATGTACACAGAATGACTTAGAGATTGTCAGAGCGCGCTCATGACAATTTTGCAAGCAGATAAAACCAGAGAAATTAAATGAATTATTTATTAGGACTCTAGTATTGGAAGTAAAAAATCGGGAGTTCTACTCTCAGCTCTACCACTGACCTTCTGTATGACCTTAGACAAATAGCTTTATCTGCTTTTGTGCCTCTTGCCACAGTATTTTTAGTGTCCTGTCTAGCTAGCTTTGATGTTTTTCAGCCTAAGCATCGTGTTTTCTTCTATGTTCATCACAGTATTAACTCCTGCCCAACTTTGTTTAGTACCTATAAGTATTACGGAAATACAAGTAGATAGTGAAAAATAGTTAAATAAGGCTAAAGGCATTAATGTAATTTAGTTGACTTTAACATCTTGTATACAACTATTCTTTACAGTAGTGCACTCTTTTGAAATGATACAGTACATATCATTATCTAGTGGAAGTTTCCATAGTGTGATTTTCAATATAATTAAGGACCAAGATTTTCCCTAAGGAAAAGGTGTGACTTGTTTCAATGCTAGATTCACATATAGCTTCATTTCTTTCCAAGTACTTCCTCTTTCTACACAAAATTTGAGGAGAACACACATTTATCTGACATTTCCACAACAGCTTTAAATAGAACCATGGAGCGTCCAAAAGACCTCCTGTCCAACACCAGTTAAACAGGTATCCCAATGATTTTTTTATATGTGATAAGTCTGTCATACTCTTAACCCACTGGACTAACTGTGCAATATCTGTTGTCAGATGACCCAGAGTACTTAAAGCAAGAAACAAGAAAACAACCTCAGGCTTTAATGCCTGCAGTGATACAGATAAAATCTCTGAACCAGGAAAAGTAAAGTCCCTAAGTTTACACACAGAATAGTTTATACACTGAAGTTGATGTAGGACTGTCCAGCCTGTAATCTTGTAAAGAAATACCTGAGTTCAGTGAGAATAATAATGAGCAGAACTTCAGTTCAATTTTTATTATATTTTCTGGAGAAGAATTTAATGTATTTTATGGTCTTATTTAATGTTAGAAAGGAATGTTGACTGATATTCGTCATACCTTAACAGATGTACCACAGCCACACCTCTGTTGTTATTTTCCACTGTGGCACCTGAATTTACACAAACCCCAGACATAAGATAGAAGATTACAAGAAGAAAACATCTCTTTTTTAATGATAAAACTGACATACACTGTATTTCTATTTCTGTATTGTCTTCATCAGTCTGAGCTTGTGACATATATTTTAATACATGATTTATGGTTATAAATTCATTTGCCATTCTTATTTATCATATGGTGTCACATTTTATCACAAGCACATTTAATCATCTCCTGTCTGCATACTAATGGTTACAAATACGATACCTGTGTAAACCTAGCAACCAGTGGCTGTAACTGTCTCAGACTGCAATGGTTGAATGCTTTGAAAAGTACTGATAAATAGAGAAGTTTAGACATTCTTCTATGTGTCTGTCCCACTTTAATAGCCAAGCTAAAATTCCACAACTTCTCCAAGAACTTGATTCTTTTTCCCTGCTTCCAAGATAAAATTCCATGACTTCTCCAAGAACTTGATTCTTTTTCCCTGCTGAAAAAAATCTTTTGTATGTAGTTGTCTGTCCTCATAACAGCGTTAGTGCATAAAATTAAATATGTATAAACATTTTAAGAATTGTTACGTGAATGGTTAAAAGCCTACTGATTTTAAAAGAGAAGCAGGATCAGACAGAAGAAAGAGCAATATATATCCAAATATAGGATAATTAAAATGTTTATTATGTTCACTTTATATTTGTTGCATGAATTCTGCAATCCAGTGAACGTGAGCACATACTTAATTTTAGGATAACATTTGCAAGGCACAACTGAAAATCTTCAGATATTAACATTTAAATACAACATATCAGTCTTTTCAATATTTTTTTTTTGAGGAAAGCAATCCTCACTATTATTTGTTCCACGTCTTTAACTTAGACCTTTCGCAAATATGTGTTTCAGAAATCGCAGCATCAACATTTCAATTTCTGTATTTTAGAAGAAAATGGGCTGCAGTCATAACAATTTTAAGAGGGGAAAAAAAACACAACCAACTGCACAAGAAAACATTATGTAAAAATGAATGCACATCTACCTGGCTTGAAGTACTGCAGCAAACATCATTCTCATGTCAGACAATTCTTCAACCTCATGGTACCTGCTAAGGTCTACTTAACTACACTTGTGATAACCTATTTAAAGCTGTCAATGCCAATTGCCTTATCTTCGTAGACTGAAACTACAAGAACTAGGCTTGTGAGTATTAGGTTTTTGTACTTTTAATTGAATGTGCATTCTGTCCCAAGAAATATATATTATACTCTGTAAGAGTATATGTGTGTGTATATATATATATATATATCTTATCTAAATGCTCTATAAGAGACAATTTGTGCAGCTGACAAGCCAAAAATCAGTCATGTGGTATAGAGTTTCCTGAAAAACAATAGAAACAAATGTTTCACATTATGGAGAAGAAAAGAATGCAGTGCATATTTGTGACAAGGCAAAGATTAAAGTGAATTACGCATGTGACAGATCAAAACTGCTAGGTTATGATTTTTATCTTAATCTCCAAAATAGAAGTCTTTCAAAATACCTCATAAATACAAGTGCAGGAAGTGCACATTCTCAGGGCATGCAGACGACAGGTAAATGCCTATTTGCTGTTATCAAAGTTGACAAAGTGCACAAAGTTCAGCTGTGCGTAGGCAAAATTCTAACTGAAAGTAGATAGTGGTGCCAAAATCCTGACTTCAAATTGCAAGAAATTAAGTGTCCTGTATGTTGAAAAGTATTGTAAGATCATGTTAGAGTGAGTTCTACAAAGTACATCTGCTGATCTCTGCGTGTAGTGAGGTTGAAGAACATTTTGCTACATATTGATCTTTATAAACCATTATAATTAATCATTACAAATGTAACTGCACATCAAGCTACAAAGCGAATATACGTTCATTGCACTGCTTACTATTGTTTAGTACAAGTTTTTGGTTACAAAGATAAACCTCAATCTTCAAATACGTCAGTCATGTGGTGAGAAAACCCATATACTAAGGCAGAAAATTTCTGTAAAGGAAAATGGGTTCTGAATATGAACAGATCTATTTTCTTTACCAGGAAAGCAAAAGCAAAATAGAGAAAATGCTGTAATAGCATCATCTGAATTCAGGTAGATTAACATGGTTTTGTTTTCCAGAGGGATAAACTTTTGCGATTGTAATCAGCCATATACTCTATCTGTCTTGGAAAAGTCCGCTTCCCAAGTAGTTGTTCATAATTCACTGGACCGCAGATCAGTTTTTGAGACCTTCGCCGTGACAAGCATTTGCTTTGTTTACCCAAATAGATGGAACTGATTAACTAAAATATTTTCTTGTCAAATAATTCCTATAGTTTTTCTGTACAATCTCCATTTCTTTAGTGTTTTGAAAAAAATGAAGGCCCAAGCTAAACACGTGATACTCCACCGTAAGTCTCACCAGTGACATACAATATGCTAAAAAGCAAGTTTGTACTACTTACAACTCTCCTGCATGCAACTGCAATTAACTAATAGCAACAGTGGACTGTCATTTTCTATAATAACTAGCCAGAGACAGTGTCGTGGTTTAAACCCAGTCAGGTAATTCGTTCGCTCACTTCCCCCCTTTCTTGCCCTCCCCTGCTCCCGGAGGGACGGAGAGGAGAATCGAAAAGAATGCAACTCCCACGGGTTGAGATAAGAACAGTTTAGTAACTAAGGTATAACACAAATCACTACTGCTACCACCAATGATAATAATGATAAAGGAAATAACAAGGGAAGAGAATACAACACCTCACCACCAGCCGACCGATAACTCGCCCCCCAAGCCCGACCAAGCTCTGACCGATACCTCCTCCAACCCTGCAGTCTCCCAGCCCTTCCGGCTAACTCCCAGTTACCTCCTGGGCATGACGTGCTGTGGTATGGAATACCTCTTTGGTCAGTTTGGGTCAGGTGTCCTGTCTCTGCTTCCTCCCAGCTTCCCCTCCTCCCTGGCAGAGCATGAGGCTCACAAAGTCCTTGGCCAAACCAAAACATCCTTGTTATCAGCTCTGTTCCCGAGCCGAAAGTCAAAACACTGCACTGCACCAGCTACCAAGAAGGAGAAACATGACTGCTACTGCTGAACCCAGGACAGACAGGGAAATAAGTATACTCAAAATTCTTGGTTTCATCTCAGGTTCTAAACAAGTTTGGAGTGAAAGGTCTTTTTGTGTTGATATCACCAGGGCCCTAAAAATGATCCAGCTTGACCCAATTGCAACATCAATAACATACAATCTTCCAAAGCCAGGCAACTCTGCCAACAGTGAGGGCTTTCAACCCAAGGGATACTTCATCCACCAAAGATCATGTGCTGGATTTAAAATATTTGGCACTTTTAAAAGAAAAAAATTGTCACTTTCTTTCCTATGATAAAACAAAACATCCCATAATAATTTTTCTCTTTGGAAGTTACTTCACTGTGTTGTTAATTGTCTAATATGAAGGGAGTTTCAGATTGCAGGGGTTTGTCCTCTAGAAGAATATTAATGCAAAAATATTGCCTCATGCTTTGGAGGTTTAGAGTTATAATCAACTGAAAACAGAACTTTCATGCAAAAGCTGGCATCTATAACAAGCAGCACCAATACCAACTCTACCTTTAAGACTCATGTCAATTTGAATAATGCACAATAATTAAAAGACCTTTTTTTATTATTATTATGTGGAAGCTTTTTTCACTGTTTGAAAGTGTGAGAGGTCACTTTTGTCACATTGTTCTTGAAGAAAAATTGAACTTTTTAATTATGCATGATTCATAATGTGCTACTCATATCTGTCTTTATTTGTATTACTTCTTTGGGATTCCTCAGTGTCAGTGATGCATAGATATTTGAATTCAGAATAAAAGGCATAAAGACTAATCTCAGTTTTTACCATATCTGAGTTTATTCGTGTTTGCATAATGAAGGAGGCTGCGCATGATGAATCATGTATCACAGCTACTATCTACACTAAATACGGAGGAAAGATAACTGACAATTTTAGCAAAGGTTGTTTGATATTATTTAACAATTCCTGACTTCTAAAAATCATTCTACAGTATCATTTAAGAAACATATATTACAGTTTGGAGTAAATATACGATAAACAACACCACCCTCTCCCCTCAAGGCCCATAAGTGAGTTTCCTCCAAGATACCTTTTGTATACTACATTATTGCACCATAGAGCATCCTCAGGAAGAAACTTATCTCATTGCTGAGAAAAGCACTTTTGTGATATCCGCTTTTACTTAAACTAGTTACACTTAGCTTCACAAGTGTCCATGGTAAATGTTGCTACCGTTTCCTGTAAGAAATTAATTTGCAATAAGTGGAAGTTTTAAGACGAAAAATGTCTTGAATAGCATATGCATTTCAGAGTTAGACAATTCTTGACCAGCACCCTTATTTCTTTTTACCTATCTGATCTCTCCAGTCCCCTCGAAGCTTATTCCATCCTTCAGTTCTTAAGCCAACTCTAATTAGCCATCACTCTTACAGTGCTATGGATCAAGTGATTTCACTTAAGTTACTCCAAATTTGATTGGGTATAGAGGATACTTGGAATGGCTGCAAAAGTCTGCAGAATTTCATGTCTGTGAAGAGGCAGCAACAGTGGGAATGTGTCAGGTGGTGAGATGACCAGATGATGAATCAGAGTCTCTGATCACAGTTCAGTCATGCAAAACAGCTATAGAGAATATGCAATGCTTAATTGAAAACTAGTTCCTGCACTGAAAACTCTTCTGCTGCCTCTTTCATTCACTGACAGATTGGTATTTTTTGCCTTCCTAACCTGATTACTACTACAGTGTGTAGACTGTCAGAACAACCTCACTGCGTACACCTCTTTGTTACATGTTTGGCTGACCTCTGAGGAATAATGCTTCTGAATTATTCTATCTCTCCTACTGCAAATAGGACATATTTCACTGGAGATGCTCAGGTGCTGTGGTTTAGCTGCAGTCAGCAAATAAGTACCATGCAGCTGCTCGCTCGCCCAATGCCCCCACACACAGGGGGATGGGGAGGAGAATCAGAAAAAAAGGTAAAACCCATGGGTTTTAAGGACAGCTTAATAATTGAAATAAAGTACAATATAATACTACTAATAATACCACCAAACAAAATAGACAAACAACAGTGATGCACAATGCAATTGCTCACCACCTGCTGACCAATACCGAGCCCAACCCCAAGCAGCAATCTGCCCCTCCCTGCCGACTCCCCCCACTTTCTGTACTGGGCATGATGTGCTGTGCTATGGAATACCCCTTTGGCTACTTTGAGTCAGGAGTCCTGCCTCTGCTTCCTCCTGTCTTCTTGTGTCCCTCCTCATTAGCAGAGAATAAGAAATCCTTGATAAGGGTAAGCACTACTTCTCGGTGTGTTATCAGCACTGTTCTCAAACTAAAGTCAAAACCACAGCACTGCACCAGGTACTGGGAAGAAAATCAACTCACCAGGAGAGCAGAACAGTTTCAGAACAAAAAAGAAAAACAACTGGTAATCTATAGCATGCATATTATGAGATTGAAAATGTTCAGGGTCAGAAAAAAATGGCCAAGGCTTTTCACAGATATGTAAAGAATATTATGAACGAAAGCTATTTCACCCAGGCTGCAGGGAACACACCATTGTGATCACATTGCTTTTCACCTGTACTGTGACATACCTGTGACACAAGAAAGCACATCAGAACATTTCTGACAAGTGAGTAGCGAGCGGTACAATTAATAGATGTTCTCAAATCAGATGAACTCTTGAATGAAAATGTTAGCGTAAGAACTGACACATAACCACCAGGATGGTTATATGAGGTGCTTTTATTGAGGCGCCGGGAACAAGGGGTACGCACCCAAATCTGGTTCCAACTCCCGTCACATCGCGTTCACAATTTATACACTAAAAATTTCGTAACTAATACATATTCAACACAGATTACATCGACTAATACATATGCATCAAGGATTGCTACATCAGTCTATTACGACATCAGCCTCTTTTGCGCTTGCGCAGCCCCCTCTGGTGGTCGCCCTGATGAAGTAAGGAGTCTTCCTCAGATGAAGTTCCTCAGGTTGTCCTCTTCACCTTTTCTCTACTTGGCTAGGTCCCAATCGTCTTGTGGATGTTAGCATTCTCTTATCTTCACCAGGATGCTTCTGGTATGCCCTTTTTGGCTACCTTAAACTTAGGTTCTGCTTGGGTAGAGTTTTACAATACATACATCCATACTCCCCTCACCATATACAGTTATGTTAGCTCTTGCTACCAAGACTACCATTGTAACATTTAGTTACAGAGTAACTATGATACAAAATGGCAAAGTTACAACATCTTCTAGTATACAAAGCCTCACTATTTATTTATAAATTTCTCAAATATAATCATTTTACTATTTTATATGATTATTTTATTCTAAAACCTTCACCCTCTCTAACAGAAAGAGGGGCTTTGCACTGACTTTGGATATACGACTATAGCCTCCAATGCCAAAGAGAGGACTTCAAGCTATTCTTCCTACAGAAAAGCAGACTGACACTTTTCTGTCTCTAATAACATGACCATCATGGTCTCAAATGCATATGAGGAATATGCAACTTCAACTTTTGGCACTATGCCTTGATGTGCAGCAATACTTCAGCATCAGCATGGGTCAGTGTGATTCCTAGAAACTCAGTATGTCTACTTGTTTGGTTAAGAATAAAATCCAGGATGAGTCCTGTTGAATTGGTTAGTGCTAGTCACTGTGGAAAAAGAAACAATGTAAGTGTAAGCAGAAAGGAGATAGGACCTGGATCTGGCGGATCTCTGTTTTAAAAAATAACTGAGCGACACAGAGGAAGAGTGCAAGAGAATTGCCCCTATGCCCACTACATTTGATGACATATATTTGCATGCATAGCATGCATCAGCCTGCCTGGTCAAATGAGCAAAAGCCACATGAGAACGCCACTCCAAGTTTTCATTTTCGTTGGTGTGGCTTTCTTCCCCAGAAAGCATGGTGCAGACTAGTTAAATCAGCTGGATAACTCTTTTTAGCAGACTACAGTCTAGACTACATATCCATACTATTGCCTTTTACTTAAGAAATCCTC
The DNA here is from genome assembly GCF_028554395.1 of Pezoporus wallicus. Taxonomy (NCBI): domain Eukaryota; kingdom Metazoa; phylum Chordata; class Aves; order Psittaciformes; family Psittacidae; genus Pezoporus; species Pezoporus wallicus. The sequence goes on from NW_026637727.1 coordinate 654,948, forward strand.
ACCAACAACTACATAGTTTTTAGACCATCGCTGAGATAAGCAGCAGGTCCCAATTTCCTAGAAACACATTTCCTTCAAGGTTAAAAACCTGGTATTAAGGCAGGCATCATAAGTATTCCATTTCAACAGTGATTATTGTTTTTACAATTGGAACAAGTTTAATCCCATACACATCCCTTTGTTGGAAGCAATTACATCTTCGACCTTACTCATAGTTGAAGGTTACAAAAATCAACATTACTAAAGGTTGAAGATTACTAAAAGAAAACTTAAGATAAAAATGTTACAACGAAGCTAATTTCAAAACCAGATACTGAGATACTGTGTAAACAGAGACAGCAAGCTGCAAGGTGATGCTCATGCACTTAGCAGCTCAGGGTGGATATACCATGGCTAATCATCACTTGTACAAATACTCAAAGCAGTGCACCAATTGAGTTGCCTTTACACTGTTACAAATTTCACCTCTATAATTCAATTACATTTTTAATCCTGTAATAAGACATTATAAGTATGTGCAAAAGGTGTGTTTTCATCTTGAGGATAAATCTAGAAAACATAAAACACTGCAAAAGGAGATATGCTGTTATCTCATTCTTCAGATAGGTAGCAAAGATAGAAAAGGAGAAATGGTTTTGTGTCAAAATAATCTTTTACTGAGACTGTTTACCCTATTTTCATTATCTTACACAACAATGAACAAGTAAAATACTCACACATTGCTATATACTGAAAATTTCCAACATAAAGCTGATTTTCTGGACTTGTTTAAACTTACTCTGCTGACAGTTCTGTGGACCGAAGGTGTTACTGGGTCTTCATTACACAAGAAATTTCTCTTTGTTAGGGAGATTTCTGGATATGTCTAATATCAGTAATTGTGTCGTAGAACGGTCTGTGCTGGAAAGGACCTTTGCTAGATAAGAATCTGCTTATACCATCAGGGATCTTAGCACGTCTCAAATCCAAATTATTCAACATTCCTTAGTATCCATTTCCAGATTTGTCTACTTAGAAATGCTGCTAATGCTGATGATAAGTGAAGCTGAATGAGGAAGCACTGATAACAATACTCACAGGCTTCACCGACTCGCTTGTCTGCCATCATTTTTCATATTAGAACAGACCTTCACAGGAAAGATAGCTGATCATTACATGATATGTTATCTCCACTTATTTTCCATTTTTGAAAACAAAAATCAACAGAACAAAAATCCCCCAATAAAAGAAACAAAAATACCACATATTTTGGACAGATATTACTTTTCTAAGCCTCAACCACCATTTCTATCACAACTGCATGAATATCTCTGACAAGTAAAACAGTAATTCTGAGTTTCTGCTTAAACTGTGTACCTGGAAGGGACATGGAAATTGTGACTTGTGGCACAACATGTCAATTTGTAAATAAACCAAGATGGTAAATATAAATTATTTCAGTGTTTTACTTTAGTTGGAGATTCACTGAACACATCAATGTATTTCAGCATGCCTGTTTCCTTGAGCTCAAGAAGGAGTCAAGAGAAAGTGATATTAAACAACTCACACATGCTTTATGTTTGGCCCATCACCCATTTTATGAATGATCAATACTTGGAGATATGTACATCTAAGAAATAACTCAACTAAAGCAAATCCTAGACAAGAAAGGCATGATTTTCCAGCACTATTTTGTTATTAGTGAAGATCACAAAAGTCCTTCCTATAATGAAATTCTATACACATACTCAACATAAATGAGTTGAGAAAATCACATTTAGATCTGAAGTCTCATGATCAGCCCTCTTTGTTTATGATAATCAGAGATTGGTCTGTGTTTAAAAGGCAATGGAGAAAGGACAGTGGCCTTCTACCCTACTTCTAAAAGAACAGTCCAAGGAGATCTGAAATACAAATGCAGTGGATATCAGAGTATTAAGTACAATACTGTTAGGAAGGTATGATATAAAGTCATACATTTTTAAAAGCTGTTCTTTAATTATTACTGTAGGTTTAAAGCAATAGGTTTCAAGGACAAAACAATGACTCTTTCAGATATGACAGCCTGTGAATGAATCAGGGTACATATATGATATTATTTGTTTCTCAAGCCTGCTGAGTAATCAGTTTCAGAAATTTCAATTTCAGAAGTAGAATTTGGACTAAAAAGTGTGTTTAAGCAACAGAAATTCCAAATAGTTTAGACCAAAACTGAAGCAGAAAGAATTTAAAGAATCTTTTTAATTCATATGGGGAAAATAAAACTAGGTTTTTTTTTTTCTGTTTGGGTGGGGTTTTTTTGGTTCTTTTGTTTGCTTGGTTGTTTTTTTTTTTTGTTTGCTTGGTTTTTGTTTGTTTTTTTATTTTATTTTGAAAAATTATGACTATTTTATGGTACAGATATAAAAAGAAAAAAATGCTGAAAGAAAATCAAGCTTATTCTCAGCCCCATGGAAATATCAACTTTATTTAATCTATTTTGAGGTAAGTGCAATTCATTTATTCCTAGCAGCAATGAACTTCTACAACGGTCCAAGAAAATTTCTTCAGTGAAACTTGTTCAGTGATTTTTCCCCTGATGTCCCACTTACTTAACTTCCTGCATTGTCACTCTCAATGAATCTTTCCAGTTAGAAAGTGGGCCTCTGTCCTGGGTTCAGCAGTAGCAGTCATGTTTCTCCTCCTTGGTAGCTGGTGCAGTGCAGTGTTTTGACTTTCAGCTCGGGAACAGAGCTGATAGCGATGTTTTTGGTTTGGCCAAGGACTTTGTGAGCCTCATGCTCTGCCAGGGAGGAGGGGAAGCCGGGAGGAAGCAGAGACAGGACACCTGACCCAAACGGACCAAAGAGGTATTCCATACCACAGCACGTCATGCCCAGGATGTAACTGGGAGTTAGCCAGAAGGGCTGGGAGACTGCAGGGTTGGAGGAGGTATCGGTCGGAGCTTGGTCAGGCTTGGGGGGCGAGTTATCGGTCGGCTGGTGGTGAGGTGTTGTATTCTCTTCCCTTGTTATTTCCTTTATCATTATTATCATTGGTGGTAGCAGTAGTGATTTGTGTTATACCTTAGTTACTAAACTGTTCTTATCTCAACCCGTGGGAGTTGCATTCTTTTCGATTCTCCTCTCCGTCCCTCCGGGAGCAGGGGGAGGGCAAGAAAGGGGGGGAAGTGAGTGAACGAATTACCTGACTGGGTTTAAACCACAACAGCCTCTGAAAAATACTTCTTGTATATGACTCTCCAAGATACTCATAACAGTTTTTTCTAGAGTATCTTTTTAGCTTGTTAATAAGAATATGCTCCTATGTGGTAGTATTACATTCTTTAAAGAAGAAAAATATATTCTAATGCCTCCTCACATATGTAAATATATTTTACAACAAAAGGAAAATACATTGTTTTGATACTATTTTTTAAATTATTCTGTACTATCAACCTTCTTGATATTTTTATGTGTTTATAAACATTTTAATTGTTTCATTATTTATTTCAATATAAGCCCAGCATTTCATTTTCTCCTCTTTTTTTAAAATAGGCAATATACTTGCCATTTTGCACCTGTGTGAAAGATAACCACTGGTGATTCAAAGAGCTTCAATTAATTCTCTCAAGTAATTTGGGTGAATTTCTTCCAAATGTATAAGCATCTGATTTAGAATGAAGTCTCTGTTCTGGTCTTTCTCTACACTGTCATAAATTCTTTTTCCTTTGCCACAGATGTTACCTGTTTTAAAATTACCACAGAGGAGATTTTTAGTTAAGATTGATGCAGAAAAGATATTAACACTCTGACCTAAAAACATCAGCCATCATTTATTTTACTTCTCATCTGAGAAGCAGACCAGCTCTCTCCTTCATTTTTCTCTTACTACTCATGCACTTGCAGAATCCTTCTTTTTATTCTTCATGAGCCTTGCTAGCTGTATGAGGTCTTTTGATGTTTCTCTTGTATTTCTGTGCTATTTTTTTTTATATTTACACTCTTAATACTTTGATTTCTTTTCTATAGGCTTTTTTTTTTTCATGATCAAGTCATTGAGGAACTCATTATTTAGCTAACTTGGTACTTCACTAAGCTTACTATGCTTTCTTTGTTTCAGGAAAGCTTTTGCTTTTAGTCTTAATATTTCTTCCTTAAGTAACTGTCAGCCTCTCTAGAATCCCTTTTCCCCTTAGACATCAGATTTTACCCAGTGATTTTCTGAGCTTACTGAAATTTCAGTTCTACTTTATTTATTCACTCTTCCCCACCCCCACCCCCCTCCCCCCACAGTCATGTATTGGACAACTTTATCCGTATTCAGATTCAGTCCATGGAATCTACTAATTCCTTTGATCACCTGGTCAGTTATGTCATTAAGTAAACTCCAAACAAATGATATCTCACACAGTATTGTGTGGTTTTCTTTTATTAGAATTTTATATATCTGTAGAATTTGCAAGATGTGTTTGGCTACTTATAAGAGGATAATATATCTCATCTATAAGAACAGTTCCAGACTGTCTCATTTATAAGAATTACATTAATGAATGTCATTTATCCATGTAAACACCCAAAATCAAAATTTTGAAGATTAATGTGGCTGGAATGTATTTACAAGATCAAAAGGAACAGTTCTTCTACTTTTGTATATCTCACGAAAAAAATTGTGAAGGACAGAGTCTCCCATAAGCTGTCACCTGTGAGACACAGGTATCTTGACAGAATTGATAGATTTCTGTAAGCAACTATTTGCTATTCCTGTTTATTAAAAGGGATTTTCTAAATCATAGGCACTCATTGCACGTCGTTACCAGCATAATACTGTTGATTCAGTCAGAAACAGCACAAGAGAAGAGCAACTGAATCCATTGATTTTAAACTATGAATCCTATTGAATAGGCATTTTTCAGATAGAAAAATGAAATAATGTGCTAATCAATCAAAATATGCAAATAATAGATTCCTTAATTATGGTAAATGGTTATTTAAGATTATTCTTTTTAAAAGCTACTAAAATAATAGTATTTAGTAATAGATCTTTTTGTAATATTAAGTTATTTAGTAAATTGATAGAACTCATAATTAACGTATTTTTAAACAAAAGATGTTAAATGTAACACAGAAACTATATAGCACTTTTCTGGCTTAACCTCAATTTTAGTATCATGCATGCCACTTAATTGAAATTTTTACAGCAGTGTCTTGGCTGTAGCTCTGTGTTTCTTTCTGTGTTAATGAACACCAACATTAGAATTCAATTAGTAATGACATTAATATAATCTCATTTGCTCTTACTAGTATGCCCCTTCCAGCACACTAAATAACTGTCACAAAGAAATCTTGTATGTACTGACAAAGTTCATGGTGTAGGATTTCTTTACAGAGATGAAATTAGAGAGGCGTACTAACTGTATCTTTTTGTTGCATAAGGAATATAGTAATGATGGTGGAAATAAAGTATGAAATAATAGAACAAATTCCCATGGATTTGATGTGATGTGTGCATATTATTCACAACATCGTCTGATTATTTTTTTCCCCACTGTATGTAGGTCTAATTTTTCTCACCTCTTTTTAGAATATTTAAGCGTAGCTTGGATCAGGTCAATAATTAATAAGAAAATAATCCTTGGAAGAAAATCATTGCTGTTTTAAAAAACTCTCATTTAGGAAACTCAATCAGTAAAATTTACATCCCAAATGCTACATAATTATAATACTTCTCTAAGAATAGACTGCTAAGTATGTATAGTGTACTAAACAACTAATAACCCAGTATGAGAATGAGAATGTAATCATTTTTGCATTATCAATAATCAGCTACCTCTCAGAAAAGGAAGAAACCTCCTGTTATCAACATTATACTCCTTTTGGAGAAGCATCAAAAATGCTGATGATGACTCACTGTAATACCACTCCCACCTCCCTCTTAAGGAAGACTAGTACCATCCATCTTACTCTCCAGAGGAATACTAAAAGGGCTAGCATAAGACTCAAGAAACAGTAGAAAGTTAAATCACTGTTAACTGTAGGGTTATTGAGAATTAACTATCTGGATTCTTTGGATTAAAAATGTTAATATAATTGCATCTAGACTAGTAACAACCATTAGATTGCTAATTCTGAAATTAAATTATGAATAAATTCTTGCATCTGTGCATACTTACCCTACACAAACTGCATGGGGTATTTGGTGTGTTATCCAGCATTTGACTGCCATTGTACCTTAGATATGACATCCTGGATTCACCTAGTTGAATCAGTTGTTTTGCAGGGTCCAGTAGGTGCACTGGGTCAGATGGAAAGAAAGAGGGTTCAAGAAGCCATGCCAGAACTTGAGATTTGGGGCCACAGACTGTACAGGATCAGGAGTTGCCCTTCAGAACATGAATGCCAATTTTTAGATTCCTTATTGTGCTGTTTGAAAGATAATACATGCAGTTGCCCTCTAAAAAAAGTCCACTGATAGGTCACGAATGCAGAGAGCAAAAGTTTTAACAATCTGGAATTAAGATGTGAGTTGTACAAAAGGAAGGAATACAAAACTCTGCAGAAGGAGGAAAAGCAACAGAGGCTTTTTACCAGTTCTAAGAACAGATGCTCAACAAATGCACCGGAGTTGTAAAGTTAACAAGGATGTTAACATCTATTTTATTACACTTCAGAATCTGGAAGGTATGTAGCAAAAGAGGTAACAAAAAAAAAACAACAAAAAAACATTATGTTGTATGTCAACATTTAAGTTTAGCTCCAAGAATAGGATCATCTTGCCTTTAAAAAAATATTTCCTGTATGATGTTCTCCAAGTCATGGAAATCAAACTTCTCCAACCTGCACTCAGTCTCTGGCTCTCTACTACACAAGTAACATTAAACTGAACTAGGTGTTGAATGAGATAAAATAAAACTAGCTTAAAATGCAAAGCGTATCAAAATGTCAAGTGCTCTGAAAGAACAGGCTCTAGCTATCTCAAGTGGGGAGACAAAATAAAGAATTTATGCATGGAGGTTTAATTACCACATCTCTGAACTTTTAAGAATTTGGCTTTTCAAAGCTATTTCAGATGTGTGCAAACATGAACATCTTTAAAAATATTTATAGCAGTTATTCTTTGTGGTTGAAGTTCAACAGAGAAGATAATGGGAAAAAATGCAGATCAAAAGCATAAAACAAGGTAATAACGGAAAAAGGTAGAGGACAGATCCTCAGGTATATAAGCCACCATTTAATATGGCTTCCACCAAACTGTAAATACAACTTTAGTTATATAATACTGCAATAGACTGGTGGATTATGGACCCAAACTCTATTTGGTTAAGTTAGAAACTCAGAAAAACAGCACCTCAGGAGGTTCAGATTATTTGGAAAAAACAAACAAAACAAAACAAAAAAAAAACCTAAACCATAAAACCCACACAAACTCAAACAAAAACCAAGCCAACCCAAACAAACAAAACAACTGTCCCCACCTCCCAAATTCACTCAGTGTGTATTGCAGCCTTGGGCTTGGTTAGCCTCTCAGGGAGTTAAATCTGCATTCGCAGATGTTTCCAAACCTTTGCTAGACAAAGCTCTTGACCTTATCTAACACTAGGCTGATAATCATTCTTCTGAAAGTAGAAAGTTGGCCTTGATGACCTGTGGGGCTCCAACCAGGTAACTCTGCTATGATTCTATGACAAAGCCATTCCTTTTGTCACAAGAATTGATAACTTTTTTTTTTTTCCTCACAAGCACTCTTTTCTTACAAGAACTTCTGTGGCACTGACAGAAGTCAATACTACTTCAATAACTTATTGTAGATTCAACTGAAGTGATGCACTTGAGAAGACTTTCCATAAAGCAGATTTAATCAGAAAAGGAGAAGTACAAAGCATCTTATACCTTTCAGCCAAAACTAAGAACTTAATAGAGACCATTGGGGTGAGAGAAAGGAGAGCATACAGGGATGTGAGAATTTGACCACAGCAATCTTCTTATTTAACAAGATCATAACACTGGTATTCTTCTCAGCTGAAGAACTGACACCACACCTTTAGCCACAGATTTTGCTTAATCCAAATGCCTTATAGAAAAATTTAAAAAAGACCTTTGTGGTTTCAGACTAGAAGATGCCCTCTGGCTTGGCATGGGCTGCTTTCTGAAATGGTTTAGAACTTTAGAAATGATCAGTGATCATTCAAATAACCTACCAATACCCTTTGCTATTGGTAGGTTATTTATTCACAGGACAAGTTTTCAAAGATAATGTAGCTGGACTAGAGCTATGTTTTGAGGATACAGTAAACAAATCATCCTCACAATTTTATCTGTGATGGAAGACACTAAAATGGGTTCCAATGGAAGAGGAAAGTAGCCTTCAGTAGGAATCATGCAAGATAATTGTTGCATCACTGTTATTTTTATCTGCCACCATTTTAGAATAATTACTTTTTTTTAGGCATTGTTTGTACAACGTAATATTTTCTTCCCCTGTATTATCTCACATCTTGGGATGTTATCAGATATAACAACAAGTCTCAAAGATATGCTACAAGTCTCAAAGTCCAGCTCATGGAAAATATCTGATTTAAAAAATACCATGTATTTTGTTCATGCATTACAGTTTTTATCCAGTTTTAGCAGACTTCCATGAATAATTATGCCTACAGTACTGTCTTTATCATCTGCCAACTTCCCTCGGTAAACTCCTTTTTACTGTTATGAAAACTGGTGTAATGGTATGCTACTTTGCAAGGCAGTAGCATAAACTAGATTATTTTAGGAACATGGAGATGCTCATTGCTCTCAAGTTGCATAAACATAAATAAATGATAATTTTAAAATATTTAAATTAGTCATGGTATATTTTATGACTCAGTTTCCCAGGTTATCTGTCATGCCACTGTGCATTTTACCTAGCTCTTTTAATTTTTCTTATACTTTCACCTGCTAATTACAGCAGAGCTTCTTTGGATGAATCACCACAGTTGATTCCATTAAATTCTGATATTTTTTCATTTACTTAGGAACTAGCATGTCTTTAGGAACCTGGGCATGTTTGTCGACAGCAGGCTCAGTAGGAGTCAGCAGTGTGCCTTGACAGCCAAATGGGCAAACTACATCCTGTAGTGCATTAAATACACCATAACCAATCAGTCAAAAAGGTGATTATTTTGCTGCATTCTGTGTTGGTGCAGCCTCAGCTTGAGTGCTATGTGCAGTTCCAGGCTTCAAAATTTAAGAAGGATGTGAAGGTCCTTGAATGCATCTAGAAGAGGGAAACAAAGCTGGGAAGAGGGCTAGAAGCAATGTCGTATGTGGAGAAGCTAAGGACTCAGAGTTTGTCTAGTTTGGAGAAAAAGAGGCTAAGGGGTGAACTTACTGCTTTTTACAGCTTCCTGAACAGCAGAAGTGGATGCTGAGCTCTTTTCACTGGAATCGTAGTCATAGGACACATAGTAATGGTTCAAAGCTGTGCCAGGAAATGTTTGCATTGGATATTAGGAAGCATTTCTTTACCAAAAAGGTGATCAAACACATCTTAGAGAGGCAGTTGTTGCCACAAAACCTGTCAGTGCTTAAAAGGCATTTGGACAACGCCCTTAATACGTGTTTTAACTTGATCAGCCCTGAAGTGGTCAGGGAGTTCAACTAAATGGTTGCTGTATGTCCCTTTCAACTGAAATAGTCTATTCTATTCTATTAGCAATCATGTCCAATGGATACTGACACTGTGAAAAGAGGACTTAGGAGTAATAAAAATCTAAATCTCTAGGCCATTTGTGAATTATAAATAAAGTATAATGCATTATAATAAATTGTTATTCCAAATCCCACTGACCATGCAGATAGGCAAATCTATGTTAGCTCTAAAGTCTCATATAACCCTCAATCGAATAAGTCACTTCAGTTAGAGATAGCTGAAACAGATGTGCAGAGCATTCTTCTTAAAGGCACAGATAAAAATATTAAATATAGAGAGAGATTTAAGAATTTAAATATTTTCTTTAAGCTGTAATGTACTATTTCAAAAAAGCAGATAACATTTTGCATTAATCCCTGTTCACCAACGTCACCATCCCTTCACTGATTAGTAACAATACATTAAAAGCAAAACAAAAATACAAAAGCCAGCAACTAGAGGACATTATATCAATGCAACAGCTGAATGTTTAACAAAACTTCTATTTTCATTTGTAAATAGTCATTACAGAGGGTTTGGTGTCCTGTATATTATACACTCATAAAAGGACAACACTGGCACCTCATTTCACACGAAAACTTTGAATAAATTGGTGATTTGGAAAACAGTTTAATTGATTATACGGGAATTAACATATTTATTCTCCTATGCAAAACTGATCAGATCCACTGCAAACTGTCCTGTTTTGTACACAATTCAGTTCCAAAGCAGAAGCAGAGTTGACAGAAGTCACTTGAGTCTGTAGTTAAACATTTAGCCAAGTTGTCCAAACTGTTCCTTCAACTGGCAGCTGATCAGCTCTAAATAAGATACTTAAAATAATAAACATATCAGTTATGACAGCAAACATTTAATTTGAATAGTCATAACAGATATTTGACACTGTCCTGGGTTCAGCAGTAGCAGTCATTTTTCTCCTTCTTAGTGGCTGGTGCAGTGCTGTGGATTTGACTTTCAGCCTGGGAACAGCACTGATAACAATGCTGACAACATTGATGTTTTTAGTTGTTGCTAAGTAATGTTTACTCTGACCAAGGACTTTCTGAGTCTCATGCTCTGCCAGGGAGGAGGGGAAGGCGGGAGGAAGCAGAGACAGGACCCCTGATCCATACTAACCAAAGAGGTATTCCATACCACCACACATCATGCCCAATATATAAACTGGGGGCAGTTACCCAGAAGGGTTAGATCAGTGCTCAGTCAGGCTGGGTGGTGAGCAGCTGTATTCTCTCCCCTTGTTATTTCCTTTATCATTATTATTATTGGTGGTAGTAGTAGTGATCTGTGTTATACCTTAGTTACTGGACTGTTCTTATCTCAACCCACTGAAGTTACATTCTTTCTACTCTCCATCCCTCTGGTAGTGAGGGGAGGAATAAGTGGGGGAAGTGAGCGAGCGGCTGTGTGGTTCTGAGTTACTGGCTGGACTTAACGACAGATAATTTCAGATGTCTCAAACACAGTATCATCTGGACTCTTACAACCATTTCAGTCATTTCTTACTGGTTATCATGTAAAAATGTATGCAGAGCTACATGAGTTACTCCTTTACATTACTTCTTTGGTAACTGGCTTCAACTTGGTGAACTCCACTACTACCTTCCTTGTCTCTATACAGCAAACATCTGAAAGTGAAACTGAAAGCCCACTAGGCCATGCTGGTTTTATTTCCAGTGCTGGTTTGATTTTTCCTCTAAAACTGACACTAAAAATCACCAATCAATATTTTTCAGTGTCACTCTGTCAAATATGTTCAACAACATATGTGTAAGAGAAGAGGTATAGGAAATCTGACCTAGAATTCAAAAGTCAAGCTATGTTTTTACTAGTGGTTGGTTAACACACCCAACATTAATGAATGCCCTCATTTTCAGAATTTCTTATTTAATTCCTTGTATGGTGAATAAGAGCTGTGGGTATTTGATGCCCAAGAGCGCTAAACTATTTTGTAATTGCACTTAGATAACAATTTTGTTGTTGATGGATGAAATGGAATAAAATCCTACTTTTTCACTAAGCTAGCTGCATCATCTCCAGAAATTAATTATCATAAAGAAAAACCCTAAATTAAATTTAAAAAATCCAAACTGGATAGCGGTGAAAGTGTGATTGCACTATGCACTATGGACTGAGGTACAAGGCTAAAAATTATATTCTAAATTAATCTTATTTTCTTTGTAAGGTAGACACATGTACATGCATGTGTTCAATAAATAAGTAAGAAAAGCCAAGAAGATACTGTCCTCTGTGAGAAGGGCAGAAAGGAAGCACAAAGATTCTTGCTGTCTGTGTGACAAGGGAACCCTGGGTTGATACGAACTAGAACTAGGGATGACACCCAGGATCCTGTAAGGCAGACGGCAGATTTACAGGGCAGTCTTTATTACCCAGTGGGCTCTTTTACTGCCAAAGCCGTTTACTTTCAATATAGTGTCAGAACTACTTAACTGTCTGGTCCAGAAGCACTGTTACAAGAACTTCAGTGCTCTCTCCTACTAAAAGAATTGGGACACATGTGCTAAAACATTGGTCTCCACTTTCCAGCAAATTATTTCCCGACATTTCACAGCCCACAGCTGTCTCAGAGACCCCAGACTGAGAAGCAGTTGCTTGAAGTTTGCCATCTGAATGCTAGTCATACTTGAGAATTCACTCTACTATGGTAAGAATATTTAACTTTTGAGATAAGAGGAGTGTGGGTGCATCAAATATTGGAAATCCAGGATCTCTATGTTGAGAAGTGTATGAATTCCCTTTCAGGTCTAGCAGCAATAAACAGGGGCACCATATAAAGAAACACCACCCATAGGACTTCAGGGTTTAATTGGATCTGCTAGGTGAAACCAGAGTACCCTTAAGAACCACCTCCCGCAGAAGTGCTAAACATTTAACAATTAACAAAGATTGCTGCTTGTAAGAACTCCATGTGAGACTTTAATAGTAGCAAGTGCAAGCCAATGAAAGGTTTTATAATAATGTACGCATTCTTAGTGAGTGGATTAGAATCCACTTTGGATTAGATTGCAATTTCAAAGGGTTATTTACAGCTAGAAAATATAGAGCAATATTTCTGTAAAAACTGATGTTGGTCCATCTGCAGTAGAACTCCATGAGTTTACATGGGTGAGGGTGCAATTCTTTGTGCTCATAATTCTGGACAAAACTACAACTCTGACAGAGCAATGATGCTCTCCTCTTTAAATTGCTTTAAAAGAACTGAATCTCCCTGAGGTAAAAAAAAGATTACAGCACTGCTAATATATTACTCTGCGTTTGTAAAATGACTGCGGAAATCAAATTGTACCTATCCCTTAATACTCCACCATGGAAGAACTGGGCACTCCACTAATTTGATTTTATTATTATTATTTTCAAAGTATGAAAGACACATTCAAGTGATGATAACATTTCTATTTTGGAGGACTTCAACCATGGATAAATTTGTAATTAGCTGTGGATGACCTCCTTGGTTTATCTATTATGATCAAAGAGCTGTAAGGTATAATATGAACATGCTTTGGAGAGGAAGGTTCCCAAGTACTTTTTATTATGTCCATATAGCAGAGGCTTAATGATTCTTTCACTTGCCCCACAAAAAAAGAAACAACCAAAAGCCATGAGGAAGCTTAACTGGAAGTATATGTCAAGTGTGTGTAAGACCCAGTCCTAAGCTCAGACTGTCCTCCACAAATACAGTATGATTTGATACTCAAAATAATATAAGGAGTTTTACTCCTTCTAGATATTTTTATTTTGTGGGGCAAGAATTATACAAGACTGGCTACGTAACAAGGCAAATCACTCAGTTGCTTTCCAGAAAGCACAAACTAACCACAAAATTGGCCCTATACATTCTCTAACAACCAAACAGATACTTTAGTATATAAATACTAAATTGCACTCTTCTGTAAGCAATATATTTGCTTTAAAACTAAAGTTCATTTCTTCATGCATTGTTCAACACATACAACATAACATTTTATCCACTTACATGTTGTGAACAAGGAGGGAGGCTACACATGATAATGGGGGGAAAAAGGCAAAAAATAGTTTGAAAATACAAGGCTAAAACAAGACCACTTTGGCAACCATGTTAGAGCTGATTAAGCTATTGTGCAACTGCATACTAGTAGTGCAAGATTCAGATACTTCATGAAGTATCCGATACCAGACTCTCAGGGCCACTACGACATCCTGGCTGACAGATATCCAGTAACTCTTTAATTTCTTGACTTGTAAATAGGAGGTATTTGGTGTTGTGAGTGGAGTACAGGATTTCGTGATCTTTTCTTCTGTGCTGGTTTGGAAGCCACTTCTCAAAAAACTAAGAATTGCAAAATGGAACCTTGTGTATATGTGATGAGAAAGAACACAAGCATGTTGTACCTTAAACATAGCTGAAAATAGTCTAACTCTACCACATTCTTGGCTAGACTCTGAAGAAATTAAAAAAGCAATTTCTGTCCAAAGTGTTTTTCCAAACATGTCACTGTTTGACAGAGAAGTCACTTAGATGTACACATTTGTCAACATATACAGAACTGGACCACCTTAAAAATTCAGTACCTGTGGCTTAGCACATTGTTGTCCTATAATCCAGCAAAAATGAATCACTAGTTCCACAGGCACTATTAACAACTGAAGTGCATATAATTAGATTAGTTTTAAAATGAAACAGCACTTCAAAAGGTATATAGACTGCTAGAAAACGTAAAAACTTTGTAAATGACAAAATAGAGGATATCTTGACCTTTGCATGAAAGTTGGATTTCACTTTAGCCTAATTATATCGCAAATCATCTCCTCTCTATTCAGGGCAATTTACTTTAAAACCATGAAAATAGGATGTTTCATCTGAGTGCATGTTGAAAGTACATAAACAAAATTTACATCAAGAGCTATCTAAAAGGGCCCAGAACCAGGGTATTTAGCTCTTCTATATTCATGATGCAGTTAGCTGACTCACAACAAACTTATTTTACGTCATTTAAGCTAACCTGACAACCTTGCATAAGGACCACCTGTTACCTGCCTAATCATCACTTCATTCGCAGTCTCTTATCGCACCTAAGCTGCTTTTTAAACTTATGCTATTATTAATTCTATACATAAAAATGAGTTCTGGCAATTTCCTGATTTTCCTCTCACCTGCTAAGTAATAATCAAGTTGCATAAGGTTTCCTATTAAACAGAATTCTTTTAGATGTTCATAACTTAGAGACGATTTTAGAAAAGGGAGCAGATGTTAATAGGTTCTCATCAGCTTCTTCAGCTTGTTTTCTGCAGCATGCTTCTAAGTCAGTATTACATATTCTTCTTCTTTTCCTTTAAATCTTTATTTGAAAAAAAAATTAAAGTATTTTATTGTCTCTTCAGGAAAATGGAATAGAGTTTTCTGGAGCTAAACCCAACCCTAGAGTGGTTTATTTACACATTTCTTAATTGCTGGTATTAAATAAACAACTAAACAACAAACACCCAAAATAAGTACATAAACAATGTCTCCCCTCCAAAAAAAAAATTAAAAAATCCAAACCAGAAAAAAAAACAGAAACCCACAAACCAAAGAAAACCCCAAAACCGAACACCAACCAAACAAAACTAAACCAACCCTGTAAGACACATGCATTCTACATTTTAGTCTACACATCAACTGGGCCATTTTCTGAAGGGGAAACGAATGCTTACAGACCCAGCTGATGAAAATATTTTTGAATGAAAACAAGAATAACTGTACCAGAAAATAAACCAAACAGGAAACGTGAAAGGTTTGTGGCTTGAGTTCTTTCAAGTTCCACATCAAAATAGTTACTAGCTCATTATCTGTGTCGTCTTTATTAGGGTTATACAGCTTCCAAGTTTAGAGATGGGTCAATTGCTGAGGTGAGCAGCTCGAGAGAGGACACCTTCAACACCGGAGCGGGGAGAAGCTCAGCGTCCAGGAGCCTCAGCTCAGAGCGGCGGCAGCCACCGAGGGAGCCTCAACTCCTCCACAGAACCTGCCCAGAGCCGGCAGCTCCGCTGAAGCGAGCAGTGGCGAGCAGGGGGCGGAGCCAGCAGGGGCGGCGCCAGCCCTGAGTGGGTAAAAACCTGCCCCAGGGAGCACCGCGAGCAGGGCGGGTCGGGGATGGTGAATACATGTCTTGGGAGCAGGCCCTGGTCTGGGAGCTCTGCTCTGGCTGCCCCGGCGGTGGCAGCGTAGGCACCCAGACAGGGCCGATGAGAGGGGAGGTTGCAGTGCAGAGCTCGGGGTGTAGAGAGTGCCTGCACTGGTCTGGTGAGGGGAGGGTGCACAATGGGCAGGGCTGCACTCGGTGCTCCCTGGTGGAGCTCCTCCTGCCGCAGGGGCTGAGCTGCGGGACGGTGTCAATAGACTGCGAGATGTCAGGGAAGCTGAGAGGAAGCAGGAATGCTTGCTCCCGGCCCAAACTGTGCAGGGACCCCAAGCGTCCCTTGTACCTCTTGGAGGAAAGAAGGAGGCCGTTAACTCAGGGAGCTGGGAAACTGCAACAACAACAACAACAAAACTCCACAAACAATAAAAAAAGGAGGAAGAGGACAATTAAAAGCAAGTGGCTTCCTCCTAAATCTGTTGTCCCCACCCAGAACCGCGTTGCTGTCCTGCATGGGGCTGATGAGGAAACACACTTGAGCCATGAACAGCCAGCTGATGCACTGGGAAAGAAGATCTTTACTGGTGCTGCCAGGAAAAAGTGGCGGGTCGTAGTAGGAGGGGACTCTACTTTGAAAGGAACAGAGGCACTCGTCTGTCAGCCTAACCCAGTCTCAAGGGAGGTGTGTTACCTACCAGGGGCATGGATCAGGGAAGTTGCAGGGAGGCTGCCTGCTCTGGTAAGTCCCACAGACTATTACCCACTTCTAGTAGTGATCCATGTGGGTGCTAGTGATACAGATAGCAGTAGCCTGGAGAACATAAAGGACAACAGAGCCCTGGGAGAGGTGGTTAGGGGCTCTGGAGATCAGATTGTCTTTTTGTTAATTCTCCAGGATACAGGGGAGGACCCCCAAAAGGCTAGGAGGATTTGCCATATTAATAAATGATTAGAAAGGTGGTGCCATAGTCAGGGGTTTGGGTATCTTAAACACAGGGCCCAAGTTAGTAGGCCAGGTCGACTGGGGGCTGGTGGAACCGGTCTTACAAAGGGGAAGAGCTGTTTTGGTAGGAGGCTTGCCAGACTGGTTGAGGAGGCTTTAAACTAGATATGTTGGGGGAGGGGGGCATCATTCCATCCCAACACACCCAGTCAGTTGCCAGCACCTGTAATAAATGGTTGGAGCAATGTAGAAATATTCCAGCGGCTTCAGCCAATGAGCCGGCTTCATTTGGAGCTCAGCTCAGATGCCTCTATACAAACACCTGTGGCATGGGGAGGTGTGTGCATGTCTGTGGGGGTATTATATAACCGGTATCACAGAAACATGGTGGGATGGCTCCTGTGACTGGAGTGCTAGAATGGAAGGTTACAAGCTCTTTAGAAAGGACAGGCCCGGCAGGCGGGGAGAGGAGTTGCTATTTATGTTAGGGTGTCGTGGTTTAAACCCAGCCATGCAGACTCTCTCTCCCCTCCCCCCCCCCCCCCTTGCCCTCCCCCTGCTCCCAGAGGCAGGGGGGGGAGAATCAAAAGAATGCAACTCCCATGGGTTGAGATAAGAACAGTTTTAGTAACTAGGGTATAACAGAAATCACTACTGCTACCACCAATAATAATAATGACAAAGGAAATAGCAAGGGAAGAGAATACAACACCTCACCACCCGCCGACAGATAACTTGCCCCACTGTGCTCAACTAAGCACGGACCAATACCTAGTCCAGCCCCTCAGTGAGCTAGCCCTTCCGGGTAACTCAGTTACATCCTAGGCATGACGTGCTGTGGTATGGAATACTTCTTTGGTCAGTTTGGGTCAGGTGTCCTGTCTCTGCTTCCTTCCGGCTTTCCCTCCTCCATGGCAGAGTAGGAGACTCACAAAATCCTTGGCCAGACCAAACATTTGAGCAGTAACTAAAAACATCGGTGTTATCAGCACGGTTCCCAGGCCGAAAGTCAAAAACACAGCAATGCACCAGCTACTAAGAAGGAGAAAAAATGACTGCTACTGCTGAACCCAGGACATAGGGATAGGCTGGAGAGTATGGAACTCTGTCTGGGGACAGGTGAGCAGTCAACAGAGAGTTTGTGGGTCAGGGTTAAAGGGAGAACACCTATGGGGGACATTACTGTGGGGATCTGTTAGAGACTGCCTGATCAAGAGGAATCTGTGGATGAAGCACTCTATAAACAGACAGGAACAGCCTCATGCTTGCAGGCCCTTGTTCTCATGGGGGACTTCAACCACTGTGATATCTGTTGGAGGGACGGTACGGCCCGGCACAAGCAATCCAGGAGGTTCCTTAATTGTGTGGAAGACAAATTCCTTCTGCAAGTAATAGAGGAACCGACAAGGAGAGGTGCCATGCTTGACCTCGTGCTCACCAACAGGGGAGGGCTGGTTGAAAATGTGATGCTCCAGGGGAACCTTGGTTGCAGTGATCATGAGATGGTCAAATTTGAGATCCTCAGGACAGTGAGAAGAGCGTGCAGCAAGCTCACTGCTCTGGACTTCAGGAGAGCAGACTTCAGCCTCTTCAGGTACTTGCTTAGTAAGGTTTTGTGGGATATATCCCTAGAGGGCAGGAGGGGCCAAGACTGTTGGATGATATTCAAGGATCATCTACTACAAGCTCAGGAGTGTTGCGCTGAACTAGAAGGAAGTGCTCCTTTGGTAGATAAGGAGCTGCTGAGGAAACTTCGAGGGAAAAAAGAGGCTTATAAAAGGTGGAAGCAAGGACAGGCGGCCTGGGAAGAATGCATGGATTTTGTCCGGGAAGCTAGGGACCAGGTTAGGAAAGCTAAGGCCCAGTTAGAATTAAAATTGGATAGGGATGTTAAGGATTACAGGAAGGGATTCTATAGGTACACTGCAAATAAAAGACAGACTAGAGAGAACAAAAGGCTGCATCCCAAAGGTATCAGGAGAACTGGCTACCCTGGATTTGGAGAAGGCTGAGGTTCTGAATGACTTCTTTGCCTCAGTCTTCACTGGCAAACCCGTGACCACACCACCCAAGTGCTGGAAGGCAGATGCAGGGACTGTGAGAATGATGACCCTATGTTCACTGTAAAAGAGGATCTGGTTTGAGACCATCTTAAGAAGCTGAATGTGCACAAGTCCATGGGACCTGATGAAATCCATCTGCGGGTCCTGAAGGAGCTGGCAAACGAAGTTACTAAGCCACTGTTCATCATAGTTGAAAAATCATGGCAGTCAGGTGAAGTTCCTGATGACTGGAAAAAGGGAGCTATAACCCCCATTTTCAAGAAGGGGAAAATATATGACCCAAGGAATTACAGACCAGCCAGTCTCACCTCCGTGCCTGGCAAAATCTTGGAGCAGATTCTCCTGGAAGGCATGCTAAGGCACATGAAAACAACAAGGTGCTTGGTGACAGCCATCATGGCTTCACTAAGGGGAAATCCTGCCTGGCCAATTTGATGGCTTTCTATGATGGGGCTAGGGAACTGATGGACAGTTGATGTAATCTACCTGTCTTGTGCAAAGCATTTGACACTGTCCCACACAACATCCTTGTCTCTAAATTGGAGAGACATCAATTTGATGGATGGACCACTTGGTGGATAAAGAACTGGCTGGGTGGCCGCACAAAAAGAGTTGTGGTCAATGGCTCAATGTTCAGCTGGAGACCAGTAACGAGTGGTGTCCCTCAGGGATCGGTGTTGGGACTGGTCTTGTTCAACATCTTTGTCAGTGACGTGGGCGGTGGGATTGAGTGCGTCCTCAACAAGTTTGCCGATGACACCAATCTGTGTGGTTCGGCTGATACGCTGGAGGGAAGGAATGCCATCCAGAGGGACCTTGATATGCTTGTGAGGTGGGCTGATGCCAACCTCATGAAGTTTAACCATGCCATGTGCAAGGTCCTACACCTGGGTGAGAGCAATCCCAGGCACAGCTACAGGTTGGGCAAAGAAGAGATTCAGAGCAGCCGTGTGGGGAAAGACTTGGGGATGTTGGCCGATGAGATAATGGACATGAGACGGCTTCAGTGTGAGCTTGCAGCCCAGAAATGAACCGTATCCTGGGCTACGTCAAAAGGAATGTGACCAGCAGGTCAAAGGAGGTGATCCTGCCCCTCTACTCTGCTCTCATGGGACCTCATTTGGAGTATTGTGTGCAGTTCTGGTGTCTTCAACATAAAAAGGACATGGAACTGTTGGAACAGAGGAGGGCCACGAGGATGATCAGGGGACTGGAGCACCTCCTGTATGAAGACAGGCTGAGAAAGTTGGGGCTGTTTGGCCTGGAGAAGAGAAGGCTGCATGGAGACCTCATAGCAGCCTTCCAGTATCTGAAAGGGGCCTATAAGGATGCTGGAGAGGGACTCTTCATTGTGGACTGTAGTGATAGGACAAGGGGTAACGGTTTAAAACTTGAAGAGGGGAAGTTTAGATTGGATATAAAGAAGAAGTTCTGTACTGTGAGGGTGGTGAGGCACTGGAATGGGTTACCCAGGGAATTCGTGAATGCTCCATCCCTGGCAGTGTGCAAGGCCAGGTTGGACAGAGCCTTGGGTGGCATGGTTTAGTGTGAAGTGTCCCTGCCCATGGCAGGGGGGTTGGACCTAGATTATCTTAAGGTCCTTTCCAACCCTTACTATTATATGATTCTATTCTATGATTCTTTGATTTGTGTCCAGCTAACACAGGCAGAGGAAAAAGTTACTGTTCCACTAATATTTTATGGGTTTATAATGGACCTTAAGTAGTTTTCTGCACAGTGCTCAGCTTTAGAACACAGTACTAGAATTCCTGTAGAATCCATTCCTCTTCCTATATGCATCTGTCAGATTAGGCACTGTAAAAGAAGCCGCTACCTTAAGGCTTAGTGTTGGGATAGGTGCCAGCCCTGAAACTGGGACACTTCTAAGTCAGTGTGGGGCTAAAATACTAGAATCCTTCAATGAGCAAGAGCTTAAATGTGATTTACAGTCATTGTACTTAAACATGTGATGCTGAACTTTGTAACTCATATGAGAATGTTTTAATGTTTTTTAGTTTCTCAAGATAGTGGTAGTGTGCCTTGATTCTTTTCTCATATCATAATAGAATATTGCCTTTGAACAGGCAGCATGATAGTTAAATGCTTTGAAAATCTTGCACAGTTCAAATGTTAAAATATCTTTTCACCTTTGCTTCTCTTCATACTCCAATACCTACATTAAAGGAGTTCAAGTATCTGTCTGCAAGTTGACTATTACAATGCTGAACTAAGTTTAAATACCTGGTACCCAAAGTGCTACTAAACCCTTCTGTTTTTTGCTTAGATCTTTAGTCAATTTCTAAGTAGAGCCAAGAGCTCCAGACTGAGACATATCTGCTGAACGTATCTGTCCACTCTCCTTTTCCCTCTACACCAGTTTTATTGCTGAGCATGATACATGTTGTGGAATATCGCTTTGGCCAGGCTGGGTCAGCTGTCCTGGTTGTGTTACTTCTTAGATTTTTACCCACCCTCTCACTGGAGGAAACCATAGTAGGAAACAGGGAAAGCCTTGACACTGTGCTGGCAGTGTTCAGGAATAGCCAGAACATGAGTTTGTCACTAAGGTTGTTTTAGCCACAAACCCAAAGCACACAGCCGCAAAGGCTGCTATGGAGAAAGTGAACTGTGTATCAGCCAGACCCTGTATAAGAGAATTCCCTGTTTACTTGTGAAGTAGCTCATTAAATACGTCTTATGAAGTGGACACTTGTAACTTGGCTTTTAAAAGAAACATTGATAGTAAATGTTGTTTGAATCTTTACCCCAAAGTATGTGACGGAAGAGGGTGTGCAAGGGAACTGTGCACTGGAAGGATGCTGTTTTAATCATCTTCACTTGTGTTTGCAAAGTCTGGTCCAGTAAGTTGGAGGCAACTATCCAATCTGTACAGATGGCTAGATAGAAGGACATTACTCTGAGAATTTTTTTGCCACTATGCATGGGGCTGGTTATTGCCATAGAGACTAGAATGGTTGTACAATGAATAGGAGCAAAAAAAGTATCACATTAAAGATTTCACCACTGTAACAATACGTCTAAAGAATGTTGAATGGCTCCCATAAATAAAAACATTACTGGTGGGCAGGATATGATGGAAGGTCTAATATTTGTCCAGAAGTCTCAAAGGTTCCATATGTAAAAGCATTTATCAATTTAGCTTTTAGAAACTGGAATCAAACTGAGTGTTAACAGGAGATGTACATTTCAATCCAAAGTACGCTAAACCCACTAAAGTTGCTAAGTTTTATATAAACTATGGTGTAAATACTGTACAAGAAGTTGGAATAATTCTACCAAAACATTTACACATATCTGTGAGCTCTGTAGAGTATAAGTAGAGATCTATTTCAGATGAATATGTGAAGACATTGTTCATCTTAGTCAGTAAATCTCAGTACAAGCTAGGCCCACCCCCTGCTATGCGTACACTATCTCTAATCCTAGGCTGTGTCCCTGGAATCAAGTTTTGCCCACCCTCCCTATAGAATTTCAAAACTTGAGTAAACAATTCTGAATTTTGCACATTCCGTTCACCAGGAAACTGCGTGACTAACTGCAGGTTGGAGACTGAGAATGAGAGGGTATGTATGTTTTGCAAAGAGGTATGATTAGTTGATAGATACCTCTTTTATCTCACTTTCCTATAGCAGTACAACCATTTATTCTACAATCAGTTAACAAATATACTAAGAAATTGACTGTACTTTTCACAGTCAAATGATAGCGCTTCAGGAACATTGTGTGGGCATATAGCTACATGGTAAGCAGAGATCCATAGCACAAGTAAGGAAGAAACTAACTGCATTAGGCTGCTCAAGATCTTTCATTCGAATACCAAACAAAACTGTGCCCAACTCTAAATTCTGTGGTTATAGGTGTGTAGCTCAAAATTAAACAATACTACATCTTCCCTCCCCAAAATATTCTCCTTTTTTTTTAAGCTGCCGTGTATCTCACGGATATGGCACCACAGTAATAGACAGTTCTGACAGAATTCCTTTGAGTTTGATCCCTTAAATTTGAATTTTAACTTTGAACACTTTGAAGGTGATCAGGTTCCTGCAGAAATGTTGTCATGATGCATGTAGCAGGTAACTGCAGATACCAGAATTACCTATTATTAAAATTTACTATGTAATTAGATAAGTGAATATCCATATTAACAAGCAGTTTTAAAGGTAGTCAGTCATTCAAACTCTTTTCTGCTTGTTACTAATAATTAAAAAAATTAAAAAGAGAAACAAGGTTGTTTGTTGTACCATATCCTACCATCATATAAATTCTTTCAGAAAGATGACTTGTAATTTAAGACTTGGTGCAGTTTATTTTGATGGATTTGGCTCAAGGTATGTATCATTATTGAGTCAGAAGAGAAATAGTGCCATTCTCAGAATAACTGGATGTAAGTATCCAGTAAATCAGTGGGTCAGATGCAAAGTTTGTTCCATAAAGGAGTGTGTCAAACTTGACAATAATAGTATATTTTTCATGTCTCAGTATGTGGAGTGTTTTTGTGGTCTTTAATTTACTTGTTTGACCTAACCACAAATTCCAAGAGAAGTGCAACTACATTTATTTTTTAATGATTATAGAAGTATGATTCAGAAATAATGCAAAGTACAGAGTATAGCATAAGAATAAATTAGATGGATATTCAGTAGAGTAGTGTATTCTCTTATAATTTCTTTATGACATTGTCTATATAGAGCTCAACAAGTGAAAGACAAGTATTTGTAAGAACTACTATAAATTTCCATTACTTTGTTGGTGTTAAATCTGATTTTATAGGCTACTTTAAGCTTTAAAGGAAGTGATTAACAGAAAATTACATAGGACTTCCATGTTTAATTTTGTTGGAAATATTAGAGAGATATGCATATGAAACTCCTCTAAGTTCAATTAAAGTACAGAAAAAACATAGAGAAGCTGCACAAAAGGAAAAAAACATGTACTATATTCCCTATGCAAAGATAATGTCAGACATTTATGGACTCAGCATCCTTCAAATGACTTTTCAAATATAGTATTTAGATTTTAACTTGCAATAACACTGTTTATGAAGAAAACATTTCCTGAGATACCCAATAGTTTTGGTTGGGTTTGTTGTTGGTTGTTGGGGCTTTTTTTAATTAGTATCCTGTGTGAAAGCCTTTTCTTTTTTTTTTTCCTAGCCCAGCCATTTCCAGGCTGCCAAAAGATGCTTAGTCTCTGGGGTTGCTTTGTCACAGAAGGCAAGATCAAGCCAATGAAAAAAATACAATGAGTTTGAACCAGAGGCCAACTCAGCCATGCGGCAATAAAAACAGCAGCAGCCTTTCCAAAGGGTCTGACAGGCTTCATTTGTCTCAGAATAGACTCTGCCATGTCACATGGTTAGGCTTTCCCATCATCCTTTCACTGTGTTGTGGCCACTCCTTTGTGTGCTGCCAAAGAAGTATGCAAAGTGAGCGAGAACACCAAGAGATTTTCAAATTAATATGACTTTTAGGAGAATCTGTAAGTCAAAGACCCCAAGTAGGCATCAGTTCCTCTCTCTCTGCCAAAGAGCTGTCACCTCCTTGGAAAGTTAAATTTGTCACAAGGAAAGAAAATTTCACCACAGTCTGTTTAAATAACTTAGGGACTGTAATCTTTTCCCAGGTGCTTTTTCCACACAAAGCAAATGTATCAATCATTTTATTCTCTGAAATAACAATTTATTATCCATGCAGGAGGCCTTAGATTCAATCTGCACACTGTTCTGAGTGTCGTGTCAGATACTAAAATCTGTCATCCGTCTTTATCAAGTAAATCATTCTGTTCTTGTCATCAGTTTTTATTAATAAGACTATTTATTACTTCAATAATTAATTATGACAAGCAGTCTGCCATTTGGAAAATGAATAAATA
Organism: Pezoporus wallicus; assembly: GCF_028554395.1. NCBI lineage: Eukaryota > Metazoa > Chordata > Aves > Psittaciformes > Psittacidae > Pezoporus > Pezoporus wallicus. The sequence goes on from NW_026637727.1 coordinate 679,607, forward strand.
TTGATAAATTGCATGGCTAATGTACTGTTGCTATACAACTAACTTGGAAAATGTGAAGACCTGAATGGTACTAAAACAAATAATTCTAAATTATATATGACACAGCTAGAACTAAACATATTATGTTCAACTAAAACACTGTTTTTCAGAGTACATATAACTTGTGGAGTGTTGGGGTTTCTCAGCTCTGCACATAATAAAATGATTTATTTTTTTTAAGCTAACACAAAAATTTAAATGTTACATTTGAAACGTTTAAAAAAAATCTAATTCATAAAAAGATTCGTGGTAAGGGCTTGAATAGCATTGCATTACAAGAATTGAATATAGAACACTGCATTACATTCCCCATCAAGAAGGGGGTTTGTAATTAAGACCTTGATTTATGAAAAGATTCAGGTCATAGGGTTATACTTTCCCAAACATCTGCATACTCTTCTTTCTCAGCTGCAAGATACAAGTCACTTCCAACCTTCAATACAGAAGATGTTCTAGATCATTAACAGCATTCTTTCACAATATTTTTTCCTCATCCATTTCTCTGTCACTAACATTGTTACATGAGATTGGGAAGTAGGTAACCACAGAATATTTCATTCCCATGTTATCATCAGTTTGACATGCCCATGTTCTTGAGATGTAAAGCATATGCTGCACCAAAAGCACAGCAGACAAACTGCTCAGACTGAAAATCATTCCCTCTTACTCAAAAACTGTGTGAGTTCTTGGGTTGTTTCCTACCTCCTTTTTCTCAATGCGTGTACATTAAGATGTGGATTAACTGGAAAGACTACTAAGCAACAAGAATGTACATGTAAAACTAAAAGTAGAACTAAAAGGATAGCTTGAACAAGTTGGGTTTATTCTAAGAAAAAGAATTATGACTTTTTGAATGCAAAAAAGATTCCTGCAAGGAGAAAAAAATTGAAATGAGAGATTTTACTTAAGAAAACTTTCCTTTTTTTTTTTTTTTTTTAACATTGGCGTTTATGATGTGCAGTCCTTTGGAGGTTTTCTAGCCCTTTTAAAGAGAGATCTTTCAATGGAGTGATGTTCAAACTTCTGTTCAGGAATGACATCAAGTACAGCTGAGCATGGGCAAAAGGTATACCAAAGACACTTTTAAGGTTTCTATCAGCTGTGTAGCTGTTAAGACAGAAGAATGAGTATGAGATATTTCAGTGTATTGGCTAAAATGCAGTGCTATAAAGACACAACTATTACACAGTCAAAATCAGATAAACTTAGAATAGAATATAAGTCTGTTTCTTCAAGGAAAGAAGTATCCTAATATATGTCTCTTTCCCAGTGCTATAGTACAGTCTTTTTACAAGTAGAGTTTGTAGTCAAATATAAAGTTAAAATGTATTTAATAAAAAGATTAAAGATTAAGACAGAAGTTATTTAAAATTCAGCAGTTTCATTATCTGAAATACATCATATGTAAGATGATGGTACCACATTTAATCATGAACTAAAAATATTGCAGCCTCAGACTTCCAAGGAGACGTGATGTGAAAAGTGTGTAACCTGACCTCATTTTGGCAAGTGCTTATTATCATACCTGTCCTTCACACACGTATTTGTGTTCTCATCATAATATTAGAATTAAAAAGTAGCATCACAATCACCATAAACTGCCAAGTAAAGAGACATTCAGAAGCCAATTCTTTTTTACTACATGTTCTAAAGGTACAAGCTATGTACACCTTAACACAAAATGCTGTTTCTTAACCACTCTACAGTAGTACACTGTATACTGCATGAGGTTTGGGATATGATTTTATTGATACTTTCAAGAAAGACTAAGTTTGAGAAAAATACTCCAGGAGATTTAAAGCTACATATACTGAATTAGCTGACCTTTTCTTTATTGAATTTATCTGCTGTGTGTTAAAATTACATCTTTCAGAAGTTATGCTACCTAAATTAAATAATTTCAAGCCCAGAATCACTTCAAAGTTAGAATTCTTTCATTTCCTAAATTTCAAATTTGGGAACCAGAAACGTAGGGGAGTTTAATTAAGATTCTGAAATATTTTCAGACTTGAACCATATAAATTTAATTTATAGTTAAAATAAAATTGTCATGCAAATTAAGCTATATGTGTTTTCTAAGACAGCTTTCCCAGACCATACATAATTTCTCTATACCAAGACTAGGTAGTGTGGCCCTGTGAAAATAATCTTACACACATATTTTCAAATTGGTGGAAGTGGCACATAAAAAACAACTGCTTTCAAAACAGGTGGGCCATGAAAAAATTCTAACTCTATTTCAAAAATGTCACATTTTGAATTATGTTAGAGATAAATTATATTCTGAAGTTTTCGTTTCATTTTCTTATAAAAGATTTTCACCTAAAGTCTCAGTTTATGATAATACATAAAACCCATTCCTATCCTTATAACTCTACAGTAGCAATCCAAGATATAACTACTTGAAAAGTAGTACAAATAGATACATCGAATTGTGAAGTATTATAGATAATGCCTTTCTGCAGGATGAAAAACCCCCACTCTGAAAACAAGTAGTTATTTTCTACTGTGTTGCTTGTAGTATTGGAACAACATGAGAATGAAATAAATGTTTTATTACCATGCGTTAATATCTTTCACTATTGTGTACTGGTGCAATGGACAATAGTTACAATTATAGATATAATTGTTCCACAATTAAACTTCAGTCTCTCAACAGCTGTTTGGGTTCTTTTTCAATCTTCTGTAGTTTGTTCTTAAGGTGAGACATGATGTGTTTTAGCACTCAGATATATTCATAGGAAAGCTTTAAGTCTAAAACTATAATAAATCAGTGAAAGAACAAGTTCCCCCCGAAAAAGTAGGAGTTTGGTTTAAAAAATACCACCAAGGAAAGTAAAAAGAAGACAAAGAAAGACTTCCAGGGCACTGGATGGTATGTAGAATGTAATAAATTTACAAAACCTGTTCAATCATATCACATAATTTTAGGCTTTTTTTAATGTAATATTTTACTGAATTAAATTTGTTCTTGTCAATAATATTACAGAATTTTCAGTTTCATAGAAAAAAAAAAATTGAATAAGATGTCCATCGGCATAAATTTGTCAGAATAATGGGCAGCAAAGTAAAATGATGGTTATTCTACCTATGACACTTTAGGAAATATTGACTAAGATTTAATGGCAGCAACATCACAGGCGCACCTGAATAGTGTACAGGAACCTACCTCTAACTTTAAACAGAAGATTAAAGGCAATGTTTGGCAATAGGAACAACTGAAAGTAAAATTTCTAATAAAAACAATATTTCTTCCTCAAGTAATGATTGTGATGTTTAACGAAATATCAAAAGAAAGAAACTTGAAAAGCTAGAACTGTTTCTAAACATGGCCTGAATTGATAACGAATGACTGGCATGTTAAAAAAAATAAAGCAAACAAATCCTAGTGTCTATATTTTCAGATACTTCAGAACCTAATTTGCTGCATTTACCATTAATTTGTTGCATGCACCAATTTCCTACTACTATCAAATAAGCAAAAATATTTCTTAAAAAAAATTCTTTTTTTAATCTTTTTTAAAAGATAATTTATTTTTTAAATCAATTCTTAATTCAGTAGAATGCTGCCTCAATATAAAGAGAGGTAAACAGAAATTTATGAGCAAAATGTGTTATGAATTTAATTATACACACAGTTACACAGTATGCTAGAGATTGGAAGGGACCTCAAAAGGTCATCTAGTCCTGTCCCCCTGCCAGAGCAGGAACACCTAGATAATGTTACACAGGAATGTGTCCAGGCGACTTTTGAATTTCTCCAGGGAAGGAGACTCCACAACCTCCCTGGGCAGCCTGTTCCAGTGTTCTGTCACCCTCACTGAAAGTTTCTTCTCAAGTTTAAGTGGAACCTCTTGTGTTCCAATTTGTACCCATTACCCCTTGTCCTATCATTGTTTGCCACTAAGTAGAGCCTGGCTCCATCCTCGTGACACTCCCCCTTTATATATTTATGTACACTAATAAGGTCACCCCCCAGTCTCCTCTTCTCTACACTATAGAGACTGAGCTCCCTCAGTCTTTCCTCATAAGGGAGATGCTCCACTCCCTTAATCATCTTAGTTGCCCTGTGCTGGACTCTCTCCAGCAGGTTCCTGTCCTTCTTGAACCGAGGGGCCCAGAACTGGACACAATATTCCAGATGTGGTCTCACCAGGGCAGAGTAGAGGGGAAGGAGGACCTCTCTCGACCTACTAACCACCCCCTTCTAATACACCCCAGGATGCCATTGGCCTTCTTGGCCACAAGGGCACAGGGTTGGCTCATGGTCATCCTGTCGTCCACTAGGACCCCCAGGTCCCTCTCCCCTACACTGCTCTCTAACAGGTCATTCCCCAACCTATACTGGAACCTGGGGTTGTTCCTGCCCAGATGCAGGACTCTACACTTTCCCTTGTTATATTTCATCAAGTTATTTCCTGCCAACTCTCCAGCCTGTCCAGGTCTCGCTGGATGGCAGCACAGCCTTCTGGTGTGTCAGCCACTCCTCCCAGCTTAGTGTCATCAGCAAACTTGCTGATAGTACACTCAATTCCCTCATCTAAATCGTTGATGAATATATTAAATAATACTGGTCCTAGTACTGAGTACTGACCCTTGAGGCACTCCACTAGTTACAGGCCTCCAGCTAGACTCCGCCCTGTAGACTACAACTCTCTGGCTTCTCTCCTTCAGCCAGTTCACAGTCTACCTCACTACATGATCATCCAGACCACACTTCCTCAATTTAGCTGTGAGGATGCTGTGGGAGACTGTGTCAAATGCTTTGCTGAAGTCAAGGCAGACCACATCCACCGCTCTGCCATCATCCATCCACCGTGTTATTTCCTCATAAAAGGCTAAGAGGTTGGTCAAGCATGATTTCCCCTAGGTGAAGCCATGTTGACTGCCCCTCATAACCCTCTTATCCTTGATATGCCTTGAGATGGCACCAAGGATAAGGTGTCCCATCACTTTCCCAGGGATGGAGGTGAGGCTGACCGGTCTATAGTTACCCGGGTCCTCCTTCTTGCCCTTTTTGAAGACTGGAGTGACATTTGCTTTCCTCCAGTCCTCAGGCACCTCTCCCGTTTCCCAAGACTTGGTAAAGATGGTGGAGAGTGGTCTAGCAATGACTTCCGCCAGTTCCCTCAGCACCCGCGGGTGCATCCCATCTGGACCCATGGATTTATGAGACAGACCTTTTTCTTCTCAATAATTAATATCTTCAGGAAACAGGTAATAACTCTCATCCAATGTCACAGCATCTGATGGTGGAAAACATCTCTTCCTTTTTAAGATTTCTACTGTACTTAGTTCCACAACCATAAACACTGGCGGTGTGAAAGCACCGGCTGTTGCAGTCACAGCCACATACTGATAAACATCATCAAGAGGAGGTAAGTGTTTGTTGAAGCATATTCTTAACATAGTTTGAGACTCAAAGTTTCACTGCTCTGTATATCAGAACCAGCATCATTACAAAGCTTCACCATTTATATCCAAGTATGGAACAGACAGGTTTGAAAGAGAAGAGTAATTTGGATTTGCCAGCTCCTTAGATACTTCCCACATGAACTCCAATTGTCTGATGCTTGCAGATATTCTTTACTATACAGTGTGTATGTGCATGCATGTATACAAAAACATGAACAGAAGGAGAAGGAATTGGAACTTTTAATTACTTAAACAAGAAAAGATCTGTGAAACCATGGCTACCTAATCATTTTATATACTACTATCTATTACACTTAACCCTGGAAGAAACATACACTTTAGTCTACCTTGTAGGCAGAACTATTACCTCACTATAATTTATATATCCCTTAAGGATGTACTGTCCACAGAGAAAACGGTGTTTTGTACATAGAGGATTTGTTGTTTGAATTATACCATAACTGAATATGGCATGCGTGTAGCAACATCTGCAAGATGCCACCTAGAGTACTGAGTCAAGCTCTGGAGTCTTCAGTACAGAAAAGACATGGACCTGTTGCAGCAGGTCCACAGGAGGGCGACAGAAATGGTGAAAGGGCTGAAACACTTCTGTGAGGACAGGCTGAGAGATTTGGGGATGTTCAGCCTGGAGAAGAGAAGGCTCTGGGTAAGACATTTTTGTGGCTTTTAACACTTAAAGGAGGTTCATAAGAAAAATGGGGATAGACTTTTTAGTAGGGCCTGTAATGATAGGGCAAGAAGCAATGGTTTTAAACTAAAAGAGGGTAGATTTAGTCTAGATATAAGGAGAAAATTTTTCACAATGAGGGTGATGAAACTCTGGAAGGAGTTGCTCTTGCCCATACAGGCTGTAGAAGCCCATCCCTGAAAACGCTGAAGGTCAGTTTGGATGCGTCTCTGAGCGATCTGATCTACTTGAAGATGTCCTGCCTTGTTGCAGGGGAGTTGGACTAGATGACCTTGGAAGGTCCCTTCCAGCCCAAACTGTTGCATGACTCAAGAAAAAAAAGCCAAACCATAAAGTAAAGAAAAAGAATCCATGCTTAATTTGCCATATAATTGGGGTTTACAACAGTCAATACATATCATAACCTAACCTGCATGTATCTGTGTATTCATACAATTTCAAACTTGAGTCAGAGGAGGACACAGCTTGCAGAAGAAAGTACAGGTGGAACACAGCTGGACAAAGTCCAGCTGGTTCAAGTCGTGTTCTGCATGAAATTTTGGAAGGCAGATGCAGGGACTGTGAGAATGATGACCCTATGCTCACTGTAGAAGAGGATCTGGTTTGAGACCATCTTAAGAAGCTGAATGTGCACAAGTCCATGAGACCTGATGAAATCCATCTGCGGGTCCTGAAGGAGCTGGCAAATGAAGTTACTAAGCCACTGTCCATCATAGTTGAAAAATCATGGCAGTCAGGTGAAGTTCCTGATGACTGGAAAAAGGGAGCTATAACCCCCATTTTCAAGAAGGGGAAAATATATGACCCAAGGAATTACAGACCAGTCAGTCTCACCTCTGTGCCTGGCAAAATCTTGGAGCAGATTCTCCTGGAAGGCATGCTAAGGCACATGAAAACAACAAGGTGCTTGGTGACAGCCAGCATGGCTTCACTAAGGGAAAATCCTGCCTGGCCAATTTGATGGCTTTCTATGATGGGGCTAGGGAACTGATGGACAGTTGATGTAATCTACCTGTCTTGTGCAAAGCATTTGACACTGTCCCACACAACATCCTTGTCTCTAAATTGGAGAGACATCAATTTGATGGATGGACCACTTGGTGGATAAAGAACTGGCTGGATGGCCGCACACAAAGAGTTGTGGTCAATGGCTCAATGTTCAGCTGGAGACCAGTAACGAGTGGTGTCCCTCAGGGATCGGTGTTGGGACTGGTCTTGTTCAACATCTTTGTCAGTGACGTGGGCGGTGGGATTGAGTGCGCCCTCAACAAGTTTGCCGATGACACCAATCTGTGTGGTTCGGCTGATACGCTGGAGGGAAGGAATGCCATCCAGAGGGACCTTGATATGCTTGTGAGGTGGGCTGATGCTAACCTCATGAAGTTTAACCATGCCATGTGCAAGGTCCTGCACCTGGGTGAGAGCAATCCCAGGCACAGCTACAGGTTGGGCAAAGAAGAGATTCAGAGCAGCCGTGTGGGGAAAGACTTGGGGATGTTGGTTGATGAGAAAATGAACATGAGACGGCTTCAGTGTGCACTTGCAGCCCAGAAACGAACCGTATCCTGGGCTACGTCAAAAGGAATGTGACCAGCAGGTCAAAGGAGGTGCTCCTGCCCCTCTACTCTGCTCTCGTGGGACCTCACTTGTAATATTGTGTGCAGTTCTGGTGTCCTCAACATAAAAAGGACATGAAACTGTTGGAACAAGATCAGAGGAGGGCCACGAGGATGATCAGGGGACTGGAGCACCTCTTGTATGAAGACAGGCTGAGGAAGTTGGGGCTGTTTGGCCTGGAGAAGAGAAGGCTGCGTGGAGACCTCATAGCAGCCTTCCAGTATCTGAAAGGGGGCCTATAAGGATGCTGGAGAGGGACTCTTCATTGTGGACTGTAGTGATAGGACAAGGGGTAACGGTTTAAAACTTGAAGAGGGGAAGTTTAGATTGGATATAAAGAAGAAGTTCTGTACTGTGAGGGTGGTGAGGCACTGGAATGGGTTACCCAGGGAATTCGTGAATGCTCCATCCCTGGCAGTGTGCAAGGCCAGGTTGGACAGAGGCTTGGGTGGCATGGTTTAGTGTGAGGTGTCCCTGCCCATGGCAGGGGGGTTGGACCTAGATTATCTTAAGGTCCTTTCCAACCCTAACTATTCTATGATTCTACTTTTCTAACTTAAGTATATGCTCAAGGGTAGTGACAAGGCACACAGTGGTCATCAAATTACTGATAAGTCAAACTGCTGAACACATATCTGACTCCAGCTGCATTTGTGGTTTTACTTCCCTGGAAATTCTGCACCTGAGTTTGAAATATAAGATCACTCAAAAGCTATTTGTTCCTGTTGCCTCCTTTTTTCGTTCTTTCTCTTTCTTTCTATTCTGTTTATGAAATGTTACTGTAAGCCTGTTAAGTTTAATAATCACATGAAATTTGAGTTAGCTGCTACCATGCCTTCTAAAGCAAGAATAGTGAAAATATGCTGGTTTAGAAAGTTTTCCCAACTTGACCTTTATTAAATATTTAGAAAGACACATTTCTGAATAAATTTTGCACTCTCAAAACTTAATTTGCAAGTATCAGGAAAGCTGGTGTGCTTATGGAACATATTTGACAAAGCTACCTCTATGTGTACTTTCTGCACAAATGATTCTTAAGTTGCATTGATGTAATGATTTTATATTAAAAACAAAATCCGTAAACACTTCAGTTCAACCATGTGTGTGCATAAGAGACAGTATTTTTCCCTTCCATTATGCACAACTGCATACACGAAGTTCATATCTTTCCATTTGAACATAAGGAAAAATAATGTATGGTGTTAGAGATGGAGCCAAGGTTGTGTTCCCCCTTGCACCCAATATGTAGGTTACTGCAATGCATATGGATTATATAGTTTTAAATGTCACATTTCTGTATGTGTCAACATTTTCAAATTTATTTCAATGATACAATTTAGTCTGAAAAAAATTCCAAATCAATTAAACAAAGATGCAGTAAAAAGTTAATGAATGCACCAATCAAATTCTCTGCTGTGCCTAAATTTAATTATATGATACCTTTTACCATTTAATTTTATGATGATGAGAATGGGATACCTTGCAGTAGAAGGAACACTGGCAAAGTACTCAAATTTGCAGATTTCAAGTGCTTCAAAGTACATTCATTTTATCACAATGGAAGCGGGACTTATGCAAGAATATCTAACTATTAACTCTGATACAAGAATAGTCAAATATTCATTCTGATTACGTGGAAGTCCTACCAGTATCAGAAGATTCTGAGAAGAGTTATGAAAGCTATTCTTACACAGTATCCAAAAATACAACACAATTACATCTATACTTGAGGAAGGGATATATTAGCATGAATTTCTGTGGCATGTTGGACCTGCTATCCAGATTTAAAGAGTATCATTTGAAACACTTGTTTTGAGTGAAGCAGATACAAAATAGTGAATAAAGAATTATTATTCATAAGAAAGGACAAGCACATATGTTATCATATCAAGAGCCTCTCCTGCACAATCACAACCTCTAATAACTCCTCATCTATAAAAATGGCCCCATCTAAACTTCCGTCTTAGTCAGTTGCTTGGTATTTTTTGTCTGATTCATGCACTCAGGGTTTCTTCTAAAGGAGTCACAGTGCAGAAAGGAAACACATCCATACATTAGTTTATACAGCTACCACCAAGTCTCACAGTAGAAATAGAGAATATTCTTTAAAATTTTTGCTATTCCTTCAATTGCTTCTCACTAGCTTCTCATTTTTGAAGTCATTCTTTGATAGAAACCTTCCAGTAATTTGGCTACTTGCCTGAACCATAGTCCAAAAGCCCCCTTCGAAGCATGTATTTCAGAATTCAGGTTCCTGAAGACACAGATTACCATGCTATTATTACTCCTACTCTTCATATACACCACTTAGGCAATTGTAAAAAACCTTAAACAGACAGTAAGAGAACTGCCTTTTTAATCTCTTTCTTACATGGTTCACCATTGGCCTTCCAGGGGAAAAATTCAGTGATGAAGATGATTCAGAGAATGGAGACTGTAAAAGTTTCTATAGAGAGATAGATATATTGTGGTTTAACCCCAGCTGGCAGCAATACCACGCAGCCACTTGCTCACTCCCTCCTCACAGTGGGATAGGGAAAAAGGGTAAAACCTGTAGGTTGAGATAAGAACAGTTTAACAGTTAAAATAAGGTATAGAACTAATAATGGTGAAAAGGGAAACAACAAAAAAGAGAGAGAAAAAACAGACGAACACATACATTAAAAAATCCCAATAGTGATGCACAGTATAGTTGATCACCACTAGCCGACTAATACCTAGCCTTTTCCCGAGCAGTGACTGTCTACTACTGGCTAAAAAAAAAAATACTGTTCCTCCTAGAATCCTTTCTCTTCCTATTTCTAGCAGTATTTGGGTATATTATAACATCATATATAATGGGATTTGCATAATCATGCCTTTCAGATGTTTTTAATTGTTCTGGCTTCATGTTTTTATACCTTAGTAATGAAAGAAGATTAAAGGTTTATAATCATTCTAATTTACCATTCTGAGAAAAAGGTAAAAGTTGGTCCTTCAGAGAGTGAGCACTCCTGAAAGCTTTAGTGAACTGACAGATATTAGGCTTGTGTCCATGTGATGGTGATTTTTGATAGCACTTACTATGTTCATTTGAATGCTGGTATTAACCATTGCTTAGTAGCAGCATAAGGCATCATCAAAACTGTAGTCTTGACATAGCACTAAACAAGTAGAGATTAGTGAGAAGAGCTGTTTGAAGAGCTGTTATATATTAAAATTTGTGGATTTTGAGTAGTTATTTGGATGTCCACTACAACAGGAAATGGCGAAAGTAATCTCTCAGCAGATATATATCCACAAAACAGTTTATTCTAATCACATAATTTAATTGGATCATAATACAGTTGTGCAAGTGCATATCTGACTTTTTTCTACAGTCAACCTGTTCACAAAAACAGTACAATAAAAATATGGCTTACTCTACAGTATTCTAGCATTTTGTAAGGGAAAAATAAATACAAAATCTTAATTCTCTAGGGACATTTGCTGCAGTAGGCTGACCCAATCTGCCAGTCAGATTCCATACTCGGCCATTAGGCAGCAGATCACCTATATCTAGAATTATTCGGGATGTGTATTACCATGCAGTTATTTGAAGAAATATATTTAGAATTTTAATTATTATTTATTTGAATCACTTGTTAAAAAAGGCAACCAAGCTGCAAAATTATTTTCCCTACTCTCCCTCTCCACACAAACTGGTAACTATCAGTATTGACTACTAGAAAAATCAGATTCATTATTCCCACAGAGGAGTTAAATTATATTCTGTCATGCTGTTTTAAAATAATGCTTTTTTTTCGTTTGTTTCTTTAAAGGTACACAACCAAATGCAAAAGGGTAAGAGAGCAGACATGAAAGACTTAGTTTTCAGATTACTAAAGTAGGTTTCAACAGAGCTGTTGTATCTATAGACACTAGGAGAAGGTACAGTCCTAAAGAAGCATCATTTAGACCATTTTACCTGCATGACATTACATTCTACCTATTAAAATATCTGCTGACACCTTAAACAAATCTGGTCTTAATTTACAAGTGTGAAGAACCACTTTGGGGAAGATAGTAGCTTTACCCAATTGTTTAGACAGGCTTCCAAGAAGCCTTCGAATAAAAAAAAAACAAATGATAAAAGAGAACATAAAATGTATTTTGCATTCTGATAGTAATGGAAAAGAATGTCTTTGCAAACACAGTTTCAGGGCTGCTCAGAACCCTCCACCTACCATAAAGGATTATTGAAATAAAATATTATTGAAAATATGACTTTTTGAATTGCACAATCTGATCTTAAGGAAACTTAAGTTCCCAGATCTCATTGTTTAAAACAGGACAAGTGAGTAGTTAGATGAAATTGAGCAGCATGTTTAAATTTTTATATCTTGACTCCCATATTACAAATCATATGATACTAAGTGGGTTTTACTACTTTTCAATAATATTATTCATGGATGAGTAGTTAAATACAGTGATTCAATACTTGATGTTTATATGCTCCAAATATGGTATCTGCTTTTTACAATTTCTGGAAACTGACATCCAACAGCTAGCAACTGCAATGTTTGAATAAATATGCAGCTCATCCTGCAGAACACTCAGTATATATTGTGCCTGTCAAGTTACGATTTACAGCCAGGAAGAACTTCAGTAGGAGAACAGCTATAGAAGGTAAGATTAGGGCTGTTATCACCTTCATCTTGGTTTTGTACTATGGTAACAACTTCTAGTACAGTATTTCCAGCTGAAGATCTCTTATAACACACTTGTTCAGGTTTCTGACAGCAGAGCAATGAAGTCTCTGAAGGACCATACATGATGCAAGAGATGAACTGTACTACAGACATTAACAGGAGTGAGAGAGGGTGGGGGGGCAGGGAAGACCCACCTAAATACAACTCTACAATAATCCTGTTATATTAATACATGAATTGGATCACTAATACATTGGGATAACCACCTTTTATAATTCTCAGAATGTGTATTTTAGATGCACATATTCATCACTGAGTATTTGAAGAAAAGTGTTCTAGTTGCACTGCCACTCCTGCTAGAATTTTTCATTCCATTCTAGAGCATACTCTCTTTGCTGAGACACAGTGTGTAAATACAAATTCAATATTAAACCCCACAATGGATTATATGAGAAAGGGGTCATTCAATATATTTTTAGTGTCCTATTTTTAGTTTAATAGTTTTTAGGTCCTTATAATTAGACCAGTCTGATTCCGAATACTGGAGGCAGATGAAACTGAGCTACATAGCAAAATATTAACAGTCAGAGGCATGCACATTGCTTAGTATTTTTTTTTTCTCTCTGTTAAATTACTCTTCATGTTTCAACAAAAAGAATATGTTACTCTAGGAATACAAAACTTTGGATTCAGTTAGGCAAATCTTGATCTACTGTAAGCTGGCTTGGCTCCACTGGCTTCAAGGGACTACAACTATTAATGTCAACTGAGTCTAGGGCAACCCTTTTATTAAATGAAATCAGTAGAATCAGGAGTGCAATTTTTCACCATAAAGAATTTTTAAGGTTTGCACAATACTCTGTTGATCTGCACTTTCCTCCAAGATCGTATTTCTTTTTTGTCAATAAAACACATTTTTCAGGAAATTCCTTACTTCAGTCTGTCAGCAGTTTTATTAAAGGTCTTATTACATTCCACCAATAAAAAACCTTAGATGAGCCCTTTAATTTAATTTGCTAAAAACCCTGCAATTTAACAATGCCCATCTGTAATTCTGCTGATAAAATACATTTAATTCAGTGTTTCTGTCCATAAATAATGTACTTGTTGGAGGAAAGAAAAGCTGAGAGACTGAAAATTTCATTTATTACTTCATTTTGTGGGCCAAATGTATTTTATATCAGATTTTAGTAGAACAACAGGCATGACCCCATAGCCCACTGTTATGTTCAAGAGAATCCACATTTCCACTCTCTGAGAAAAAGATGTTACAAATAGCTGAAATAAGACTGAAAAAGAAAATCTGATTTGGGTTGGTGTTTTTTTTTTTTGTTTATTTTTGTTTAGTTTTCAACTATATTCTAACAGGAGAGATATTCTGATTGTTTTATTGCAAAAAGAAGTCACAAAGGCAAGCCTAGAGAAAATACTTCACTGTAGGACTGAATCATCTTCAAAAAGTGTAAGAAACTTAAATAATAAAACTAACATGTTGACTCCCAACCCCTCTCTGCCATCTCCAGCCACTGTAGGAATTTGGCTAGAGTTTAGGAGTTACCTAAGTGACTCCTAATCAAACAGAAACATCTTTTTACCCATTCTTGACCAAGACAAAATGCAAAACAGCTTATCAATACCCAGGAGTGGAGCACACCATGCCCAAGCAAGAAAGATACTAGTATTTTGAGGAGTTAAAATTACTTTTATTACTTTACAAGTATGGACAACAATGCTGTGACATTTTTGTGGTAATTATGGAGTTTTGTTAAGAGATCTTATGCAAGCTTAAGGTTAGTAATTTTGGAGGCTGCATTGCAGATTTTTGGGTTGAGGAAGACAGCTTTGAAGCTCATACAGTTCATTGTACTTTGAAAGTTACTATGAATGAAGCCACAGACATTGTTTTAATGATTATAAATGTAGTAACAGAAATTTTTCAGAAAATTTATTTAAGCTTTTTAACCTCTCATTTTCATTTCTGCTTCTCAGCCTTATTTTATCTCCTGTAAGTTATTGTGAGAAAAAATATTTTTACTACAAGGCACTGCACCTGTTCTTACACTGATGTGTGTCTGACAATATCCATTGTTAACAACAAGCACTGGATGAGACTCTCTTCTTTCTAATGTAAAATGCAAGTTATTTCATTTTGCTTAAGATCTGTCCAAGTAGAAATACGGTGAAAACCAAATGCACATGGCACAAAACTTGGAAATTACAGTAAGTGTCCTCAAAAAGTTTGTGATCATTTCTGACTTATGTAAATGTTTGCTGAGTAATGCGTAATTAATGTGTAATTCTGTAGTTACAGAATATTTTTAGTAATAAACATAATTGCTGGTCAACAGGTGACTGAATGTTCCTAGTTTTCCTCCAGAATGTGGCAAATGCTTTTGATGCTACAACCTGTTGGAACACTGCAGACAGCTTTCTTTCCCTGTACAAATGTCAGAGCTGTCAGACAGCTGAAACATGTCCACAGACAGAAAGAAACAAATTGCTGACCTAAGCACCATTTCTAGGTCCTGAACCAAGGCTTTTTCAACATGAATCTAACTTATTACAACATTTGTTGACTGACCCACCATACTGCCCCAAGTATTGCTGTTAGCTAGGAAATTAAAGTTGACAGAGTTTATTCTGGTAACTGATTAATTAAATGCCTTTCCTGGCAGATCCATTAATATCAACACAGCATGGCATATATATTGACACTGTAAGAAAAATTGCTTTCAACAATAGAGCTCTGTTGACAAAATAGTATAACATTTGGACCATTAGTAACAGTACATGAATTCATCTTTTCTATTGAGTGTATTTTTTCTGACAAAAATCTTTAGCAACAAAAAAAAAAGGCAGGGAAAATAAAAAAGTGTGCATTTGTGGATTATACATTTTATATATAATTTTGAAATAATTATTGTGAACAGAAATCATGCAAGCTGATAGTCTTTGTGCAGGAAAAGCTGGAGGGTTGGAGAAAGAAGAAAATGTGAGAGAAATCCTTATGATGAAGAAATTTATTAAATTACCTTTGTTAACTATAAAAAGTGGCAAAAAAAGATCAAAATACACAAGGGGAACTAAAATTCCTAAATCAAACCTTTACTGTGGGAAACTCAAATGTGACGCTTAAGATAAAACTGATACCATAGAATCCTGTTTGTTTTGTGTCATCAGCCTCTGGTTAATTTTACTGCCCACAGCCTTGAACTGAAGCTGACGAATTCTCTTTAAAATATGGTGGAAAAATGTACTTTAAACAAAATAAAAAAAATAACAACAAAACCCACCCTGCAGTAATATGCACTCAAAACATCCTGAAACAAATATCCTCGTTTCTCAGCCATGCTCTTCACTGGACCTAACTATCCTGATTTAAATTACTCATAGGCCTGACTCCTTCCTAGCCCTCAATGAATGAAACTCCCATGTTTACAAATTCTTGACGATAATGAGAATACAGGGTCAAATATGAGCCCTCCGCACCAAAAAGCAGAGGATAGCCCAAGGATAAGTTGGTGAAAAGGTCTTTTCACGAATCTGCTAAGAGGCCCAATGACACACAGATAAGCCAGTCACCTCTAGCAGAGAGCAAGCCACAATGAGTATCTGAGTATTTATACAGAAGAATGATCAGATGGAAACTTAAATCTTGGTTCACAGTGTAACCTATCTCCTAAAGTTCTTCCTCTTTTAAATTCACTGTCTCAGGAGAAAAAAGTAAATAAGACATAAATACAGG
The DNA here is from genome assembly GCF_028554395.1 of Pezoporus wallicus. NCBI lineage: Eukaryota > Metazoa > Chordata > Aves > Psittaciformes > Psittacidae > Pezoporus > Pezoporus wallicus. The sequence continues at coordinate 695,802 of NW_026637727.1, forward strand.
AAAAATACACAGAAAAAAACTTCAGCTGTAACCTTAGTAATGATACTATTTCTACTTGCTTTATGTTTAAATTTCTCCTGGAATGTAAGTTCATATGGTAAATGTGTATGTATGTACAGTTATACATTAGGTATGTGTGTAAATTTTATTTAGTTGCCTGACAAGTTGAAGATAATATTCAGGCAAACAATCAAGAATTGTAAGAGAGAAAGATGATTGAGGATATATATAGCAAAGGAGAAAAAAAAAAATCACAAATTAGTAGGTCCATCCAAACAGATTTTTGCCTGTTTTCACAGTGCATTCTCAACAGCATCTGATATGAAGGGTGTCTTTTGAGCCAACTATTTTTATTTCAAATGGTAAATCCTAAGTATACAAGTCCACATTGCAGAATGCATTACTTATCAGAACAGTGTATCCTTTGTGAGTATGCCTTATAAAACAGGTGAACCAAGAGAAGTTTAAAGATGAGATACGAGAGATTCACTGCTCAGCTCTGGGATGAAGATGACACAAACTCAGTGTAACCAGCCAGCTGGATGCCCACCTACCATAGAAACCTCAGGCAGCTCTGAGCTGGTACAGGAGCCAGCTTTCTTACTCCTGTTAGGAATAGTATGTTGCAGGCTAGCATAAAGAAACAAGGAAAAACAACAATAGCAGTATTTCTGCTAACCTCACTAGACTATTGACTGCCACGTGACAAAGCCTTAGAGCTTTGCTTGAAATCACTTGGATCTTATTCTAGGCTATACCTGGTCATTATGAAATGAGTCTTGGGAGCAAAGTGCTTAATATCTTTATTATTTTTTTGATCCTGATCAATGCTTTCTAAGACATTAGAAACTTGCATCAGGATTCTTTAACCACAAAAAGCACTTATACATGACGTCAGTATTTTAGTGATACAGAGAAATACAATGTATAATGGTATGTAATATGAAAATATATATGTACAGAAAATATTAAGGGAGCATGACAGCTGCATTTGCTGTTCTGATAGTAATCTAGAAAGAAAACACAAAAGGCAATGGCTCAAGCCCTCTTTTAGAATAAGGGATTTAGAGATGCCATATATCTGCATCAAAAAATTTAACTAAGGATATTTCTTACCTTAATTTTAAGTATATTCAATAGAACTGATTTATTAGTTTATTTATTTTAAAACACAAAAAATGATAGGACTACAATTCAGACTCCACTTGCTTTTCCGCTTACATGTGCTATTCTTCAGTAGAATAAATAAATAAATAAATAATAGCCTTTTCCATTTTCCAGGTTGTTTTTTTACATAAGCCATATGAATAATTCAAGAGTGTGGCTTCTTAGCTGCTCTCTGACATACTACCAAACTTTTTCTTTCTACTTTTAACTTTGTTTATACTGTTGGCATCTCAATGACAAACAACTGAATTATTTCCTTTAATTCGTACACTAAACCATACGAATTCTGTTCTTTCCTATTATAAACTGGCTTCAGTAAATGTATGTCACATGGAATGGACAAGTATTCACCTATTTCTTCTCATCTTAAATTTTGCTGTGGAAGTCAATTAGGTTTCCTTCAAAAATGATAGTGTGTTGGTCAAAGAATTAAAATCATCTTGCAGAAGTAGTTATTGAACTGATTTTTGATGACCTGCATTACTGAAAAGCTCTAAGCCTGAGAGATGCACAGCTGTAAGGGTGGATACTGAAGCTGAAGAAGTTTCATGCCCAGTCCTCTAGTGTCTTTTGCTAGACTTACATAAATGAGTGAAGACTATTGAAGTTCTCAGTGCATTTCTTAGTACCTGCACAATGATACGCCCCATCCCTCAGCACAGATCAACAAAAGTTAGTAAATCCACTGTCTAAATTAGGACTTTCAGAACATTTACAAATTCTCAGAAGCATAGTTACAGAATGCTAAAAGTATGTGACTGATTAAGTACTGGTAGAATAAGGTTTTAATCAAGAAAGAAATGTGGAAAAAATAAAAATACAGTAAATGTATGACTCTTCCCCCAATCTGCACATCAACTTGAAGGCAGAGCTTCAGGCTTTGTGAATTGCCATTGATAACACAGGCAGTGCTCTTCACCTCAGTACAATCACATTTGCTCTGACAACACAACACTAGAAGCATAGAATCAGTCTCTCAAAAATGTTATTTTCCGGGGGGGGGGGTGTGTGTGTGTGAATATCCCAGTTTATTCTTTGTGATTTACCTTCCCTGATAAACTGAGGCCAGTAATGGGTAATGGTAGGGTCTAAAGACATTTTTACATGCTAGACTGCTTGGCACAGAACAGTTCTTAACAGGATTTCAGTACTGCCACACTACTATCAGAAACATTTTAAAGACTTTTACATCCAATTTCTTCACTCTCTCATGACATTTTAAGAACTGATTAAGCATTTGCACAATACCAGGAATTTATATGTATTTCTCCACATTTTAGCACATCTATTAGAACTCAGTTCTTGTGCTTGTGACAGATTTTTTAAACTTCCTAACATTCAAAACGCTGTTTTTCACCAAAGGGGAAGGCTAATCAACAAGGTACTGAGAGCTTCCCTGAATGGCCTCAATTCTTAAAGCAATCAGCAAAGACAGGGCTCAGCACCTCAAGATACCAGGCTATGGGGACAAAATATTAAGATGTGCCATATGATGTTTGAACAAGCTGTGCTGTCTATTGCAAGGTTACATGGCCATTTAACAGACACACAATAAACAGAGTTGCAAGTGCTTTCCAGCTCCAAAATTTGGACTACATGTAGATGCCTAAAATCAGATGTACAATTAAGGCTATGTTTCAGGACTTTAGCCTTCATAAGCATTTTGTGGGTTGTTGCAGTTCAGTACCCCTAGGCAATTGCTGATGTTAACAATTTGAAGATTTAAATTGTATAATTGAAAGCACAGAAAAAATCCCATCTCACTTTCTTTGTTCTGAAAAAGGGGGATGGAAACCTGAACAGAGCAAGCCTTCCCATAGTCCTACTCTCCACTTCAGAAAAAGAGCATTTCAACAATAATATCTGGTGGGATTTGGGTATTTCTACATTTCCGTGTTCTTAGCAGAAGTACAGAGATGAACTTTAATTATGAAGATCACTTCTTTCTAAGAGATAGCCAATTGTTTCAACTAAAAGTGGCTTAACATACAGTCCAAATCTTAGATGGGAGCTGCTCTTTTCTTTGAATCCGTTAATCTGTACAAAAGCTGATCATTCAGAAAATACTCTGGAAACTTGTACAACTTTGCAGGTGTGCAACAACAAAAAAAAAGACTTTTTGGAACAAAGCAATAATCATTATTTATTTATTTTTTTATATTGAAGATATTTAATTTCTCTCTTCTGCTTTGGTTGTACCTTTATTGTTTTGCAATATATGGTAATGAAAAATATGACCAGACATTGGAACACAGCAAGGACAATTCACACACCCCTAAAAAATATGGAAACACAAAATGACCTCAAAAGAATATAAAAAAAGTGCCAAAGTTCTGGTGTGCCGACAAGGAAAATGAAAGAGTAAATAGGAAGAATGGTAGAAAAGAAAAAGCAGAGCAGTTGGACTAGCACGTGCCTTCTCTAACATTTATATAATCTGGATCATATACACAGCAACATAGGTAGTACCCTGGAACTCAGCAGACTAATTTCTGCTCTTAGCCCTGACTTTCTAAATAATTTTGCTGAGTGTCTTCTTTTATTAAGAGTTTTCATCTGCAAAATGACAGTCAACTTCCATTTAATGTACTTTGGGAGCTGCTAAATAACGCTATATAATAGCTAGTCATGATTTAAGTTTAGAAGAAAGAAAAAATATTTTTCTCAAATCCCAGCAAATAATAGTTTTGAGGTAGATTTTACACTTTCTAATGATTCAAACTGACGAGAGAGAGTAGACAAGTAGCGAGATTAACAGTGGGGAAAAAAAGTTGTCAGGTTATCTTCCAGGTTTTCTTTATACACCTTGAAAACGAAAACTTATTTCTAATTAAAATATAATGTAGACCAAATGTCTGAAGGACCCAGAAGTATTTAATTGCAGAATTTGTACTGAAATTTGAACACCCACAAGTACTAACTACTGATGGTGCTGTATACTATACATGTATATCCTTAAAAGCCTAAAATGTGTAATTACTATGGTCACATCTTTAGCCCATGGCAGTGTATCTGTAAAAAGAGGTCTTTTTTGTGTGTGTAACAAATAAGAATATGAACAGCTTTAAGTGACACAATAATTTAGGAAAATAGATATAAATTGTTAAAGTTTGTCATGCTTCTAAAGGAACTCAATGATTATTAAAATAAAGAGCTTTTATTTTTTTTTAAATGAAAAGAATAGGAAATGCAATCTCTCATTCTTTTCACATAATATTCATATTTTCATAGCTAAAGTTGAGCTTTTATAATAAAATTATGTCTGAAACAAATAAGCAAATGCAAACAGATGTTTTTCTCAGGAGTGTTATGGTGCTGTCATTTAATGCTGTATTCTGGGAATGAGAAAGGATGGAATTCAAACTCTGTTCTCATGACCTGATTTTCTCACTCTTTACACTGATCCATTAGTATTTCCGTAATTTTTAAGGTGTGGTATGTCAATAATTTCTTTCTGCATCTTCTCAAACAAATCTCTCATCCTACATAAAATTTTAACAAGAGAATTAGGAGCTAAAGGAGCAGACAAGATGGTCCAATTCTTTTGCTTTATGGACCATACCAGTTGCTCATTTCCCCCACGTGACTTTTTTTCTTCCTACTAGCTTATCATTGTAGTGTGTGTTTGGAAGGCCACAATAGTCACTGGGCAGACATCTATCGCAGTCATTGTGATAACAGGAATATGGTTTAAAGGTGAAAAGGTCAATCAGTTTAAATAATTTTCAGTAACTATTAACACTTCAATATGAATTAATAACTGTTCAGATACAGACCTTTCAGAACTGAAACATCAACTTAAAAACTCTGCCTGAAAATGGAGGGAGAAACTAGATTTTTAATATCTGACTCTGCTTCCACCTTCTGTATAATCCCTCTTTTATGTCTGAGTTTTGACAGGAGCTCCTTGTTCACCCATGGAGTCACACCAGTATTTTTGTCCAACTTGCTCCTTACTGAGATCAACTACTCTTAAAATTTAATTGGGAAAAATCCAGAACTTCCATAATAATACTGCTATGAACAGAAGACCTACCAAACTCATTAATTAGATCTTACAACCCATCTACACATACAGCAAATTTCATTTTCTTTTCAGAAGTAGCATGTTTTCTACATCCAAATTGCACATAAAATTGGCTCCCTATCAGTGCATGCTGCTTATAAGTTACTTCCCAGAACAAATACCACCAGAGAATGAAGAGTTCTGCTTAGAACCATAGACTCAACTAGGTTAGAAAAGACATTTAAGATCATCAAGTTCAACTGCTACCCTAGGACTGACAAGCCTACCACCAAACCATGTCGCTAAAAGCCTCATTTACACAGTTTTTGAACAGTTCCAGGGATGGTGATTTCACTACTGCCCTCGGCAGCCTGTTCCAATGCCTGACCACCCTTTTGGTGAAAAAACGTTTCCTAAGATCCAGTCTAAACCTCCCCTGGAGCAGCTTGAAGCTATTACCTCTTGTCCTATAGCTTGTTACTGGGGAGATCAGCCACTGCAGAAGTTTCAAAGAACAACAGCAGTTCTCTCATTCATCTGTGAGTCCTCAACTCATTTCTCAGTTACTCCTGCTGCACACAAATCAGCTACTCTTGCTAGCACACAAATCAGAAAATGGAACTGAGATAAATTTACTAGTCTATATCATTCTTTGAAGATTAAGATATAAAGCCTAAATCCAAAATTAGATTCTTTGTAGTATTTCAGGAGGAGGGGTGGGGGGTGGAGATGGGGAGGGGGGGAAGATTTCTTCTAAGGGGGATAGAAAGGAAGGGGATACAGCAAACCTCCCTCTTATTCAGCAGAACTGGGAGCTTTTTCAATGTCTGAAAGGAGACTACTGCTATACACAGAAATTTGTGATGAAAGTGTTTCCTCAGAGTACCAGGAGCATTTATTTTCATTCTTTCCTAGCAGAAGTGGTTCAACTATAAGATATTGGTAAACAAGTTTGTTTGTACAGTAAACATCTTTCTTGTGAGTACCATCTGACAATATGAAGTAGTAATAGAGGATACTTATTATGTTTAAGTATCACATATCTATTGCAAAAGCACCTTTAGGATACTTGAATCACTGACTGATCATGCAGTTTGAATACAGTTCCTTGCTGAATTCCTGCTGAAGACAAATCAGGACTGACAGGATCCCTGTCAGGATGTAGAAACATAATAAAGGAACACAATTTCTTACATCCGTTGGGTTAACTGGCAGGATTAGTTCTGGTTTTATTACCATCTTCTCTATCATTATTTTCTTACCTAAAACTTCAGAGAATTGAATGAGGTATCCTTCCATGAATAACTTAAGAAAAGGTTGCTTATCTGAGGACAACTGCAATTCCTACAAATTTTAGATGTTTAGCTGTCTTTTCCTCTGAAAGACTTGCAAACCATTTCCAAACTCTTGCATAGCAGTTTGGGCTTTTTCCTCCATTGTTCTTCTTTGGAAAAAGAGAGATATTATCTGTTCTTCTGCAGCACCTTAAAAAGCTCTGAAGTAACACTAAATTCCAGGATTTAGTGCCCGGTACACTGTATATTAATTTAAAAGTGATCATTCTGGAGATAAAAAGAATAATTTAGAAGTCTCTGCTGTGCATCTAATTTTTCTAATTCATTTTCTAACTGGGATCATGTGTGAGTAGTCATCTTTTGCTTTCACAGTGGAAAAGGATATTGTATAGTTACACAGTATGATCTTGAAGGTTTTGGGCTTCTGTTTCATATTTATTCTCCCTTCCTCCCCAGCATATACAGATTTTAATATTTGGTCATTTTTGATAAAATAAATATAACTCTATTAACAAGAATTTAGTGCTTTCTGCTGCATCAGGAATGTATACTGCTACATAGAAGTAGAACAAACTAATTGCTTGGGTTTGATTGACTGTGTTACTATATTTGCTCGAAATAGGAATGCTTAGCTTCTGCAGTATTGTCACTTTAAACCCAACCCATGGTAATATGTATTTTTGTATGAGAATAATACATTAAATTAATAACCACATTACAATCACACAGATTTAAAATATTGCTTCCCCATGGCACTAAGAGGATTCCTTTCATCGTGGAAGAATATTTAAAAATTAAAATATCATTTCACAAGCATTAATCTGTTTCTTGTGCAGGCCCATAAGGCACATTCTAAGTGCATTAATGCATCCCTGAGCTGGTGGTTTATATGATAAGATGAAGTTATAATGAGGCACTTCCTAACAATACAATGTACTTGTGTGTTATTGCTATGTATCTTTGCTTGGGTGCAATTTGGAAGTCTCATAAAAGAAACAACTATCAGCAACATAAAGCAAAGTATAAAGTTTTATACTGTTAACCTTTACAGATTATGATCTGTATTATATTTACTGCACATATAGACTAGTTTTTGCTAAGGAAAGAGAGGTTAAGTCAAATGCTTGTTCATAAAATATCCCTCTTCAGAACTTTCCTGCAACAGAAGATCTTCCTGGAGAAAAAATCTTGTACTTCATAATGCATGCTTGCTTTATTGGTCTTTTCACCAATTAAGTGGTACAGATGAGACTTCACATAAGCTTCATAAGATCTTCAATGGCCACTTAGAGCCACATGTAATAGCTCCCCCATAGTTAAAATGGTTCTATCTTGTGCAGCTATTCACATCTTAACATAAAAATCAGCATATTTTAATCTAATGTACTAGGAACTGCTACAATGTCCCTGTGACTACAGGGGACAAGAAGTACTGTCACAAATAAGGGCCTCTAAACTACATTCCTGGTTCAGGTGTGCAACTACTGTGCTAAGGTACAAGACTGCAAAATATGAACCTTTCATTTAAATAGTCCCAACATTCCTAAATATTCTTTAAACAGATGTACACCAGCAAAACCTGTTTATCTGATACTAGTAACTCAACCATAACAACTGCTTTCCAAGTACCCTCACTATGCCACTGCAAACTACTTATATCTCTATGTCTTATTGTCCAGGTCATGTAAAACTTAACTGAATGCATAATTGCTATTAATATGAAAGGTTTAAAAGACCTAGTCTTAGTTTAAAAAAGGTTACACAAATTATCCATGCCACACCTTCCTGAAATGACGTACCCGGTACTTGGAAAAGAGACAGAGGTTTAGAAAAGAAATTCAAGATAAAGTGGTAGTAAACTCTTTTAATCTCTAATGACATCTGCTATCAATACAAGAGTAAGCCACTCTCACAGAAGTCTCGTAGACTCCTATAACTCTATTCCCTGCAGAAATTATCCTGCATTCTCCACTTTTGTTGTGGTTTAAGCCCAGCTGGTAACTCAGAATCACACAGCAGCTCACTCACTGTGCCTCCTTCTTCTTCCCCCTGCTCCTGGAGGGATGGTGAGGGAAATTGAAAGAATGTAACTCCAACAGGCTGAGATAAGATTAAGATCATAGAGTCATAGAATAGTTAGGGTTGGAAAGGACCTTAAGATCATCAAGTTCCAACCCCCCTGCCATGGGCAGGGACACCTCACACTAAACCATGCCACCCAAGGCTCTGTCCAACCTGTCCAACCTGGCTCCAGGGATGGAGCGTTCACAACCTCCTTGGAAAAACCATTCCAATACCTCTCCACCCGCACAGTAAAGAACTTCTTCTTTATATCCAATCTAAACTTCCCCCGTTTAAGTTTGAACCCATTACCCCTTGTCCTGTCACTACAGTCCCTAACAAATAGTCCCTCCCCAGCATCCCTACAGGCCCCCTTCAGATACTGGAAGGCTGCTCTGAGGTCTCACGCAGCCTTCTCCAGGCTGAACAGCTCAAACTGTCTCAGCCTATCTTCATTCAGGAGGTACTCCAGTCCCCTGATCATCCTCATGGCCCACCTCTGGACTTGTTATATATAAGATAAGAACAGTCCAGTAACTAAGGTATAACACAAAACACTGATGCTACCACCAGTAATAATAATGATAAGGGAAATAACAACTGCTCACCACCCGCCGACCAATACCCCACCTAACCCGAGCAGCGATCTAGGCCTTCTGGGTAACTGCCCCCAGTTTATATACTGGGCATGACGTGCTGTGGTATGGAATACCCTTTTGGGTAGTTTGGGTTAAGTGTTTTGTTTCTGCTTCCTCCTGGCTTCCCCTCCTCCCTGGCAGAGCATGAGACTCAGGAAGTCCTTGGTCAGAGTAAACATTACTGAGCAACAACTGAATGCATAGGTGTTATTAGTGTTGTTCCCATGCTGAAAGTCAAAAACACAGCACTGCACTGCACTTAGAAGGAGAAAAATGACTGCTACTGCTGAAACCAGGATAGTATCTACCCCTTGTTCCATACCATTCACATCATGCTTAAGTCCCACATTTTTTAATATACCATCTTTTTTCTCACGTGTATATACACACACACACACAAAGAGAGAGATACCATTCCTTAGTGCATGGATCAATCCCTATAAAGCTGCTGAGTTCATTCAGTCCATGATGTCATTCTCCATCTCTTGTAACAATCTTTCAGAGCAGGAGAGGCTGTGTGCAGTGTTGGATTGGTGCCTGCTGCTGACCCCATGGAACTTGTCAGGTCACTGCTGAGCTTGTCTGGTTTCACCAAAGTTCATTCTTTATTGGGATGATGGTCAGAAGGAAGTCAAGGCCAGGCACTGGTGGCCTGGTAACATCTACCTGGTGGGCTATAAAAGTGCTACACAGCAGGCAATAACATACAATTAAGTTCATTGGCTGTTTTCCCCTAAAATCAAATCCCCTTGAGGTATACATCGGACTTCCCCATCTTCCTGCATTACCCACCAAGTATATCTGGGTCCCTGAACAAAAGCAATCCCACGAGTGGGTTTGGCTTTACCTGAAGCAGGAGTAACCCCAGCAAATTCTTCATGTGCACCACAGGAACTTTATCCCCCTCTGCAGTATGTAAAAGTTCTGACTGGGCTGGGCCAGCCCTGTTGGCAGATCCTCTGGTGTTGACCAACCAGGTGGCTTTTGGTAAATGTGTATCGCAGTTTGAAAGTTCCCCCACCCATTACTCTCAGTGTAGTTTTTAACAGCCCATTGTACCATTCAATTTTCCCAGAGGCTGGTGCATGGTAGGGGATGTGATATACCCACTCAATGCCATGCTCTTTGGCCCAAGTGTGTATTTGTTCAGGAAATGAGTCCCATTGTCTGAATCAGTTCTCTCTGGAGTGCTGCGTCACCACAAAATTTGTTTCTCAAGGCCCAGGATAGTGCTTCGGGCCTTGGTGTGGGGCACAGCGTATGTTTCCAGCCATGCGGTGGTTGCTTCCACCATGGTAAGCACATGGCACTTGCCTTGGCGGGTTGGTGGGAATGTGATATAATCAATCTGCCAGGCCTCCCTATATTTATACTTCACCCATCATCCTCCATCCCAAAGAGGCTTTAACCACTTGCCTTGCGTGATTGCAACACGTGTTTCACAGTCGTGAATAACCCAGGCAATAGTGTCCATTGTTAAGTTCACCCCTCGATCACAAGCCCATCTGTATGTTGCATCTCTGTCCTGATGGCCTGATGTGTCATGAGCCACTGGGCCAAAAATCAGAGAATCACAGAACAGCTAGGGTTGGAAAGGACCCTAAGATCATCAAGTTCAAACGCCGTGCCATGGGCAGGGACACCTGACACTAAACCGTATCTCCCAAGGCTACGTCCAACCTGGTCTTGAACACCGCCAGGGATGGAGCATTCACAACCTCCCTGGGCAACCCATTCCAGTGCCTCACCATCCTAACAGGAAAGAATTTCCTCCTTATATCCAATCTAAACTTCCCCTGTTTAAGTTTGAACCCGTTACCCCTTGTCCTATCACTACAGTCCCTAATGAAGAGTCCCTTCCCAGCATCCCTATAGGCCCCTGTCCTGGGTTCAGCAGTAGCAGTCATTTTTCTCCTCCTTGGTAGCTGGTGCAGTGCTGTGTTTTGACTTTCAGCTCGGGAACAGAGCTGATAGTGATGTTTTGGTTTGGCCAAGGACTTTGTGAGCCTCATGCTCTGCCAGGGAGGAGGGGAAGCTGGGAGGAAGCAGAGACAGGACACCTGACCCAAACGGACCAAAGAGGTATTCCATACCACAGCACGTCATGCCGAGGATGTAACTGGGAGTTAGCCGGAAGGGCTGGGAGACTGCAGGGTTGGAGGAGGTATCGGTCGGAGCTTGGTCGAGCTTGGGGGGCGAGTTATCGGTCGGCTGGTGCTGAGGTGTTGTATTCTCTCCCTTGTTATTTCCTTTATCATTATTATCACTGGTGGTAGCAGTAGTGATTTGTGTTATACCTTAGTTACTAAACTGTTCTTATCTCAACTCGTGGGAGTTGCATTCTTTTCGATTCTCCTCTCCGTCCCTCCGAGAGCAGGGGGAGGGCAAGAAAAGGGGGGAAGTGAGCGAACGAATTACCTGACTGGGTTTAAACCACGACAGCCCCCTTCAGATACTGGAAGGCTGCTCTGAGGTCTCCACGCAGCCTTCTCTTCTCCAGGCTGAACAGTCCCAACTTTCTCAGCCTATCTTCATACGGGAGGTGCTCCAGTCCCATGATCATCCTCGTAATAATTCACCCTTATGTTGCCAATCTAAGTCCATCTGAGCCACTTCTATCTTAGCAGCTTGATCAACCTGTTGGTTGTTCTGGTGTTCCTCAGTAGCCCAACTCTTGGGTACATGGGCATCTACATGGCATACCTTCACCACCAGGTTCTGCACCCTGGCAGCAATATCTTTCCACAGTGCAGCAGCCCAGATGAGTTTACCTCTGCGTTGCCAGTTGCTCTGCTTCCATTGCTGCAACCACCCCCACAGGGCATTTGCCACCATCCATGAGTCAGTATAAAGTACTGGCCACTTTTCCCATTCAGCAATGTCCAAGGCTACCTGAATGCCTTACACCTGTGCAAACTGACTCGATTCATCCTCTCCTTCAGCAGTTTCTGTAACTTGTTTTATGGGACTCCATACAGCTGCTTCCTGTCTCCAATGCTTCCAAAGCACTGGAGGGACCCTCTGAACTAGATACTTGCCCATACTACCCCCAACACCCTGACACTCGTGACTGTCTAACCTCAGGGAAAATCTCTTGGTCTTCCTCCTATACCGTTGTCTAACCCAAGAGCAGAGCCAAACCTGAACCTGCTTAAGTTTTGAGATCAGACAAAATGGGCCATTCCCAGGGTGGTATGGCCATGGGTAAAACACACTCTGTGTGCCAACATAGTGATCCCCATCACAATTAGCAGGCAGTTCTCAAGGACACTCAAAGGCCATTCAAAACCTTCAGAACTCTCAAATGATGCTGTAAATGTCCTGGCAGGGGAGCGGGGTGTGTATGGGAATGTCTCCTTCATAGGTTGACCACCTGAGGAGAGGAAAAAAGATGTGTAATTGCTAAACACTTCTGTCACATACCTCCAAAAGTCTAGAGGTGATGACCACACTGGGAACACAAGCCAGACCAGCTTTATGATCAATGAGTCTATTGTATTACAAGTCATAACCATAAAGTACAATGAAACAAGAACTTTAGACCAAGGTCCCCAGCTGATAAACACTAACACAGCAAATACTGGCTATAAGTAAGGTACAACATGCTAAAACTCCGAGATCAAGAGCAACAACTTTGAGAGGCGGTAAATAAGCATTGTGACGAGTGACTATCAATCTGAAACAATGAATGCTTATCACAAATACAATTAGACACAATCTGATCAGATCTGTCATTATCTCAATCCTTCGGGCCCCACGTTGAGTGCCAAGAAGAACTGTTGTGGTTTAAGCGCAGCCAGCAACTCAGAACCATGCAGGTGCTGGCTCACTCCCCTCTTCTTCCTCCCCCCTGCATCCTGGAGGATGGGGAGGAGAATCGAAAGAATGTAGCTCCCGTGAGTTAAGAACAGTCCAGTAACTAAGGTATAACACAAAACCACCAATAATAATAACGATAAGGGAAATAACAAGGGAAGGAAATACAACTGCTCATCACCTGCTGACCGATACCCAGTCCGACCCGAGCTGCGATCTAGCCCTTCCAGGTAACTGCCTCCAGTTTACATAGTGGGCATGACATGCTGCGGTATGGAATACCTCTTTGGTTAGTTTGGGTCAGGTGTCCTGTCTCTGCTTCCTCCTGGCTTCCCCTCCTCCCTGGCAGTGCATGAGACTCAGAAAGTCCTTGGTCAGAGTAAACACTACTGAGCAGGAACTAAAAAACATCGGTGTTATCAGCGCTGTTCCCAGATTGAAAGTCAAAAACACAGCACTGCCCCAGCTACTAAGAAGGAGAGAAATGACCCAGGACAGCTTTATATGTATTACTGTGCATAGGGGCTATAGCAGTGTAAGATTCATACAAAGGTGATATGGAACAAATGCAGAAAAATGTGTGCAAGCTGTGCGGAGGTTACACTCTAAATGACAGATTCTTACCAGAAATTTTTCTGAACTGAGTTACAGGTGACCAATTTGTGTTGTTCATTAACAACGCTGTACAATGACTTTACATATGCAGCATGTGCTCAGGCTCCTGTTTCCTGCTTTGTCCCCAGCACAGATGTGTGTACATAATATATGGAAGAATAGTAGGAACAATATAGAAAGTTTCCAGGTAGTAGTATAGAAATGTTGTGGGAATATTTGTTTTTCAGTTTGCATTTACCATACCTTGATGATACCTATGTTATCTTTTATAGCTCTCATGCTACACAAACTCTAAATTATTCAGGATGATAACTCTTCTAGCAAAATGTAGCACTCTATCAGATGCAGCAACTGCTTATTACTGTGGGTACTAGATTTTTACCTGCTTTCCTAAATTTTGAGTCCATTTTCAAATGATGATTGATCCTTATCACTGCCACTGCTTCTAGCTTCATATGTTTAACTATATTTTTTTAAACATTAATGTCAGATTACAGTGTAGAGTAATAGGGTACAGATCCTTCCCAGGTGGCCATCTTAACGCCAGGTTCTATTTGCAGCCCCAAATCTGGAGAAAGAAATACCCTCTCCCGTCCAACCCCAAGAAAAAGAGCTGGTAAGGAGAAAAACAGGTATTGATCACAAAAGATCTCTTGGGTTCCAATGAGATGTGCAGTCTAAAAAGACACAACAGATTTCTTTCTCTCAGCACAACAGTGAGCTTTGGGGAGATGCGCTGTTTTGAAGCAAAGCAAACCCAGTTCACAGCTGTGAAAAAAGCCACAGTGGGCACAATCAAATCTTTATTTTCTTCAGAATCGCATCACATACTTGTTGCTTGCCCACTGGATTCTCATGAAACTACACCTAAATATAGCACAGTCTTCTGAGTAAATACCACGCTAAATATTTTAAATGTCAAACACGTAAAATAATTATAGCATTATTTTGATTACATTTTTATACATACAGTTTTCTTTTTAAAGGTACAAAAAAATCATGGTCTTTCAAGACTTGTTGCACTAACAAGCTAAAACTAAGATTATAGCACCATCTACTGATTTAATTCTTAATTTTTACTTAAACTATTTATTTACTTAAACTATTTGTTTTCCCATTTGGAGCCAACAGGAATACTGCTAGCAGAAAACAAATTTGTAGTACTACAGAACCTGTTTTCACAATCTGAGCAAAATCCTCCCAGATAACAGCAATGTTTTTGTTTGGAAATACATGGTATTCACACATCCCCCTTACTATTCATTAAAATAAAACCAGAGGGTAAAAAAATATTCAAAATAGTTAGAACCAATGTAGAACTAACAGTTACTAAAACATCACCCTGTATACTCCAGACAGAGATCTGTAAAGGCAATACAGTAAGATTAAAAAGAAGGTGTTTTTTAAAAAATAATGGGAAGGTGGAATAACATAAGAAAGCCACCCCAAACTAGTACTTTTATCCTCTTAACCATTGTTTCCTGTGTTTGTCCTCTTCCATCTCTACTTTGTTCCTAAATTGGTTCCTTATTTCTTCAGTTTCCTAAGCGTTTAAAAGAGAATGAAGCACTATATTCTTGGACTCTAAACTATCTCTCATTTAATACTCTAAGCCTGGTAAGCATAAGGAGATAATTCACAAAAAAAAAAAAAAAAAAAAAAAAATTGGCAGTAATATTGACTGAGAACATAATTTTAGCCTGAAAGCATCAAATCAAAATATGAGACACCTGGAGTTCCCTATGTCTTGCTGTAGGGATTTTAAATTTAATATAAATACATAGAATAAAGCTATATTGTGAATTTGT
Organism: Pezoporus wallicus; assembly: GCF_028554395.1. Classification (NCBI taxonomy): domain Eukaryota; kingdom Metazoa; phylum Chordata; class Aves; order Psittaciformes; family Psittacidae; genus Pezoporus; species Pezoporus wallicus. The sequence goes on from NW_026637727.1 coordinate 711,208, forward strand.
GGTATTACCTTTTACTAACTGTTTTTTGAGGTTTTGTTTTTTTTTTTTTGTGCTCATTTCGTGTAGGTGAATAAAAAATAGATGATTCTTTTCCCTAATGGAACAATCTATTCCAGCAGATGCCCTGACAGTATTCACATCCTAACAGCAGTTGTAAAACCAAGTAAAATAGCAACAGCATATATATAGCAAATACACATGCTGTCAACTGTATGCAAAGTGACATTTGACAGATTGAAAGCCTACTAATAAGAGAATTTAATAGTAATAGGTCTTGGCTTGGGGAACACTTGACAAGAAAAAAGCAGCAATAAAGCACTGCAACTTTTTTAATAGAAAACTCCTGTTAAATCTGGTTTGTCCAATCATATTTAAAAAATAAAAAAACAAACAAAGCACAGTTGAGGAATACTTAATTTTGAGTTCATACACTTTAACCAGAAAACTAGAAAAAACAATATTCTAAAATTAAGTTGAAAGTATCTTAGCTGAAGTACTGTAAAACTTGCCTCTAAAGACAATGTTGTTCTTACTTTTGAAAATTCCCTCTTAAAAACAACTGCCTAACAGTTGCCTAAAGCCAACCTGTATAGTTGTTCATTAGCAATTGTTTTGGGTTTTGTAAGAAAAAAGTCAAATAGTTGTAGTCTGTTTACAATAAAGTCATGACAAAACCAGAAACAATACATGTAATTAATGACACTTTTCCCCCAGCTAAACTTTTTTAAAGGGTACACAGGAAATATGTACTGCTATGTACAAGATAAGCGTTCAGTAGGGACCCATGAAAAATCACAGCCCTCTTGAGTTTTCAGTCTGAAGATTTACAGTATTCTCAAAAATTCTGGTTTGGAGGTTTGTTTTGTTTCTGTTGTTGTTTGTTTTTTTTTTTGTAGTGTTATTTTTTTTGTAATTTTGTGGTTGCCTTTTTTTTTTTTTAAGGAATTTCATGTGTCTACAACATTCATAAAGGCTCTGATGAAATTATCAAAGTAGCAAAGTCTTATCAATGAAATGAACTGACAAGGTATGATACCAGTGAATGACAGAAGACAACTCTATAGCAAGCCAGAAATACCCACATCTTGACAAAACAGACAAGAGCAGCATTACAGGTCATTCGCACAGCTAAAGGCAACCGAAAACAAAGCTTTCGAAACAAAAGCTTCCAGGCAGTGCATTAGACTGTAATGGGAAGCAATGAACTCAGAACATCTCTGTGAAAACTTGAAATGTAAATGAATTTTCTTTTAGGAAAAGTGTGCCAGGCTGTTTCCCCTCCCCCCGATTTTGCTACTGGAAGCTGTAAGACAAGAGGAATGCACTTTGCAATTTAACCAAATGTTTCAACCTGAGGCAACATCAAATTATTTCCTATTCCTGAACACTAATGCATTCTCAACATTGTTAATGGCTTTCTGGAGTGCTACAAGTTAGGCAGATTTGACTGCAGAATAGCATGTGTCTTCTACAGCAGTTTTACCTTATTTGAAATGAGGCAAATTCATCTTCAAATGTTTCAGAAATCGCTAATCTAGAAAACAAGATATTTAACTGCATTGTAGAAACAAGCTGTGCTTTGTGGGAATCTCAACTCCCATTGAGTAGAACTGATAGTTTTCTTCAATTTCATCACAGTTTTTCATGTTGATAACTGAAATGTTGGCATATGCCACTTTCTAATAGTCACCCTCTTTGCTTTTTGGGTTTAGCCATCAGAATTATGGCCAGGCTCCCTGAGTTGCCTGACACAGGCAGTTGTTTTTCTGACATATGCCAATCATTCAGCTATGTAAAGGTCAGTAAGCTCTGAGGCTCCTCTACGCAGAGCAGTCTATACAGTTAGGCTGATAGACCTTGTTGGTGACTTGAAACATCTGAAGCCCCCAGTTCTGTCACAACCATGTGATAAGACCACTAACTTCCTTGGAGGCTACAGCTAGAATCAGAACAACAGCTAGAGCTTCAGTAAATGTTCTATTGAAAATAATAATTTCCACAGATCCATTTTATCATTATTCCCTAACAGAAATCCCTTTCATGAGAAAACCTCTTATGAGCCCTGGCTATGGAATCCTTAAAAGCAACCAAGCAACCACACTGCTGAAAAAAACCCAAAAAGTTCCACACAGCAAAAGATACCAAACATGCCCTGTAGAATCCAGCCTGCTTGCTTCTGATTAACACTAACAATTTATATAGAGTCCTGTAAAAAATCACTGCCCTTGTGATGCGTCACTGAAATTTGGGCTCAGAAAGAATATCCTCTAAATGTTTCCATCTGATCTGTATTTTAAAGCTGTCATTGCAAAGCAGGTTTAGCCCTAACTGCAGAAACCCATTGTCCATTCTCTGTTCCCCCCAGTTTCCTCTGTAAATAGCTTCTGTGCCTCTCTTTTAGCTTATCCATAACTGTTATGAAAAGACAAGCTGAACATTTATTTACATTTGTTTATTTAAACTGATAAGCAATTAAAAACAAAGAATCTAAATTCAAAAGTATGCCTGAGGTATGCATGGCAACAGCTGGCTATGGTTATAAAATATTAATACATTCAGTTTTAAGTCTCCACATATGCACTGCAGACTTACATTTACAACATTATCTTTCATGCTAATTTTTAACTTTTTTTCTAATACTGTATGGAGACTCACAAAATTTCTTTCCCCTAACAGTCTTTATATTGGGGTTTCATTGTTTTCTTCCTTTTACTTTTTCTTTGATTACAAACACCATGTCCCCCTGTGATCCTGCACAGAACACTTCTCATGTATATCATGACAAGTGTAACAATGCAGACTGCCAATTCCACTGCAGTCAAGAAGTCGCAGGAGTACACCAAAGGAATTTTATATGTGTTACCTCCAGTATTTTACTATGTGATTGAAGTGTTACTCAACTCTGAAATACTGATAATCTTGGCAGGTCATGTCTGTAATAAAAGAATGAGCTACAGTTTTCTGTATGCTTTAGGACAAAACCACAAAAAGCGTGAAATACAAAGAAATAAATTAGCAAGGACCGTTACTCTCTATTCATTTATTTACCGTCAGCACTTTGTATTCCACTCTTCTGCTAACTGCAACAGTCAATTTTTTCCCATATTCCTCCCACTGATAAGTCACTCAGAATCTCCCTCATGTTTCTAGCAATGACAAAGAAACATATGCACTTCTGCTATTATTGACTGTAAAAACACATTCCCTGTGCATTCACTGAATTTAACTGCTTGCTGTGTTCTAGGAGAACTTGAGCTTTATTGCTGGTTCAGCTTTATTGCATATGCTGGTGCAGTTATATTATGTTATGTTAGCACTCCACCAGCTTGAACTAGCTGCTTACCTGAATCTGCAATATACGACAAAGAACTATTTCTCTAAAAATCAGAATTTGTACTAATGTTCTGTAAGTAAATCAAATCCTGAAATTGTGTAGATTTTTTTTTTTCCTGATGTTGGGCTTTTTCTCTTAATGCAAACATTTCAGACTTCACACGGATAACCAAAGAGGGAATACTAGACTCACATCATTCTATGTTCCGTGATATTCAGCTCGATCTAATAGTCACAAAAAGGTCATTTTCACAGTAAACATCTTTAATATCTCAGTGAAGTCTTGAAAAAAACACAAAACGATGGCAATATTTTTGTTTTGTGTTTCTTTAAGCACAACAGACTTGTTCTGTGGAAAGGTTCTTGACATTATGAATGAGTTATAGGACTTGGCGAGCAAGCTGAGCTTGGCAGAGTGATAAGCTGACTTGCTATAATAGGTTAAAAAGTGTAGGAAAAATATGATTTGAATCAGACTTGAAAAGCATTTCAAGGCAACCATGAAGTGTGTATGTTAAATCAGAGAGGTGAGAGAAATAGCATGGGTCTTTCCTAGAGGATAAGACTTTTCAACCTTTTCTTGCCCATTCTGAAACACAGCTGTAGGTGGGGGAAATATGTCAGATAGGCTTGGCCGAAAGAAAGTCTCGATATATTGCAAGGTCTAGTAAATTTAGATAAAAATCTTATTTTTTTTTTTTTTTTATAATGTTTCTCACAACAAACCATAGGTTTAGTTTTGGGTGGCTGTCATGACATCAGTGTTACAAGTGACACAGTTGAAGTCTCTTTTGCATTTTTACATAATGAAAAAATCTTGAAGTGATATCCATAAACATATTCTGAAGAATCCCCTTGACTATTCCTTATCTGAAGAAATTCATCAGTATTTGCAAATACTTAAAAAACCTTAGTGCATTATATGTGTCAAAACTATTCAGTTGCTTAGAATTTTTTAAGGTGTCAGCTTTTATTCATGATAATTGTTAGACACAATGTTTTTTCTCATGTCACTTGACTTTCCAGACAGCATTAATAAGATGCCTCTCATCTGAAGTCAGATGCTGAGTCACCATAAGCTAGTCCAAATCAACTATTCCACCAACAACCAGGTCAGTTGCAATAGATATAAAGGTAAATTATTTTTTCCCCTCAGCTTGGAAGGAAGTAATTGCAGGGAAGACATGGAAGTTGAAAAATCCTATATAAACTTTAATGAGGACAGTTAAACTTCCTTTCACATCTGCGAAGTATGCTTAACAAATGACTATTCATTTACATGATGAATGACTACTCATATTCAAGCACTTTTTTTTATCTAGCAGGAAAGAAAATAGCTTTTACATGCTTCTGCAGTTGTTGCTGTTTCTCCCTTCCCTTTTACTCTGATGTTTACTGTCCATATTTTTGCTGGAAAAATATGACAGATATTGTATGCCAAAAGAAGGGATAATTAGTCTTATATGACTATCTTTATGTTGTCATGGCTTTTCTAATCTCTGAACAGATTTAGTTCTAACTTTCTCTTGGACCAGAAATGGGAAACCTGGGTGCAAATAAGCATCCTAATCTTAAGTATAAACCTGAATTACCAATACTTACCTTAAGCTTAGTGATATTTTAAAGATTACATAAACAAAGAAAAAAGTTCTAAAACTTCTGAATAACTAGACAGCTATTTATGGAGTATCCAGCAACCAGCAAAGTGACAACTCACCAATTATTCCTTTCTAACTTTCCCATTCAGAAACAACTGCTGTTTCCCGATACAGTTACACAAGTTAGTGAAGATACAGTTTTATATCAGCTGAGGATGTCACATAAAACAACCCAATAAAACACTTTAAGAGCTAGATTAACCATGCTCAGAGCTCACCAGCAGAGAGATTTACAAACTAGATACCTTTTGTTTCTCTTAGAAGATTTTTCAAATAAGATACTTCTACCTTACAGTTATCTGAATGCAGCACTAACCTATGAATGTTGGGTACAATTTTCTTCTCATCTTAGAACAAAAAGTTCAGTCTGAGTTCCGCTTCTTAATAAAGTGGCATAGCAATTAGCCTGTTTCATATAGGTGAATCACTGGAATAGATCTACCATACAACACATAACTGCTGACACCAGCCACTGTGAGATTCATTCACCATTTTCTTAAGATATCATGATGCAGTGCTGCTTGCAAGAAACAAACCATTCAGCCTTGAGCCTTGCCTACAAAAATATTCACGCACAGAACTTCCAATTTGTTGTATTATTTATTTTTTAAAATTGCAAGTCATACTAATGATTCTGTATGGAACTGCCTTTTTCTATCATACAGCTAGCCTTGTGTCCTGGTTTCAGCTGGAATAGAGTTTATTTTTTTTCCTAGTAGCTGGTGCAGTGCTGTATTTTAGCTTTAGTATGAGAGCAACTCTGACAACACACTGATGTTTTAGCTGTTGCTAAGTAGCACTCACCTTGATCAAGGATTTTTCGGTCTCTCGTGCTCTGCTAGTGAAGAGGGCAGAAGAAGCTGGGAGGAATAAGAGACAGGACACCTGAACCAAACTAGCCAAAGGGGTATTCCATACCACAGCACATCATGCCCAATATAGAAACTGGACAGGACACACTTATCACTGCTCAGGAACAGGTTGGGCAGTGGTCAGTGGGTGGTGAGTAACTGTATTGTGCATCATTTGTCTGAGGTTTTATTTCTCCTTTCTTTCCTTTATTATTATTATTGTGTTTCAATTATTAAACTGTTCTTCTCCCAGCTGACAGATTTTACCTTTTTACTGATTCTCCTCCCCATCACATGGTAGGGAGGGATGTGTGAACACCTGTGTGATACTTAGTTGTTGGCTGGGGTTAAACCACTACAGCTTGTACATGCCACCCATGTTACTTCACTTTAAAAAGCTGTCTGATGACATCGTAAGTTATACTAAATATGCTGTTACTAAGTAAATATCCTTCTCTTTCTTTCTTCCTCCTTCTTTCTCTCCATCCTCTGTTTGTTTTCTTTTTTTGACTCCTCCAAAATCAATTCTATTCTTATGCCAACAGAAAAGAAATTATAGCTGCTTGTTTCTTTTTCAACAGATACTTTTTTCTTTAATGCTACGTAATCAAAACATAAAACATAGAGGCACTCCTTCAAAGACTGCAATGACTTGACTGCATTTACATGCTCTAGTAGAAGTCCCAACAAGGTGGCTGCAGTATTATTTTCTCACTTGTAAATCTGTACAATCACAGTTCACAGTCTCAGGAGGAAGGCTTTTTTCTAGAGGGTTTAGACAACCCTCTGAAAAGACTGCTAATGTCAATTTCAACAGCCTGCATGTAAGTAATGAAGCACAACATACATTTCCATCTTCCTTGGTAATCATTCTACCTATTGAGTTATAGACTTACCTAATCAGAGAATTTAACAGATGGACACTGCTACTCCTTCCTCCATGAGCCATTAAGACACAGAAACCATAGCTAAATTTTAAGAAGCCTAATTACAACAGTGATTTGCAAGATTACATCTATTGAACTGGACTGTACTAAGAGGTTAGATGGAGTAATTAATGGATTCTAGAACTTGGATTAGATTTTGCAAGATGGGTACTGAATAACTCAAAGCCTGATGTGTTTAGGGTGTACACAGAAAGAGAACTCTACATACCAAGAGAGTTTTAATGCAAGAGCTTTAAAAACTAGAAAGCAGCTGACAGTGATTATTTCTACACCAATTTCTGCGATCCTTTAGTAAATCTGGTCCACAGACACTGAAATTCTGCTCCTGCCTCACTTTATATTGCTTATAGCTCTTTGACTTAGATGGCATATGGTGTCATCCTAAGGATACTTGGAATATTATCTACTACAGGGAAGACAGAAATCTGTACTTCAATACGTTGCTTCTACGTGACAGGCCAAGCAAGCTTAATAGTATCTGGTGTCGTTAACTTTTCAAGTATTCTCTCTTTCTTATAAAGTACCTTAATATTGTCCAAAACATGTAAGTCAATTGTACATCTTACTTTAAAATAAAGAATGGTTATAAAATGAGATCCCACTTTATTTTTCTTTAATGGTTGCTACTGAGTGGATTTTTCTGCATCATGGCCAGGTGGAAATCAGTATTTAAATTAATTATGACAGCCGTATAAATTAGACATAAGAGACTTCTAAAGATAATTAAAGTCTGAGAGTTTTAATTTGATGTCTGTCTTGGTGTAGTATCTGCTTTATGGATTAAATTAATAAAATCAAGACTGCATCATTATAAATTTCCACTTTCATAGTTCCGTAAGTTTTACAATTATATGCCATATTTGAATGATAATTAAATGAAACGAAATCATCATGTTCATGTCTGCTTTCCTACAGACTTTAAAATAATATTCACTATTTTCTTCCATTCATAAAAGTCATAGCTGATATGGTGATCCTAACTGAAAGAACATTGTACATCAAGGAATTAGTAATCCACATATCCAAGAGCAGGCCTATGCTGCATGTACTGTATGGTCTTAATGGCTGTGTTGCGCTGTGCATATTCCCTGGTTGCAGCATAAAGTTGGTGCGTTAGTTCTAACCACAGAAGCTGCTATACAAAGCTCCCACTTTTCACCAGTGGTAACACAACTTGCGCCAATTGCCTTTAACACATAGCGACAAGTTCTCATGTAATAATTTTTATTTGAAAGAACAAATAATAAACACAGTTGTTTTATTTCAGAAAAATCCTACAAAACCTCTGAAGACCAGAAAGCAGGTACCCTTCCTGGACAGCATCTGCGCAGAATGCTGTGCTCTATCCAAAGACTTGTTCAATATTGCACAAATCAGGGCTCCCCGAACCTGAAAAGATACAAAATAATCTGTACAATCTTCTCTTTCTTTACAATTTTAGCTTCAATAAATAACATTTTAAATAATAAGTTTCAACATTCATTTATAATGAATGTTGGTTCATTATTATCCCAGCCTCTCTTACTGGGATCATAATGAACCAGCACGTTCTGGTGTGAAACAGCTACTGAGTTATATTTAGAAGATCAATATGCCTAATAGTGATTTTGACACAGGATTTATGCTAAAGACAGCTTGGAATAACAGGAAATATGTAAGAATTCTAATTAAGCAAAAAGAAGCTTAGGATCAATTCCAGAGCATTCAGCCTTAAGGATGGTGAAGATTCATTGAATTATAACCACCAAGAAAGTTCCCCTTTGCGCCTCAGTTGATTATGAGTTCTGTATGCAAACTGTACATAACTCAATATACAGCTTCACAAATTATACATTATGGAACTAGATGATCTTAAGGTCCTTTCCAGCTCTTAACTATTCTATGATTCTATGATTCTATGTTCAATTTGATGTACTTGCAAGTTGATCAGACATAAGAAAACTGACATATTAAGCATAGCAGTTTCTGATATGATACGTAAATTCTGCTGTCAACTACACTGTTCAGTGCATATGTATCAGAGCACAGTGTTTTGAAATAAAATTTCAGGATATTCTGTGGAAAACAGACTTGAAGAGAAGAAAACACTTATTTTACTTTTAAATGGGGACATAACATCCTGTGACAGAGGATCACAGTCTTGGCTCGAAGATTTGCTTTTGACATTTGTGTTTTCACAGGCAATTAAAATTTAATTTGGCCTATGATGGAAAGCAAATCCTTTTATCCCATAGGTGCTGCCACAAGAGAAACATATTGCATTAAAAACAGCACTGTAGCTTAAGGTTTCATATTTGACGTTTGTGACATCATGAAAAAAAAATAATTAACTGATAGGAAAGTTCATGTGGACACATCTCATCCCTAAACTTTCCTATCTATAAACTAAATGTGATTTCACTAGTATTTCAATATACAAATTATCAATTCAGATTTTAGCAGAATGTTTAAAGTGAAGGCTATCTGTCCATCTGAAATTCTTTGACATCTTATCATAACAAGTAAAAGCAAAAAAATAACACTGGAGGCACTGGATGAATGCAGATGACAACTTTAGGTCATGTAATAAAAAAGTTCTCTATATCCGACCTAAGGATTAGCACGTGACTAGCTAGCCTCTAGTTAGAAGTGAATCTACTGATGCTTTACCAAAACCTGCAGACACCTTTCCAGTTCATACTGCACAACTTCAGAATTTCCAAATTTTAAGGGGCAATTTATTTTTTTTCTGAGTTGCCAAAATATCCATCTCTGCATTAGCGTTTTCATACTGACAAATAAACTGAAAACAGAAAGTGCATATATAAGGGTACTCAGTTACATAGTGACTAGAATTCTACAAGGGAAAGTAGAGCCATCTGTCCAACTTTGTTTCAGTGATCTAGGACATCAAAATGATGCATAAAATTGTACACAAGCAGCAAAGGAAGTTATTTGGTTATTTTTCATTATCCTTGGTCAACAATCTTCCAGAAATCAGCTTCTCTGCTGATTCATGAGAAGAACAGCCAATTTTATCACTATCCATAGTTATGATTTTGTGGCACACTTTCATACATACAAGCCATAAATTGGACACATACAAACACCACATAACAGCCACCAGCTTATTAAGGTTAGATGGAATAAACAGTGCACTTCAAGTGGTTCAGAGAACAATACGTGTAAGCAGGGTTTAAAATCTACCATTCTAAGCAATAGATGGATGTATTACTTAGAAATACCAGTAGTACTTACTTTATGCTATAAGCCATTCCTAGTTTTACCAAGTGGCATATTTTTCTCTCTGGTCTCTGTGTATTTTGAAACAACACTTACAAAATAAATCTGGAGGTTTCAGTCACATACTCAAAGAACAATCAGCTATGCACTAGACTATCCCCATTTTCAAATCCCAGCTAAAACATGCCATGTCTTAGTATGCTCAGTGTGCTCCTCAAACCAGTCACAATAACTAAGTCTCTCATATTGTTCCTGGGGGAAGATCCTCCAATAATTAAGGGTCAATATCTGCTGCATCTTCAGTACAATTCAAACTCCTATTTCCACCTTCAGGATAAAGATGTGTCTGGCAAAAAAAAAAGGTAATATATTTTGGTTTCCCCATTAGTGAGATTTCTATGAAAACCCTAGTGAAGGTACTGCCCAGAATAAGCAGTAGAGTTGACAACCAAGTATGCTTACCCTTCCAAAGACATCCTTTTATTGGCTCTGCAATTTGTTTGATTTTCCTTATAAGAGGATCTGAATTAAGTCTGATTCTCTTGGGCTCTTTCAAATGTCAGCTCAGCATACAGGTGGTCTTTTAACTGCTTTGTATGACCATTTCTTGAATAGTACATCTTGTTTTCAGCAGAGCTGCAAATCATGTATGCTATTCAGGGGATTTGTGCAGTTTATGTGCAGTGCACTCAAAGTTAATCAGAAAAGTTAGTAAGTAGGAGCTCATTTGGGACTGATGAGGATGTCACCTGTAATCCATATACGCCCCATGGTAATTTAACATTAACTAATGTCCATTTATGCAATGGCATTGCCATAAATCTCAACAAGAGTGATGTATTCTGGGATTAAAGCATATTTATGACAACAGATCAAAAAAACATAATTTCTACATCTTTTTAAATAATAAAAATTCTTATATTTTGCTTACTCTACCAAACAAAAATGACATAAAGTGATAATTGACAAAGAATTTGTTGAGCTCTGAAAATTATAGAAAACATGAAGAACACAGATTACTATTCTTTTACGCAGATGACAGGAAAGAGTCATATCTGTTCTTATCACTCTGCTGCAATGGGCAAAGCAGCTAAATTTTCAATAATAATCATTGAGTAACAGCCATATTCATGTAAAATAGAAGTATTTTTCCTCATATAAAATGCTATTAGCCATATTTGAAGGCATTATGTTCAGATATCATTTTTCCATTTCACTAAATGACAGCCATTAAATGCAATGGCGACTGCATGACAGGGATATTTTTTATTACTTCAAAAGGAAGAAAAGGATTAAAATGAGTTTATTCAAAAGTGTGATTTGTCAATTTTTTTCTTATCAAGGACTGTGTGGGACAGCTTTAAACCTAAACACTGTGATCTGACCTCCTATTTGAATAAGTTAATGTGATCCAGTGTTCTTAGAAAAGTAGTGAAACCTATCTTTTATATGCAGAAGTCCCAGGAGGAATTTATGCTTTTATATGGTCAGCTGCCAGGTTCCATTTCCTTTTCATCATTCCTGCTTTTATCATATTGTAGTTCTTGACAGCTGAGACGTTCTTTTTAGAATCTGGTGTATGAGCAACTATATAGAGACATTTTTTGTATGAAGGATTTTTTTCCAGCCTCCTAGGTTTTACAGTCAAATAGAATTCTGCTGCCAGAAATCCCTCTTATATTCAAGAGGGACTAATCACCATATTTGATAGAGCAAGCATCTTACTTAGACATCAAAAAGAACTATAAATTCCTACCTTAGAACATTAAAGAAGGATTTTACTCCCATCAGGTTCTTGCATTATATATCCTAAGAACTGTAGTGAAAATTATTTCACATATGTACATACAGACGGAGAGGTAACATCTCTCTGAACAAAATGCTACTCATTAGGGATTTACTGGGAAAGATTATCCTCTTCCTAGGAGCTGTTTTTCACAGGAGATCTTATATGCATAGCTTTTCATTTTTTTATTTTTTTTAAGTGTTCTCTGCACAGATTTTCCCAATTGCTTACACTAATGTATGTTTGAAAGCATTTATACATAAAATCTGTGGTAATTTAAAGACAATTACCTATAAACATAAAAAAATCAGTCAAAAAGTATATATGGCTTTATCATTTTTTTTGTATACTGTTATTTTAAAGCTTTTGCACCTCTTGGCTAATTTACTGTATAAGCTTATTCCTTTCAAAGTAGAAAATTCTCAAGACTTCAAGGCAGGACCTAAAAGTTATGCATGACAACATTCTCTGCTAACCTGAATCAACTCTGTTGACTTCGACAAGGTAAAGACAATTTCAAAAAAGTAAAGCAATTTCCAAAAATTGAATGAAATTCAATTTCAATGAAATCTAATGTCTGTGAATCTCATTGAAAGCAAGAAGAATTAAATATTTATGTAAACTAATAATGGAAATTTGGCCATAAAGAGCAATTTGAGACAGAAACCTTGAAAGGATAGTCAAACTATTCACAGATACGTGCGAAACTTTTTTTTTTTATTATGCAATAGTTTTACACTGCCTAATATGAAGTGTTCCATTTTTCAGACTACAGGCCATGTAGGTATTTTGTTATAGAACCATACTGGTAAAAAAGTTACTCCAATAACATCAAATAATGAAAAATACATATAGCCCATAATTTTAACCCCCTTTTTTTTTTTTTCTGTTAATTTGCTATTACATATTCTAGAATTATTATGGTATCAGAGGCAGACTTTCCTTGAACATTGTTGGTACTCTGGACCACAGATGAATATTTTATGCTCAAATTCTACCAAAAAAGTTTGCCTTGGTCCCATGTGCAAAGTGACATTTCAAACGATAAGTCACCTGAACTATAACCATTCCGAAGGAAACATTTCTAGGCATTCCAGCTAGTACACTGCAATCAAATTTCTGTGACTCTCTGTGGGTTTACTGTGAAAACCAGACAGGAAGGGGTCACAAAGTAAAGACTACCTTTGTCTAGGGATTGTCAGAGAAAAGCTTTCAAGTACACTTTACATTTTTTTTCAATTCTTGGCAAACTAGAAACACTCATTCACAAAAAAAAACAAACCAAACAAGAAACAAACCACAAAACCCACAACCCAACAATAAAGCAGAAAACAAAAAAACAAAAACCAACACCCCCCACCCCCCCCCCCCGCCAAACCCACCAAACCACCAAACCAAAAAAAAAAAATCCCCAAATCTGTTAACTTGTTAAGGTATTCCCAACCAGTTTACACTAGCTGCTTTCTTTTGCCTTTCATAATTTGGATTTAAACAGATATGCTCTGTAATCCTCATGTCTACAACTCAGCAGCCAGTATCAGGTTTAATGCTTGCAGCGAGATACAAATACTGGTCCAAGATAACGAACAACATGATCTGAGCACATTAATACTTTGCTAACCAAATGTACACCACAGATTATTAGAGACACCCGATAAAATTTCCTTCTTGAACATAAAAAAATAAATAATCTAGAAACTTAAGATATGCATTGAGCTAACATGAGATGCAGAAACTAATCACTACAACAGTGAGAAGACATTTCATAGAGACAACTTCTTCTTTAGATGGCCTATATTTCAAGTGGAAAAACTTGCTGCCACATTTTTCCTAATGCATGTCTTTACTTGTCCTTTATTCTGTACTTGAACAAGTGAGTTTTCTTGATCAGCTTGATGTTGAAAAGGACTGCAGATTCTCAGAGCTTCTAAAGGATTTGTAGTCTTCCATTCTTTACTGCCAAAAAGATGAGTGTGTGTGCACCTACATGTGTACAGGGGCGTGATACAGTTGTCACTTTAAATTTCCTTCATTAAATCATTTTGTGAACAAAAAGTCAAGTAATAATTTATAGATTTCTACACCACGCATAACATCAATGGGACATTGCAGGGTTTTTGTGCAATGTGTAGCATTACTATCCTCAATGTACCTTAAACTAAAAATTAAGGCTTTCCTGTACTAGAAAACTGCAGCAGATTATGCTGAAGTTTCCATATTTGAAATTTATTTCTCTGTTACTGAACAATGTACAAGATAAAAAAATCTGCATTAGAGCAGATTACTGTATGGACATAAGGTTTTATTGCACAGATCACGGGCTTAGATGTCAAAAAGCTATGCCAATAATAAGCAGTTTAATTGAGGTAATTAATATGCTAAGTATTTAATGACCTTTTTTAATGTGTAGTGAATGCACAAAGGAAAGTTCTGTAAATATACTTCAGTGTATTATTGATGTAGAAAGTAAAAGCTGACAAGTATGTTGACAGAAACGTATATATCTATAAGATAATTTGCAAAACAAATTATCTTTTCTTGTCCCACAAGTATAGCCTTCATTAATATAATAAATGATCAATTTATTTCACAAAAACACCTGGTTTTAGAAGTAAATGTGTATTTTATTCCAAATTCCTTTATCAAAGATTCATTCATAGTATATTTTATCCAAAACAAAACAATCTTACTTAACGATATTTACATCATTTCACATTTGTATTTACTTAAAAGATTTAAAACTTGTAAAAAAGTTTTAATCTTAATCAAAGACAACAGCATCAAAATATTCAGACCTGTCAGGTTTGATAGTTTTACTGTTTAAGTAAGATAAACCACTTACTCCTTGACTAAGTAATTTCTAATCATAATTTCTGTATGTGTTTAGACTTTGCAATTTAACATGACAGCAGTACAGCCTGTCCAGAACTAATTTTTATAAATACACCAGATGTTATAAAAATCTGGACATATTCACTGTAAGGGAAAATAAAGCAAATACCATAAGAATACGGAAATGGTGTAATCTATATTTCTAGCATTGTAGGTCAAAGAAATACAGCAAAATCCCAGAGTATTTACTAATATTGCAAAGGTTAATTTTCTTTCCAATTTTTGTTGATGTCCTGACTCTAACAGACCCAGGCTTGGCTACAGATTTGAAGGCTTGATCAAAGGGCACTAGCCCCTGGAAACAAAACATGCCATGTGCACACATTTGCAATCATGTATGGGTGGCAATAGTAAGGTTGTCCTATCTTTACTACTTATTAAGGGCACATCTATAAAATGGAAAAAAAATAAAAAATAAAAATGAAAAAAGAATGTAAAAAATAAAATAAGAAAAAGAAAAAACACGCCATAGAAGCACTCCACACTAAGATATCCCATTGTATCAAGCATATTCAACATCATTAACCAGCTAGTGCTTTAAGCTAAATAACAATGAACTCCTGAGCCAATAGAATCAGTTTTGCTTCCCTTGTCTTCAGTTATCACATGATTAATTACCACCAACCTTACAAACAGTTATGCTCAAACATTCATGCTCAAACATTCCTCTACTACTGCTCTGGATGTTAATCTAGTGATCAGGGCCAGAAGCAGTATGACTACAGGATACAGTTGGCCCAAGTCAGTGAACATAGCTAGCACAAACATCTGCACACCATGGTTTATTTTAAATAAAGTTTTATTTTACTGTAGTTGTGAAATGCTTCTAAACCACAGTCTAGTGCAGCTATTACAGTATTTCAAATCACCAGTGTGTACATTCAAAATATTTGCCAACCATTATCACAGAATCTTTGCATTAGTTGCCTTTCAGGATCCAGACCCATACAACTGACAAGACAAATGCTCATATAGCTCTCACAGTTACTTCTCAACCAGATGCTTCAAACTCAACACATTCCTTTACAATGTTCACAGGGATTTCCCTTTCAGATATTTTGCTGTGATGCGAAGGGTTAACTTATGTACAGGGGGGTTAGAGTTAAGCTGCTTGCTTAACAGCGTTACTGCTTACTCGTGCTTACTCAACAAATGCGTGCTCAACACTTACCGTGCTTGCCGATACAGGGTGGGAGGACCAAGGCTATTGATAAGAGGAAGGAACAGTAACTCCTGTTCTCTGGACCCCTAAACTGGCTGAAATCAGCTTTGTGGTTTGGACAGTGACTAAATCACCAGGGAACATGTGCAATGACTAGAGATGAAAAGTTCAAGAAAGACTTGTTTACTTCATCTTAATACCTTTGCCCACGACCACCAGGAGACCCTACGCAAACAAGGATCTTTTACCTCATTATATTGGAAGTGGGGATAGGTCATGAATATGTATAGGCATGTTGTGTAACCTCATGAATATGTAATAGTTTAGAGGATAAATATGGAGGAGAACAACGCTAAGGTGCACATTTTTGGAAGAACGATCCCCCATGTGCCTCAGTGCTGAATAAAAGCATACCTGCTTTACAACTTTAACGAGTTGTGGAGTCTACCCATGCATCAGCTGTTGATACAGGCTACCAGCTAACTGTCAACAGCCTCATTCAAGCTCATAGCAGAATAAGACCATATACTAAAATTGTAGTTTTCCCCATGGAGAATCAATTGCTTGTGGAAACAAAACAAGATCTTCAAAGCCAATTTTGTCAGCTCATCATTAATGCGGGGACAGAATGTACAGCATTGGTATCTTTTTAAAATTATTCCTCCAGTAAGTATAAAATACAAGAAGTATTTTGAGAGCAAATCTGTCAAATATGTAGATTCCATATGACTGTAAAAAAAGTGGTCTGAAAAATCTACGCTTAGACAACAAATGCAAGCAACAGATCATACCTGCAGTTGATGTTGACCTATATCTAAATTTGGCCAAAATGCACCAACGAAATCCCACTTTGAATGCAAATACATTTAAAATCACTTTGCATGTAAAAAAACCCCAAACAATAATAAGGTGCCCTTACACAGAGTATAGTGTCCTTAACCTTTTCATAGAAAATAGAAAACACAGGCTTCATGTCTTTTATGAGATCTAGGTATGTGGCTAAAGGAGTAGTAGTGATTTCTTTCAGATGTTCAGACAATCTCATTTTCATTCCTGACAGGCCTCTCACCTTATAGTGCCACTTTTTCAACTCCTACTGCTTCATCAGGAGCAACCCAGGGCAATGAATCTCAGGCAGTTAACCCTAAAGACCATAAACACTGAATTTAAATGCTTATTTTATCTAGGTCTATTATTTTGAATTATCTTCATAAAGTTACTAGATTACAATAGGTAAGCTTAATCTTATAATTAATTTACCTAACACAGCAATCACAGAATTCTTAAAACAATTCTTTCAATTCATAACTACATTTCAAATAACTAAGTGATCTTTTAGCTTTTCAAAAAATATACTTAAGAGTGAATAACATTGTAGAGAAGCTTGCTGAAGAAACACTGTTCTGAAACTTGTACAGATTCTACTGCTGTTACTTGAAAGACAGTATTGCACTGTTTATTGTCAGTATTATGAACAACCTCGAACAACCTCAAGCAACCAGGAAATTAAGCGCTTCTAGTAAAAGGATGAAAAGCAACATGTCCATTTTTTGGAACAGAGAAATAAGATATGTTAATAACTAAGATAGAATCATTGAATCATAGAATGGTTAGGTTTGGAAAGGACCTTAAGAACATCTAGTTCCAGCCCTCCTGCCATGGGCAGAGACACGTCACACTAGACCATGCTACCCAAGGCTTTGTCCAATCTGGCCTTGAATACTGCCAGGGATGGAACATTCACAACTTCCCTGGGCAACCCATTCCAGTGCCCCACCATCCTCACAGTAAAGAACTTCTTCCTTAGATCTAACCTAAACTTCTCCTGTTTAAGTTTTAACCATTACCCCTTGTCCTATCACTACATAGTCCCTAATGAAAAGTCCCTCCCCAGCATCCTTATAGGCCCCATTCAGATGCTGGAAGGCTGCTCTGAGGTCTCTGTGCAGCCTTCTCTTCTCCAGGCCAAACAGCCCCAACTTTCTCAGCCTGTCTTCATACAAGAGGTGCTTCAGTCCCCTTAGGATCCTCATGGCCCTCCTCTGATCTTGTTCCAACAGTTCCATGTCCTTTTTTCTGTTGAGGACACCAGAACTGTGCACAATACTCCAGGTGAGGTCTCACAAGAGCAGAGTAGAGGGGCAGGATCACTTCCTTTGACCTGCTGGTCACACTCATTTTGATGCAGCCCAGGATACAGTTGGCTTTCTGGGCCACAAGCACACACTGAAGCCGTCTCATGTTCATTTTCTCATCGACCAACATCCCCAAGTCCTTCTCCACAGGGCTGCTTTGGATCTCTTCTCTGCCCAGCCTGTAGCTGTGCCTGGGATTGCTCCGATTCAGGAGTAGGACCTTGCACTTGGCATGGTTAAACTTCATGAGGTTGGCATCAGCCCACCTCACAAGCGTGTCAAGGTCCCTCTGGATGGCATTCCTTCCCTCCAGTGTATCAACTGAATTGCACAGCTTGGTGTCATTGGCAGACTTGCTGAGGGCGCACTCAATCCCACTGTCCATGTCAGCGACAAAGATGTTGAACAAGACCGGTCCCAACACCGATCCCTGAGGGACACCACTCGTTACTCATCTCCAAAGTTAAAAATAAAATTTGAATAGGTATTTTCTTTTTCTTTTCAATTTTTGATCAAGTCCTCCAATATTTTCCTCACTGTTACTTTATGAAACAATCATAGCCTTTAGGTTTTCACCCTTCATAACTCTGCCTAAAATTCAGAAATCATGAGATCAACACTAATTAGAAAGAGAGAATCAGTTTCTTCAAGTGCAAAGTATATATAGTGCAACTGGTATTACCTGAAGGAGAAGCATATTGTAAAGCGCCATTAAATCAAGTGATTTTTAGTGCTGTGGTTCCTATAACCAACATTTAAGTTCTAGGCAAGGAAGAAATTCTATGTATTCTCTTGAAACACCTGATAACCTATCCAGACTTTTGTCTGACAGACAGGAATGGTATATAAACATCAAACTGAAGACATTCTTGCTACACAAACTTGACAAGATCACATGATATTATCAACGCATTGGAAAATGCAAAAGGAAATCGATCATTTATGTTTGTGAGAACATTGGAGAAGATGACATTACAGGAAAAGGAGATGAAGTAGTTAGATTTCTTCTGTGCACATCATCACTTAAAATCACAAACATGACACCTATCCTACTGGATCTCAAATGCAGTGAAATGAGGGCAAAAGCATGTAGAAAGCTGTAATTGATAACAAGGGAAAATGAAGATTGAGAATCAAAACCGAAAATCCAGGGAGTCTGCCTCAACTGAAAATAGTCACAAGCACATGTTTTCATGAGAATGACTTACAAGATGGTGCTAAGAAAATATTTTCTCTGTAGAAGGGATATGACATACAGTGTAACAGATCTCAGACCTAAAGATCTTGTAAGGGATTCTTATGGTCAAGTACTTTTCAGTGCGGAAGACATAGGTTTATATTTTTTTTTTAAATATTTTATCCTAGAAGTGACTTCACTCAGGCATCAATTCACTGATCCTGTGATTGACTGATTACAGGAATTAACCTCTTCATAAGATGTATATGCAAAAACGTTGTGGAAAATGTAGTTAGGCATTTTGAAACATTATTTCACTTTTCCGCTGAAGCATATGTATAATAAGACTGCAAGCAAAGACTAGGAACATATGTTATTTGATGTTTCAGATGAATCATACTATGCAATAGAAGTTCTGAAGTCTCATTTTTAAGAGGATCAGTGCGAAAGCTCTTAATCACTGCTTTACTCTGTCAAGATTTCTAATACCTCCAGCTAGACTGCCTTATACGCCTCAAGGTACATCTTCCTTGTTCTCACACAATCAAACACATACAGCATCATAATGAGTGCATGAAAGACTGACATCCATAAGGTGCCCCCTGCGAACCATTTCTCTGAAGTCTGATTATTCCAGGTCCCAAGCATAACAGCCACAGTCAGTGATGTCAGCTGCCACAGCATGGGGCTTCAGGCATTCCTCTCCAAGGTCATTCAGCAGCATTTTGTTTTTCACATCTATGTTTATTATTTCCTTTAAGCATAAATACAATTATCTGTCCAGTGTGTATAGACTTCTGAGCTTGACTAATAGAAGCCAATAAACATGAAATCACAAAATACAGCAAACCTTACACTTATAAATATACAACACTATGTTCCACTCTCTAAAAATGTAACTTTTAACAACATTTTATTCTTTTTATTTACAACACAGCCAAAATCACTGAAAATTCCACCACCCTGAAATGAATAATACCTAACCCTAAGAATAAGGGTTTCAGATTGACAGTTAAACAGCAGGTACACATGAATGATGAACTGTGGGAGTTCAAGGCCTACCAGTGATCCAAGGCTAATGTACATAAAGGCTTGCTACTGCAAAAATTTATTTTTGAAAAGGGGAAAGGGTGATAGAAGTAAAGTCACAGTGAGAAGACGATTAGGAAACGGCAGGTAAAATAATGAATAACTGAAATAGCTCCAGTGAGGAGCAAGCAGTGGAACCTTACCAGGACAGCAGACTTAAGCACATTTTAGACAATTGTTTCAAGTTGGGTTAAGGGCAAATGCAGGTTTATTCACCCCCAAGTATTCAAGTAAAGAACTAATATCCCACAAAGCAGTGTCTTACGTGTTCTTAGAAGTAGACTCAAACTCAGCTTGTGGAGCAAGGAAAAAAAGGACTTTCTTTTGTTTTTCTTTAGTGTTATTTGAGTTACACTCCAGTGATATTTTTTTTAAGATCTTCAAAGTCTTACTGTGAATAACAAAATTCACAGTTTTGGTCACCTGTCTATGTAGCTAGACCTATTCTTTCAAGGATATATGTTGGCTGTCTAATAAAAGTGGTCTGAATATCCTCAAAATTCAAAAGTATACAAGCTAAGTTCTATTTTTTTCTTAAAAATACTGTATCTCATTTCTCTTTTAAGTCCTATTTCTGTAAATCAAAGTGTCCCAGAGAAAAACGCATCCCTGACAAATAACTCCAACCAATTGCTAGAGTCTCAATCAGCAACAAATGTTTAACAGCACGTATACTTGCTGCCCCTGGCACTTTCAATAAATAGTGCAAGTGAAATATGTCACAACTAAGGCAGCAGAAATTTCAAAATACTTTTTAGCTGTGGAAAATAAAAAAAAAAGATAAAGCACAGATAAAGTCCCACAAAAGAACTTTAAGGTGTTTTGTTCAAGACACTGGAATTCATCAAGATGAATAGAGAAGCATGTAATACTCTGGATGCAGAATCTCACTAATGAACTTATACGTGTCAGAACAGCATGGAAAAAGAAGCAGCACAGAAACCTCTGTTTCAACTCCCACACATTCTTATGCTCAATGGAAGATTGAGGAAGTCTGCAGTCATGATGTTACTATGCATGTCTGAAAAACAAATAGTGATTTACTACCATCTAATGAAACTGACAAATAGAAAAGGCAGTGGTCATGTTTGCTGTCTCACTGGTAACACAGGAAGATCATCTAGGAAGCAACATCAGAGCATTTGCCTTGATATTACTTTGACGCTGTTTTCCCTCATATGATCCCTTACAAGAATGGTTCGGTTAATTTTTAGGCACTCACAGTGCTCACTTCATGCTCACTGCCAATCTCTTTCTTCCCTTAAGACACTTTTTGTAAAAGATTTCCTTTTTCACGTTTGAAAGTTGTGGGAGACTGTCATCGGCTGTCATGCCTAGTTAAGTATCAGATTCCAGTGACTAAGTGTGTGGGTTCACATCCACTGTGACAGAGGACTTTATAAGATGTTTGGTTTTTTGGTGGCTTTTTTTCCTTATATGACTCCTACCCTTTCCCTGTCTTAGGGGTTAAGCTGTTTTCTATTTATGACCTAATTTTCATAATTTATGTAATGTGGGCCCAACATCATAGCATACTGGAAACATGAGACATAATCAGGACAGAAAGCAAGATGTACCTGCAGAGTACAGAGGGGACCATCACCAGCCATCACCTCTGCCCACACTGTAGTCTGACTGAAGATACTTGACTAAAGTAGAATGGAGTCACAGTAGTGAAGTTCAGGAGTGAAGAAATCATATAATTTAGTCTCTACCTAATAATCTGATTATATTTTTTTTTAATGTATATTTTTTAAAATGGGCTACTTAAACCTTTAACTGCCTACATCTGCAGAATGCAGTGTCACTGTTCTATGCACTGTCAGAACATATTTCTTGTAACATAAATATTTAATTAAAAGATACAGATATGTAGTAGTAAAGAACAAAAGTAATCTTAAAAACGACTTTGTGCAAAGTATGGAGAAAAAGATCTATGGGATAGAATCATCAAGTTTTTCTGTACAGATGAGATGGTTTCACTTGGATATTCCTACCTCATGATTTCTGAGAACAGATAACAAGAGAGAACAGTTTTTTGTCTGCTAGTCCAGCAAAATAATTGAAGCCTGATGTGCAAAGAGAGTAAGATACTGTGTAAATTCACCAGGTGAAAGTTACAGATTAACAGTTTGGAAAACCTAATGCACATAATCAATTAGTACAGGTATAGAGGAATAAGTAAATAAGAAGGACAACAAAGAAATTAGTGTCCTCATTCCTTCCAGTACTTAGGGAAGCTGTCATTATTAATGTAAAAATGGACATTCATACCAGAAATGATTAAAAAAAACAACATAAATCAAGGTAAAGAAAGGCTGCGAAGTTTCTAAGTATTGAATAGCAAATGCTACAATTCTTAGACGCTAAAAAATGTAACACTCTTCCCTCAGAAGTTGTGTTTTGCATTACATATAAAGTTCATTTGAAAGGAAAAAAAAAAAATATTGTATTAAATGCAAATTAAACATTTCAACTAAGGGAGACACCACTATTTTGGAAAATGTATCTGTCTTTATATATTTAAATTACCTTTACTGAATTGCTAACACCTGGGACTAATAGTAACTTCAACAAATTAAAGTAACTCTGGTTATGTACAAGTAGCTGATCTATAAGGATCATTATTATCTTACCTTCTTACCATACATTAATGAAAATAAGAATAAGAGAATGAAGAACATACATACATTTCTCTTTTCTTAAAAGACACATCTCACTCCCATTTATTGAACATAAAAAGCACTTAACTTTGTAGCACATTAACAAAGTATTGCATTTGAAACATCTAAAGTAACAAAGATGTTTTCAACATCAGTGAAGTTAGGTTATGTTTTTCAATAGTACCTGTAAGATTAATTTTAAACAATGACTAAGATGATATTAAAATGTAGAAAAAGTACAATAAAAAGAAAAAAAAATAGTCAATAGGTGTAGTTTACAAGTGTCCATGTAGATTAGTGCAGGGAATAAAAGGTGTATTTAAAGTGCACTTAAAGATCTAGTTAAAGGACAGCTTATTTTCCTTGTAAGAAAAAAAAAAATCTTGTAGCAATTATCCATCTGCCTTTCACTGTACAAGAACCAACCAGCTGACAAACATTTTATTGCAAATATATTTATATGAACTAATAAAGCATTAATTTTTTTTTATTATTAAATTACTTTTGTTATTGTGCAGTCCTCATTTCCCTTGATCATCTTATTTATAATGAACCTCAGTCCTCAGTGCATGTTAAAAAGAAAACCTAATTTAACAATACTTATTTTACTGCCCTATACCCTTACTTGTGAACATTTGCTGCGACTGGTTTTTAATCAATAACCAACTGCTAGGTTAAATTAAAGTCAAAAAGTTAAGACAAGGTTGGGGTGGGGGAAGGGCAGGAAGAGAGGGAAAGAGGGAGAAATGTGCTTATGCTGTGATAGCTGTCCTAACAAATAATTCACAACATTCCCATAAAGAAAATAAAGAAAATAAATCATTAAGAAATCGTGTTGACATACAGATGGAAGGTTGTTTGAAATTCTTTGATGCAAACAACCTCATCGTGATTCATTTTAGCATAAATCAAAAGGGTTAATACTACTAGAAGTTATACACAGAAATAGCCCAGTGCTACTCCTCTTCTTTCTTCTGTGACTTCTGCTTTGGTAAAAACAAGTATTTTGGTCTTTCAGTTTAAAAAAAATGTTATTCCTGCAATTTGGTTTTTGATGTAAATCCATTGTTACAGTGTTGATTCAAAATACCTGGCAAAGCAACAAATGTTTAATGCACCTTGTTCACATGAGTAGCTAACAGCATTCAGTAAAACATTTAGTCTCATGTGCTCTTTAAATGCAGCACAAAGATTGCTTACTAGGATCTCACGAATGAGATCACCACCACATGAACTGAACAGAACTTACTGTATCTACCCCAGACAGGACAGAGAATAAAATATAATTTTGTTTCCAACATCACTTTGTTTCATTACTGATGCTGCCACCACCTGCCTGGTTCACTAAGGACACCAGCTACTGCTATATTTCATCAACTGTACTGTGGTGTACATTTATAATATGCCAGTACTGCAGTATAAGTTGTAAATTCCTGAGTAATTTGTGTCTTTCTGAGCATTCCAAAACACGTATCTAACAGACTGCAGAGGATGTCTCTCTTTTTAAGAGTACCTTACACTGAGTAGCCAAAATAATTTATAAATGTATTTGTACAGAAAATACAAAAAAATTTATTAAATTTAATGTATGAAAATTCCCTTATTTTACCACAGTTACGGAATTTTGCATAACCATTCTACACTGGCATTAAAATGGCATTTCCATTGACATCATAACCACTCAGGCACTTGCACTGACATTGTAATGACTCCTCTGGGGCTGTTACCGCGTCAATGGAAGTATGAGAGACACCTCATTGACACTGTAACTGCTTCAGTGCCTGAAATGTGATGGTAATGGCTCCTCTGGGGCTGTAATCATGTCAGTGGAAATATATATGATACACTTGCATCAATGTTATAAAAGTGCTTACACCAGTATCTAAGTAAACCCCCAGAAATCTGACAATAAAAATGAAATTATCAAGATAAACAAACAAAAAGTGAAAGTGCTCAAAAAAATAGAAGTTTTCAAGAGATGTGTGTATTTTTTGCCTTGCTGAAGCGTGCTCATACATACAAATACTACCAAAAAAAAACCAATAAACACAATAAACAACTTGTCCTCCCAGACAAGACATCAGCAGGCACAGATGGAAAGAGTACCTAAAATTCTTCCCATCCTTCAAGTAAGAATGAAGGTACTGACCCTTTATGAGTTGTACTTATAATAAAGTTTGTCTGCAGCAAGAGTTTTTTTAATACTTCATAACTTCTCAAGAAATGTAATAAATGGTTAGAAGTCAAAATAAATAATTTTCATTCCATGAGTTTTTCGTTATTTGCTTGAACTGTTTGTCAAGTGCTTGTTAGAAAAGTGCACATTCTGTAGTTCTAATCCTTTGAAGAATAATGTTAATGGGAAAATTGCTAATGTAATAAATTTATTACCTGAGGTCACAAACTAATTATCAATCCATGTGCAATTTGTTAAACTAAAATAACAAACCCAATTAGCTTCCACTAATTATATATATAAAACTAACATCAACTGAGAATTATATTACGATTAGAAACCATGAATGAGAGGCTTTTTCTATTCATATTATTTATGAAATAAAAAAAAACTTTGCAATTCTCTTTACATTCACTTCATGGGCTCCATTTTCCCATTAAGAAAATCCCCTTCAGTAGATTATCCAAGGACTGCTTCTGTAGATCCTACAAGAATGCCAGTATCACAGAACTAGCACTGAGGATCAAGTTCTACAACCTAGAATACTGCCAGGAAAAGTTTAGGGAAGCTCACACAGGTGTTAAAAACAAGTCATGCTGAGCTAGAATGACAAGGGCAACACTCTAAAAGCAATTGGAAGGTTATAGCACCCATACGTTGGCATGATGTGACATTTAGATACCAATCTCCCCACATGTACCAAGCTGGGGGAGAGTAGGCTAGGGACTGCAGAAAGCCCAGAAATAAACCCATCAAGCCAGACTTTCCTTGTAACAGAAGTTCTAAAAAGCAAAGAAAATATTCCACTAGTAGTAGAGGAATTAGCAGCAAAGATTAGATTAGCAGCCAATCAAGTCCTTGCTCTTATCAACAAGCTTCACTTGTGGTACAGGTGGGTCAAGATGGCTCGGGGGAAAAAAAATAAGAGAAAGAAAATCAATTTGTAGTTTGTGGAAACAGGGACTGTTTACGATACTGAACATGTTTATTGCTCTGAAACTCATTAGGTACAAGAATCCACATACTGAGTAAATATCTTGATAGATCTAAGGAAAGGAGAACCGAAAGTTTGTAAACAGATATAGGAAAATCAACATGAGGAGAAAAGCATTTGCCTATCACACAATGTCAATGGAGGGATGCACCTGACCAACCGCATGTATCCTGAATATACCACTGCAGGTAAGAGGCAAAAGAAAGTGCATGATTTTTATATTTTCAGTAACTCTGAGAATTACTTTACTGCAAACTCTATTTCTGATTACATAGAGATATTGAGTGCTTACATTGATGACATCTGGAGTAAGTGAAAAGCTGCTGAAAAACACATCACCAATTGAGTAAAGCCATTAACAAGCACTTGGATTCAGTGAGGAATTTAAACATATGTTTAACTTTAACAGTACTTAAGCTTGACAGAAACCAACAAGAATTCAGTAGATAACAAAAGCTAAAACCAAGTTCCCTGACAGGAATGGGCAGTAGCTTTATCTGCAACAAATGTCAACTTCAGCACAGACGAGGCTGAATTTTGACACTTGCCCAAGACATACAGGCACTCAGCTAATTTCAGTGTAAAAACTGCTAATAAAATCAGCTTTAAAACATACAAACAACTAAAAAAAATACAGCAGGGTTTATCTCTGGAAAGTGTAACCTTATATGCATCTAAACACCAGCAGCAGATCGCCTCTAAGCACAGCTTTACATCTAAATACCAGTGGAAGCTCATCTCTCAGCACAACCTCCCACCTAAATAATATCAGCAGATCACCTTTAAGCATAACCTTCCATATAGAAAACAGCAGAAGCTCATCTCCAAGTAAACACAGCTTTCGCTGGACTGAGGGTCCACCAGCCACAGGCTGGAGCTCCACAGCAGCACCCTGTCATGGGAGACAAGATGACTGAACTGACCCAAACTTAATCATGGTACCATTAGCCGTGAAGAAACAAGGCAAGGAGGCACTTGACTTCAGCCTACAACCTCCCATGGTTTCCTAAACCAAAGCCTTCGGGCTGCCTCCACAGCTCTGGAAACACTGCTGGCCAGCCTGCAGCCTGAGGGCAGGAACATGAGGTGAGGTGCACCAAGGAGCCAAGTGGCTCCATACCCACTAGAAGGTTCCAGGCAGAACTCATGAGGTACCTCAGGGACAACACACATCCCTGCTGCAGGATAACGCATTGGGTAGCTTTCCTCCCTGTTTCCTAAGCTGCTGTGAAAGTAGCCAAAAAAGAAATAGTTTTATCTCACACCTTCACACAAATTGAGTGGGAGCTAACGCAGAGCAGCCAGATGTGCTGTAACATCTCCTGAGATGCTTTGCTGGAGCTGAGGTAGCACAGTGCTGGTGGAACTTTGCTGAAGAGAGTTAATGACTTTCCTGGAAGAAACTGCTTCAGGTTGCAGCATTGCTGAGGAAAAGCCATTGCCAGTGCTTCAAGTCCACCAGGCAGTTTGGTAGATATCCTGTCCATTTTCACACATCAGTGTTGTTTTGCTCTTTCATATGAGGTAGGTACTTCTTTTTTCTACTGCCTGTTGAGGTTTAAACTTAGGATTCTGATTTGCCATGTAACTTGCACGTGGAAGTGATTAGAAACCTCATTCAGTCAAGTCTTCTGTGTTTAATAAAAGTCTGGATGTAGATTTATGGAGTTGGCGTTCTAGATCTCAAATTCTGAATTTTTGGCTGAAAAAGTTGGACTTCATATGAAATTCTAAACCTTTTGCGGACTTCCTCCTTGAGTATTAAATTATATATTTTTCAAAACTTAGAAGCCACCTTAAAATAAGTAAGTTTTTCTCAACCAGATCTGTGGGAAAAAAAAAAGGTTAGTGTAATTTAATGGTTAGGTTGCCCATAAATTAGCTACTTGAAAATGAATAATTGGGGAACGTGATAAGTGATTTAGTTATTTAGATCATTAATGTTGATGGAATATAAAAAGTTTTTTTTTTTTAATGTTGGATACTTGAATATGCGTTGGCTGCTGCCTACTAATTTATTCTAAATTATTTAGTATTATAAACTAGTTGCTTAAATTTTTTCCATAGTAGAGCAGTGGTGGTGAACTTGACAGTCCCCCACATAAAGGTGTAATAAAATGGCAGGCATGTTATGTGTGCTAGCATATACCTTGCATAATATTCACAATGTCTCTAGATGGGTTTTGAAGGAAATGGTTGGTTTTCTTATTATTTTTAATAATAAAAATTATTAATGGCTCAGTGGGTTTCATGTGATAACAAGTGCTATCCTGAGGAAAAAAACCATGATTATAATAAAATTGTGTAATGATAATGAACAGCATATTATATTACTAACATGTAATTAATATGATATCTTAAATATAACTCTTTTAGGCATATAAGTTGTATTTAGTTTTCACAGAAGGTGAAAAAAACAGTCACAGTAACACACTGGTAAAAATTTCCAGCTTAATGTGCATCAGTTTCATGATTTTCCTTGCATATATGCTAAGGTACAGAATATCAAACCTTTTCGAACTTGAAGTAAAAACTTTTGCTGTTATATTTCACTCATCTGTTTACTAATGCTACCATAGTAAAATATTTTTGAATGAAAAGCCTTATGTTAATCTGCTTAAGCAGTTAGAATTAGAATTTGCTGAAAAACTTGTTTGTTCACAACATCCTTGTCTTTGGTATTTTTGATTTTCATCCTGCACTAATTTATTTTTGAGTTCAGAGCTTTATTTTAGGCTTAGAGAGCACCTCTAGTGTCCTGTTAATTAAGGGCCACTTTTTTCCTGTTCTTTCTGCAATTCGTTCATGACTGCATCCATTAACATATGTATCTATTATTTTTAGGCACAAAACAAGCTTGTACACAGAAGGTTAAGCAAGAAAATAATGCAAACATTAGCATGTTTATATCTGTCACTCCTTTATTTACCATGCAGTGATGAAGACATGTAATCTCTACAGCAAAACTCTGTGATTCTCTGCCAGCTGGCTGCCTGCCTTTACTTAAGGGAATAGTAACAAATGAAGCCCAAGCAAATGGCCACCATCTGGGTAAAGCTCAAGTGAGCTTGTTTGGACAAGGCTCTAGGGTCATGTAAATGAAATGGACTTTGATATTTAAGATGCATCTCCTTATAGAGAATCTGGCTTGACTCAGTGCAGGTGCAGAAAGTTGGCAGTATTTATAAACTAGATTTTATTTAGAGGTTTTTAAAGATGCACATTGTTTACATGTATAAACAGCCATCTCTAATGCTTGTGTTTCAAAGCAGCCTTGAAAACAGGAAGACACTATTAAAAATAAGTAGAAAGGAAAAGAACATAGAGTAGTTATTTAAGTAATGTCTTCCACCGGGCTTATTCATACTTGTTGATTCTCTATTATTTTTATCAGTACAAAATAATACTGATGCTTTGCTATAATTATTTGTAAATTTTTAAGACTTTAAGATTTTTGAATGCAAAACAAAAATGTTGCATTTAAAATATCAGGTGAAAAGTGTGTACTTCTAGCAGCTACAGTGCAATGTATCATTAAGCGTCTCATATTTTGAACTCCTTTGTTTAGCTGAATCTAGATTTAATTTTTCTACTTCTGATTGCTGAAATTTATTGTTGTTAGATAATATTTTATCCTTCTCAAGACATTCATATTTTGACAAGATACAGAAGGCTTTGTATTTTTGGATCTCACTCAGTAAAAGACTTAACTTTGAGAAAATAATTATGTTTGAAGTTAATATAATGCTTGACTTGTGGCATAATCAGTTACTTTGTCTGTTTTACTTTACTCCACTCTGTGGTTAGAGTTAAATGTTCATTTGAAAGAACTATATAGCATGTATGTGTATGGCTTCCAACGTTAGGAATGTTACCTGACACTTCAACTATAGTTCTGAGTCATTGGATGATCTTTTTGTTACTTGACTGACAACATTTTCCATACAAAACCGTTAGCTCTGACATAGATTTTTACTAGTATGAACATTCTTCATTTGTGTTTTCATCTGTATGTATGTTGCATATGCAAGTGCCGCATGCTATGTGAACAAAAAACCCAAAACTGCATCTGCGTAGTGTTATTGTTGAAAAGATATAAACCTGCACACAGTAAAGACCGCTGTAGTCAATTTTGTCAATAATACAAAAGAATTATATTCCTAGTTCACAGCTTCATATTAAAAGCTCTTTTACAGTTCTGACAGTACAGTGGCAACCAGGGTCAGCATTGCCATTTCCAGCTGCTGCCACACGTACATGTGAGATGGTGTTCCATTTATGCTTTTTTCTTATATGTGCGCTGGTACTGACTCTTGCATGTTCAGGAAGAAAAGAGGATACTATCTTTTCACCAAGTACGATTAAATTTTCTAGCACCATACAACCACCAAGTACTGCTTCAGTTGGACTTGCAATGTGTTCGCCCTTTACATTAACAGAACTGAGACATGAGCAAGGACTCTTGTGGCTCATATACAGTAGTTCTTCGAGCTGAAATAAAGGGATCATCCTTTTCATTGAATCAGTGGGAACTATGTTAAGCTTCTCAGCTGGAAGTCACTCTTTGCATCTTGCAAGAGACTGATTTAAAATCATTCTTTTGAGGGCATCTGGGGTGAAGAATTTGTTTGGGAATTAAGCAGATGCCCCTCAAAACTATGCACTTCCTTTTAAAATCCAGTTACCATAACAACTGTACAGTATTTTTGCTCTCAAACAAAGCACTTTTTTTGTGTATAAGGAAGCTTGCACTCCAGGAGACAAACTGATTTACTTTCCTTGAGGAAACACACCATCTGATTTGCAAAATGTCAGTGAGTGAAGAATGCAAGATGGAGTTCTAAAACCACATTAGAAATAAAATAGCTTATACCCTTTCAGAGTTCGTTTTTTTGCTTTTTTTTTTTTTTTTTTTCCCTAATAAATGAGAAGATTAGGTCAAGCTGTACCATTAATATTATTTAGTCAGTCATCAATAGTACAGGTTATTACAGCAATAGCTCTGGTAGATTAGAAATTATGAAAGGGATGAATGCCAAACCCTGATACCCTCAGGCATATGTAAATAGTCATCACTAATAAACCTAGATATAACACATTTACATCCTCTACTAAGACACTGTTTTATAGTGCTGATTGGCAAATACAATATAACAACGATCAGTGGATCAGTGTAGCTTGTACTGAGCTAGTGAATTCTATATGCATAATTTAAGTATTAGATTCTTATTACCCAGGGCAACTGAACAATAATAGCAATTTTATGCTCTGCTCTGCATTATTATTATCCCATTTTTTGCATATGTTAAAATTATCTTCTCCCCCTGCCTTTTTTTGTAGTAAAGCAGATCCACTACAATACGTGTGATCAGTTACTGGTTTAATCTAACAGAGAGCTTTCCAGTAGTGATAATGTCAGTGCTATAATGCCCCTGTATTATTGTGCAGCGAACACACGTTGCTATCATAATATAATTCCAAGTTGTCATAAGGCATACTTTGTCAGATTTAATGTCAGAGAAGTCAAAAAATTCAGTTCAGGAAGTTTTTGTGTTTTAGTAGAAAAAGAAGCTTTTGCTGCATATTGTCTTAATAGATACTATCTTGCGTCTAATATTAAAAAAAAAAAAAATAATCAAATTGTTTCATTTATCCTTTAATGCGCTGTAGCTCTGTGAAATTGAGTCCTTGAACTGAGGGGATGAAATGATACTACTAAAGAAGCCAAAGTAAACCTAGTCAAAGGAAATAATTTATTTTTTTCACAGATGATGAAGTGAACCAAGTTCAGTGCTGCCAAAGCAGGCATTGCTATCATATGCAAATTCGGTGCTTAAACAAATCAAATTGGATCAAATGAGTGGGAGCAGACCTTCCACTTAACCAAGGCAGGCATAAAGGAGAGGAAAGAAGTATTTTCATGTTTTTATGTAGCAATTGTAATTTGCAGACAGATGTTCCTGTTACATAGTTGTAATATAGGGTTGCTACTTTTGTATATTTCTGAATATTTTTGCAGTTCAGAGACAGACTTAGATGGTCGAGTGTCATATCATACTGGAAAAAGTACTGACATTTCAGTGTCAATTTCTGTAAAGTTACTCAGCTGGAAAGGGGACATGCTGCCTATTTCACATTCATGAGCTGTACACAGTTAGGATGTACTTCCCACTTAAGCAAGTAGCTGTAGGTGGTGCGATTTCTGGGAAACTATGTTGAGGGACTTGAGTATTTATCTAGAGACTAGATAAACACCTCTGTTGGTTTGTGTTTGCTTTTTCCTACTAACAGAGAAAGATAACCCTAAAGTGATCTAATACAACATATTTTTAAAGTATGCCCATAAATTGTCATTCTTGCATGCTAGTTTATGTTCTTAAATATTCACATGCATGTAGCTTCCACAGTACTTATAAAATACCATGTTAATATACCTCAGAACTTAAAAACTTCTTTTGGCAGTTACACCAGGCACTAGTAGTAGCGTCATCATAGTAAGATTATTTTATTAAAGCTTATAGGAAGAATTCATAGTTATTTAAACTTATTGCTAACAACCAGTTTGTTAGTGTTTAAAATGTTCTGGACCATTCTACTTGGGGAAAAAAGAAACAACAACAAAAAAACAGTGCAGTCTGGGGTCATCAGAAAATCCTTTTGAGCTTCTATGCAAGCAAGAAAATATTTAATCTTCATTTGAAAATCACAAAAAGTTTTCTGAGAATGAAAATAAATTGTCAACTAAAAACATTGCATAAGTATTTCATAAGATATTTAAAAAAAAAAAAGGAGTTGCTTATATTCATGCTAGACCTAATTATTCTAGGGAACTCAGAATGCCCCTTAATCTTCATATGTGTGACTTAATGCAGTTTTAGACGTCTGAAAGTTAATCATGGCAATGCCTAAATTTTATGGTACCTGGTTGCAGAGCAAAATGCAAAACTCTGCAGTGTCTGCAGCTTTGGGTTCCTTTGCACTTGAGTAGTGTAAAAATCACAGTTGGGATCCAGACACCCCACTGTTTATTATGTTGGTTTAGTGGTTAGAGTACCCACTTAAAAAGAGGAAGGGAGACCAGGATTTAATAGCCTGCTTAGTGTCTCCCCTCTTTCAGATCTTAAGTTTCACAGTATTAAATTCTGATTTTGAAGCAAAGATGTAGCAAGATATGAGCACAGGCACGGCTCCAAGTTCAGCAACTTGAATATTAAAGTATATAGCAGCTTTAAGCACTTCTTTCATGACACTAATGCCTTCTTTCATGATTGTAAATCTGAGCTTCCCAATTAACACCTGGGAGCCTAAATTCTGCGTCACTCAGTTTTTAGGCAGGTTTAAAAGCCTGACAGAATCATTCTTGTTAGCCTGGATAAAAACTTTGCAGCAGTCATTTTTAAAAGTTTCATCTCTTAAGAGTCAGTGTAACTTGGTTTAACCTTGGGTAGAGACATAATCAGTTTTTAAAATACTGAAAGTATGCGTGGCTTTTGTACTGTATAGAAAGATGGAGAAAGAGTTAACAATATATTGTTCAGCAGGCAGGCATGTACCTGGAATTCAGACAATATTGCCTTTTAAAAGTCTATTACTGCCTACTTGTTGAAAATTACTTAGCACTTCAATTTTTTTTTTTTTTTTGTTAATATTTACTCAACTATTTTCTTTATTAGTGGAATTTCAGGTATTTAAAGGAAAATTTAAAATATCAAAAAACGCCTGTTAATAGTGAATAAAATAAAGAATAGTAGCCTTCCAATATCTGAGTGGGGCCTACAGGAATGCTGGAGAAGGGCTCTTCATTAGGGACTGTAGTGGTAGGACAAGGGGTAGCGGGTTTAAACTTAAACAGGGGAAGTTCAGGTTAGGTATAAGGAAGAAGTTCTTTACTGTAAGGGTGGTGAGGCATTGAAGCCCAAAGAAGTGGTAAATGCTCCGTTCCTGGCAGTGTTCAAAGCCAGGTTGGACGGAGCCTTGGACAACATGGTCTAGTGTGAAGCATTCCTGCCCATGGCAGGGTTGGAACTAGATGGTCTCAAGGTCCTTTCCAACCCTAACCATTCTATGATTCTATGAATTTTTACCTGTCTTGTTTATAATTACTTGCCAATGTACTTTATCTATTCTTATCTGTAGTCAAAAGCAGATCAAAATGATAACTTCATCAAGGGCATGACACAATTGGCTGTGGGAGGCTGTAATCATTGTCAGTCTAATTGAGAATTAAAAAGGTAAATCCTTAACACTGCACTGAAGTTAACTTTTCTGGCACCTGATGATTTATTTATATATCAATAAGACATTGGAAGTGGATGCATTTTTCTGCTTGAAAATATAGTTTTCAGTGGATCAATGTTTTAGTGATTTTTTGTGAGGAAATTCGTCAATATTTCAAGTGCAACATTAGGAGACAACTTATATATTTTCCTAGTTACATACGAGTTCTTTTGACTATGACCAGTATAGAGTAGGAGTCTTATGCCAAACACTGCTAAGTAAAAAGTAATATGTGTTTTCTTGAGCACTGAATACAACATAGAAGCTACAAACATTGTGCTTCTTATAAGATATACATTGTTTTACTTTGGACAAACTTTACTGCTAAATTGAGAGATATGTGAAGGCATAAGAGATATTAAAGAAAAAAAGAAAATAACATAACCAAAACATTTTTAGAGCATAGTCAGAGGAAAGGTTGGTAGACAAAAAGAATTGGGGGAAGCAGAGAAACTGAAGCAAATGTCCAGTTAGCTTAGAACAGGGGAGGTCAGGTTAAAACTGTGCATTTGGGAGGAGGAGTGCAACATGGGAAGCACCAGGATGTCCAGATTTCCTTTCTGTTGTGATTTATACTGCCTGTTATCAGTCATTTCTGCCTGTTCCTTTTCTCAAAATTATATCTGCTACCTAAGAACACAGTCTCCCGTCATAATTTGCTGTTACAAATCATGGTGATAACTGAAAGAATTAAGCCTTATCTGTCATCCTTACTCTGTGACACAATTGATTTGCTGACTGAGAATTCCTCTGAGCTCTTACATCCTTTGTCATTGTATCTTAATGCATTATTTAGTTTGGATTCTTTTTTCTGAAAGAGAGAAAATTTGCAATTCTGCAGTCAATGGGCAATGAGCAGATAGTGTTTATGAAAACAAAAATCTCTAAACAAACAACAAAACAAACATGCAGAAACATTTAAAAAATCATGGTCATTTACTTGCTTAAATTTTATCACACAGGAATGAGCCTGACATCTGCAAAAAACTAAGTTCTTTCAAAACAAATTAACCAGACCATTCTAAAACTTTGTTAGAAATATGACACTGGTATAAACCTTCCATGTGTTTACATCCTTTCATATACTTGATGTTGTACTTCTGCATTTTACTGTATATGCATGTGTACATAAAAAGCCTTTTTTTTCTAAATGCAGGCAATTTCATTTATGTTTAATAAAATATAATAAACCCATATTCTAATTGTTAGAGGGTACTTAAGTCTACAAAAAATGAAGTTAATTACTATTTAATTAACTCTAAATCAGATTAATCAACAAATGTATGCTAGGTAATTATTACCTCTTACAAGTCCTGTTGTCAGTAATAGAATTCAGAGTGAAGAATGGAAGAGTTAAGAGTTGATGTGCCATTTGGGAAATGTGTGAAACCATATAACTGACTTTCAAATTATAACAACTACCACTGCAATAAGATGCTTGCGTAATGTACAGTTCAGTACCATGTTAAGGTATTATGTACTCATAGTTTAGCAACTTGCATTGTCACAAAGCCCTTTCATGCTGAATAAAAGCAATCAAGTTGCAAATTACTTGCACTGCTTATGGAATAAGAAAACGTTTATTAAAACACTGTTTTGGTGCTCACCTATTTACGTTTCTATTCTAATGACTTAAGTTACTTCCTCCACTGTTTAATTCAAAGACTAATGTCTAAATGGTGTGTCAGCATCTGGCTGTATAAATATCTGAACATAGATTGAGTACTGTGAAACTACTCATATTACTGCACCATTTGTCTTCATAAATTATTTTTTTTCTCAAGCACTTAATTCTGAGTTTGATATATATCTTGGTCTATTAAGGAAGTTCTTATAGAATGATATTTTTCTACCTTTTTAATAGATAAAAGTATTGGGATTTTTAAGTTAAATTAGAACTCATCAGAAAAAAAGTTACTCTCAAGAAAATATGGTTTAAAAGATGGAGTGACAGAACCAAGAGCCTCCTGAGTGATGTGTTTTACTGTAATTTTCAATTTCTATTCCTTGATGAAAAGCAAGTATTCTGCAAAAGCCAGTAGAATTTGTTAAGTACTAGCCTATTAAAAGAGATATTTTCATTCAGCCATAGTTTAGAAAGTTCCAAATTGTCAAGATTGTTGCCATCCCCCTGAAATATATTCAAAACTGTTTTAAAATACAGTTTCAAAAACTTAGAGTTAACATAGGTTTCTAATTAATTAGTTGTACAGGTAATTTATTTTTTTTTCTGAAGCTACTTAAATTATAGGTTTAAATTATAACTAGCAATGTTTTCCAGTCTGCCCCATAGAATTTGAATTCTAATATGTAATGTATTTTGCATGGTAGAAAGAGACAATATAGGAAGGTCATTTGAATTTTTGGAGGATTAGAGCATATCAGAAGAGGGAGTGTGCAGGGAAAGAAAGAAATCTTACAAGAAAAGTCTTTCTTTGAAGAATAAATCAAAACAATTGCCTCTATGATTTCTTAAAGCTGCAGGACTTGAAGTTCACTTCTAGATTTGGCTAGCTAGCTCACTAGTTGAATGGGCAGTAAGCACTGAAATAAGCTTTGAAATTAGTAGATTTCAGCTTTGTGAACCTTAGCATGTGATAGTAGATGCAGGTGATTATATTCTTTTTATGTCACCAGAAATGTATGTCAGCTCTTTCTTGCACATGTATTTTAAGCTTGCTTTGAACTTGCTCCTCTGTCTTCTCCAGTCATACTATTTGTAGAATTCACACTTTTGTACTTAAAGTGTTCTCCTTAACTTGATATCCACTAAGGTCTTTTCTTGACCAGGGGAACTTGATTTCCCACAAAGCTTTATTTTACTAGCAAAAAATGATAACCACTTTTCTAGAAAGCAAGCATGTCAAATAGCTTTGTTTGACATAGTCTGAGCATAATTAGGCTTGCATGTATTATTTATAGAATAATGCACAGCAAGAACAAATGCAGAAAGTAACATTGACCCGGGCATCTGAAGACAGGAGGATGCCTGACTTGCACTGATTGGAAGGTTTTTACTGGGTTCCAGAAGGGTTAAGATAGCTTTAAGTCCACATTTCTACTAAATCTAATTACCTTGAGATCAGAAGTTAAGTGCTTCTTGTGTGCCTCAAAAGTAATTTGCTACTTTCATGGCATCTTTGCTAACCCGTGTACCCCTGTTTAGAATTGCCAGTCTAGTATAAAAGAAACAAGTCTCAGCAGTATGTGCATACTATGTGATCCATCACTGAAAGGGCAAATACCTGTTTATGATTTTGGCTCCATTTGTTTAGTTGATAGCCATTAAATATAGTGTCTCTATTGTTTAGTACAGCTATTATAGTCTTATACATGCTAATTTAATAATTGTGACTGCCTGTGTTTTCGTATTTATTACATATCAGAACTTTACTAAGTCAGGGTCCTTTTCTTACTGAATAGGATTTTTGGGAGCACAACTGAGCCACTGCTCTTGTCTGTGAAAACAAATGATAGCCTGCAGTCTATATTATGCAGTAATACACCAAAAATACCCAAATGAAGCTCCTCAAAAGTTGTCACAGAAAGGCAGAATGAAATGGTGATACTGGTGATTTGAATGAAAAAGAGGTGTAGTCTATAATAATATGAAACACAAATTATACATCAGATTTTGACAAATCATTTAGGTTTGGAGGATCCTTACCTACTTTTAGATGCATACTTGTGCCTCTTCATCATAAATACCTCTGAAACATATGAATAAAATAGTTTGTCCTGGGTTCAGCAGTAGCAGTCATTTTTCTCCTTCTTAGTAGCTGGTGCAATGCTGTGTTTTTGACTTTCAGCATGGGAACAGTGCTGATAACACCAATGTTTTTAGTTGCTGCTCAGTAATGTTTACTCTGACCAAGGACTTTTGAGTCTCATGCTCTGCAGGGAAGAGGGGAAGCTGCGAGGAAGTAGAGACAGGACACCTGACCCAAATTAGCCAAACGGGTATTCCATACCACAGCACGTCATGCCCAGTATATAAACTGGGGGCAGTTACCCAGAAGGGCTAGATCGCTGCTCGGGTTGGGCTGCGTATCATTCGGTGTATGGTGAGTGGCTGTACTATCTCCCCTGCTTATTTCCCTTATCATTATTATTATTGGTGGTAGCAGCAGTGGTTTGTGTTATACCTTAGTTACTGGACTGTTCTTTTCTCAGCCCGTGGGAGTTACATTCTTTTGATTCTCTTCTGCATCCCTCCAGGAGTGGGGGGAAGAAGGGGGCAGCAGAGAGCATGAGCGGCTGCGTGGTTCTGATTTACTGGCTGGGCTTAAACCATGACATAGTTGCTTCAGAACCCTGAGCATTGAGACCTGATGTCCACCATGAAATACTGAAAACATGTTGAAACATTCCCAGCATTCTAGTGGAGTTATGAAGGTATCCTTGCTACAGTCTTGGTCTGTGACAAGTTCAGAACTTTGCATACTATGAACAAAATCATGAATCTATATTCAAAGAAGTGTTTGAACACATGCTGGGAGTATGTTTGTCACAATGACCCATGAGATGATAGCTAATTTTCCTTTTTGAGATTTATATTTCTTTTAGTTTCCTTATAAATAAAGTTTAAAAATATCTGATGCTTCACTAACTTCTATCTACTCAATGGCAAAATACTAGTATTAATTTATGTATAATTAGTGCTAAAAGTTCAATATACTTTAAGAGAACATTTGTTTTGGTGCAGTGGGAGGATGAAATGAAAGTTTTTTGGGGAAAGAATCAACTTTTTCATTCTGTAAAAACATAATGAGATGTGGAGGACCTCAGCCATCTCTTAACCATTATCATAAAAAGTAATCTTTCTTTATAAGGGTTTTTAGGTGCTAAGGGGTAATTCTATGTCATCTACCTAGAACTGTGGCTTAGATCATCAGTATTCAATTAGAAATACAGCCTAACTGAATTATAAACCCATTTGCCAGAATTGTTTGCTTAAATTTACTGATAACTAAAATCATAGAGAATATATTGATCCACTAATAGTGTTTTTCATGCATTATTTACTTATCCCCTAATGTATTTTGTGAGTTGACAAAATATATGGCTAATGGACTATGTAAGAAAATAACTCAGGATAAAGAGATAAAATGCCTGGTAAACACAACAAAAAAAGTAAATATTTTACCTGGTTTTCAGAGAACTTGTAAGTTACATAATTAGGTATATATTTAGACCAAATAAATTCCTAATAGATTACATTGATTTGGAGTTTTTGTTTGTCTGGTTGGTTGGTTGGTTTGTTTCATTGCATAGGAGCAGAAAATCTGGGGGGGGGAGAGGAGGGAACTATTTAAGCTATAACATAGTGTTGTATTCCTGTTCTTCAGATACATGTAAACAGGATTCATTTTCAAAGGGGGAAAAACCAAACAAGCAGAAACAACAACAAAAGAATATGCTTCAAAAGGCAGTAATGGCCATCTAGCAAAATAATAGTGGACCTAGTGCATTTTTTCACTAAATTTTAGGGTAGTACTGGCCATATTCAACTAGTGTACTGAGGCTTTCCTTCCTGAATTGTTGAGATCCACAAGAAAGGAAAAAGCATTTACATTTTATTTTAGGTAAGAAAATAACTAAAAAATACTGTTTGTGACCTTCCTTTGAGGGACACAATAATGGTATATTCCATTTGGAAAACAGTAGATTTGAAATATTATGGTGAAGTCCAGTAGTTTTCAATCTTAGGCTTACGGAGATCTAGTAGAAAACATTTCTATCTGTGTGCTTAAGGCTACTTAGTTATGGATCAGTAACCAGAGCCTTATTCTGTTAAAATCTGGTTTTGTTCACACTTTTCCTTAAAGTATATAGCCCCTTTTTTTTAAGTGGACTTTTTTTTTCCTCTTAAAGAAGAATAAATCTGTACAGCAGAATAGATACATGCTTTATTTTCGAGTTGAATTCTTCTTTCCCTGAGTGTAGATGTCTACATAATCATATTGTTCCTTGCAGTAAAGCTGTAATATCTGCATTTCTGTTTTTCTGATATACTTTCATGTCCATGAGCTAGTGGATGGGGAGGGAATGAGTGGTACATGCAAAATAAAAGAGTTGTTTAAGTGGTTTAAGACCAGTTAGTAACTCAGAACCATGCAGCGACTTGTTCACTTCCCTCCTTTTTCCTTCTGGCTCCAGGCAGAATGGGGAAGAGAACTGAAAGAAGTCCCATGGGTTGCGGTAAGAACTGCCCCATAACTAAAGTATAATATAAAATTACTACTACTAATGATAATGGTAAGGGAAATGACAAGGGGAGAGAATATAAAACTAAAATGGGAAGGGAAAACAACAACAATAAACACAAGTGATTGTCCTGGGTTCAGCTGTAGCAGTCATGTTTTTTCCTTTGTGGTAGCTGGTACAGTGCTGTGTTTTGACTTCCAGCCTGAGAACAGTGCTGGTGAAGCTGATGTTTTCGGTTGTTGCTAAGTGATGTTTACCCTGACCAGGGACTTTGTGAGGCTCATGCTCTGCCAGGGAGGAGGGGAGGCTGTGGGGAAGCAGAGATGGGGCACCTGACCTGGGCTAGCCGGGGAGGTATTCCATACCACAGCACGTCATGCCCGGGGTGGGGGGTAACTGGGAGTTACCCGGAAGGACACGGGCTTCCGGGTGGGACTTGTTTCTTGGCCGGTGGTATCGTATTCTCTTCCCTTGTTATTTTCCCTTATCATTGTTGTAGTTGATAGTAGCGGTGGTGATTTGCATTGTACATTGGTTGCTGGACTGTTCTTGTCTCAACCCGTGGGAGTTGCACTCTTTTCGATCCTCCTCCCCGTTCATCCAGGAGCAGGGAAGGGGAGAGCCCCGGGGGGGGGCTCAATTGTTGTCAGCCCGGCACCACTCACTGGGAGTGAGTGAACAAGTTGCCTGACTGGGTTTAAACCACGACAGTGATGCACAATGCAATCGCTCACCACCCACTGACCAATACCCAGCCCGACCTGAGCAGTGATATGGGGTTTGTGGGTAACTCCCACAGTTTCTATATTAGGCATGACACGCAGTGGCATGCAATATCCTTTTGGCTAGTTTGGGTCAGGTGTCCTGTCTCTGCTTCTATATGGCTTCTTGTGTCTCTCTTCACTGGCAGAGTGAAAAATCCTTGATGAGTAAGCATTACTTAGCAACAACTAAAATATTGCTGTGTTACCAGTGCTGTTCTCAGGCAAAAGTCAAAAAACGCAGCACTGCACTAGCTACTAGGAAGGAGAAAAATAACTGCTACAACTGAACCCAGGACAGGAGTGCATGTGAATCTTTAGTTTTTAGTGAATAAATAGCTAGTTAAACACATGAGCTGGGATCAAAAATTGGGACTCTGATGGCCTTTTACAGAAATATCATCCAATATCATGATACTGAAACATTTAAAATTGAACTTTTGTAATTAGAATATTTTGAAAAATATACATCATGTAAAATTATGTGTTTGAGTAGAAAACTGCATATTTTGTAGTTGTTAATGAGCCATATTTAGAGTATCAGTATGTAAAGCTGTATTCTCTTTAAGCATGACTTTAAAAATTGTTTGGTCTTACTTATAACATTTTTGTGAGTGTCATATGATAAAA
Source organism: Pezoporus wallicus (assembly GCF_028554395.1). Classification (NCBI taxonomy): domain Eukaryota; kingdom Metazoa; phylum Chordata; class Aves; order Psittaciformes; family Psittacidae; genus Pezoporus; species Pezoporus wallicus. Next base: position 753,168 of record NW_026637727.1, read on the forward strand.
CGTTAAAGTGTGTCAGCTTTCTGAAGTCCAAAGATGTATCGAATTCAGCCTACTGATGAAAATGCCTCTTGGCAATAAACACTTAACACTACCTCCAGATTATTTTCTATTTCAGATAATAATGTCTGATCTCACAAAAGCAATTAAGACTCAGAAGTCAAAATGTATTTTTTGATACAGGAAAGGAAAAATTGAAAGTCTTTTAAATGATACTTTAGAAACTAAAATGATTACAGGTCATTCTTTTCTCAAAGTCATACTGTAAATTGAATATTCTTCTCCATAAATGCCAGTCACTGGTAGTTTATACAGGAAAGGAAGATGGGCATTACCATTAAACAATATCAGAGTCAAGTTTTCTTGACTTCCTGATGCATTTCAACATGGCCCATGATTCCAAGTAATTTTAGATTTCATGTTATTAGGTTAAGATAGAAATATAAAATATTTAATAGTCATCTTCAAAGAAGAAAGCAAAAAAAAAGGCTTTTTTCTATACTTCCCAGTAAATAGAAGGGTTACTAAAACATGAGGAATAATTATGGATGCAGATTCCTTAACATTAGTAACATCCATTTTGTACACAGATAAGTGAGAAAATAGATTTCAGAATTTCAGTACATGTAGGTTTTTTTTCTTCTTTGCATATCTTGAATGTAAATGACATCTTTTCCTTTTTTTTCTTTAACATTCTAATAGAAATGATTTTAAGTTCTTTGTACTCAAAAAAATAGTATCAAATTGTGTCTTGGGAGATAGAGCTATCTCTATTTAAGAATCAAGACAGGTAGGATATAAAAAGTGTCTGATTGCTTCCTTAGCAATTGCATTGTTTTTTTTCTGGTTTCAGAAAATTGTCTTGAGATTGGATTTCCCCTTATTCTCCTATACAGTAGCATGCAATATAAAGTAATTTTTTTGCTTGAAATACATTTTGTTTCTGGTGCTATGAAGACTTATTGCATAACACAACAGCGTTTCATCTTCAGAGCACAAAAAAGAGTGCTTGCCTCCTGGGCTTAAACAATACTCCTAGTGGAGACCTACCCACATATATAATATTTCTATTATGTTTTACTCAGATGATGGAGTCATCTAATTTATTAAAATAAAACAAAAAAAAGACAAAAACTGTGTTCATTCTGCTATAACCTACTGTATGTTAGCACTGGGTATTGTCAGCTCCTTAAGAAAACAAGAAGAAACATTACTGTTCTTGCATTTACAATTTTTGGGAGGAGTAGCAAGAGCATCTGTTTCACCTATGGCTTTTCAGGATTTTGAGAACTCTGTCTTCACCTTGTCCTCAGTGCCTTTTGAGTGTGTGGAGCATCTTTGCATTTCAGTCTTCAGTCAGTATGGTTAATGAAGTTTAAAGAAACAGGACCAATTTCTGCAAATAGTTAAAAGAAAGTTGGTGTGGAAACCCCTTTATTCATCTGCTCAATTTTAAATGAAAAAGGAAATTATTTAAGTTTGGCAATATAAATCTAATTAAGATCCCATATTCCAAGCAACTTCTTGATCTTATACTTGAGACATGTGTTCATAGTATAAAACATTATTTGATCAATGTCTCATATAGCTCATTATATTTAAGCCAAACTGATTTAGAAACGTTATCTGTTCACTTGCTGTCAAGTTCCTCACCTGAAGGAGGTAGTAGAGATTTTATCTCTTATTAATTGATATCTAAAAATTAAGAGTATAATCCTGGATAAATTGAGATGTCAAAAATAATTATGGTTCTTAACTGCAAAATTTTTAATGTGACCTTTGGCATAGTGGGTGAAAGATTGAATTATAGGGTATGAGAACTGTGAGTGCCATTTATTATTTCAGCAATATCACAAACTATGCAGTAGAATTAATGAAGAATATTGTCTAATTAATGTAGTTCATTATCAGTATAAGCAAGTCCTGATTTTGATAATGAGGTAGCATATTACCTCACACCTAAATGTGGCAATTTAATACAAGGAGTCATATATAAAACATAATACACAACTCTACTCTGAAATACTGTAACAGTTGATGATTTTCTACTTAAGAACTGGACTAAGCAACTTCTACATTAGTACTAAAAATACATAACAATAAAAAAGACAAATTCAAATGCAAGTTACTTAACAAAAGCTATTTATTGACATTTCCACGGGTCCTGGCTCCTTTATCCCAGCATACCTGCTCATATTTAGTACATATCTTCACATTTTTACAATAATTTTGTACTTCATATAATATGAAATATCTGCCGTATAAAGTAGATTGTCTTCGATCAAAAAGTGTGAAGTTAAATGAACATTTAACTTTACAAATTAAACAATAAGGTTACCATTTGGCTGTGTATTTAGCTTGTAGTGCTAATTTGCAGTTGATATTGTTGCTTAATATTGAAAGATGTTGTGCTGTTTTTTAGCCCTGTTATAAAAAATTATTTAAATATTTTCAATTTCAAATAAAAAAGTAACAAAGCTGATTCAGTGACAGCTAATTATAGTGTCCTTTCTACATTCCTCAAGGGAACTTGGTCCTTTAATATTTTTGCAGCTCATTAAATCAATATCTTTGATATTGTTACATCATGAGATCTTTTGCAAAGCATTACTCACTTTAGGCCACATCTATGATCACTTACATCATTCCTGTTATGTATAAGGAAATTTACTTTTAATTACATCAACTGTGCTTTGGAGTAGTAGTGTGAGGTGCCAAAATTACTGAGATAAATGGAGATTGTGTTTATATCTGTATGCTCTTAACAATAACATTAGTTTTAGCAGACAGTTGAACTAGCATATCCAGCGTTGAAGTATATAAGTCTATACTTTTCCATGTGCCTTTCTATTACATTCATTCTGCAGTCAATTCTAGTATATGAAGAGGACCCTGTGGATGAAGCTCTCTATAGACAGATAGGAACAGCCTCACACTCACAGGCCCTTGTTCTCATGGGTGACTTCAGCCATCCGGTATCTGTTGGGGCAAAGGTACAGCCCAGCACAAGCAATCCAGGAGGTTGCTTGATTGTGTGGAAGATAACTTCCTCCTGCAAATAATAGAGGAGCCGACAAGGAAAGGTGCCATGTTTGATCTCGTGCTCACCAGCAGGGAAGGGCTGATTGGAAATGTGATGCTCCAGGGCAGCCTTGGCTATAGCGATTATGAGATGTTCAAGGTTGAGATCCTCAGGACAGTGAGAAGAATGTGCAGCAAGCTCACTGCCCTGGACTTCAGGAGAGCAGACTTCAGCCTCTTCAGGAACCTGCTTAGTAAAGTTCTGTGGGATACAGCCCTGGAGGGCAGGGGGGCCCAAGACTGCTGGCTGATATTCAAAGATCACCTGCTACAAGCTCAGGAGAGTTGGGTCATGACTAGTAGGAGTTGCAGCAGGAGGTCCAGGAGACCTCCTTGGATGCATAAGGAGCTGCTGAGGAAACTTCGAGGGAAAAAAGAGGCTTATAAAAGGTGGAAGCAAGGACAGGTGGCCTGGGAAGAGTACAGGGATGTTGTCCGGGAAGGTAGGGACCAGGTTAGGAAAGCTAAGGCCCAGTTAGATTTAAACTTGGCTAGGGATGTTAAAGATAACAGGAAGAGATTCTATAGGTACATTGCAAAGAAAAGACAGACTAGGGACAACATGGGCCCTCTTTGGAAGCCATCAGGAGAACTGGCTACCCTGGATTTGGAGAAGGCTGAGGTTCTGAATGACTTTTTTGCCTCGGTCTTCACTGGTAAAGGCTCTGACCATAACACACAAGTCTTGGAAGGCAGATGCAGGGACTGTGAGAATGAAGACTTGCGCCCACTGTAGGAGAGGATTTGGTTCAAGACCATCTTAAGAAGTCCATGGAACCTGATGAAGTCCATCTGCGGGTCCTGAAGGAGCTGGCAAATGAAGTTACTAAGCCACTGTCCATCATAGTTGAAAAATCATGGCAGTCAGGTGAAGTTCCCGATGACTGGAAAAAGGGAAATATAACCCCCATTTTCAAGAAGGGGAAAATGGATGACCCGGGGAATTACAGACCAGTCAGTCTCAACTCTGTGCCTGGCAAAGTCTTGGAGCAGATTCTCCTGGAAGGCATGCTAAGGCACATGAAAAACAACAAGGTGCTTGGTGACAGCCAGCATGGCTTCACTAAGGGGAAATCCTACCTGACCAATTTGGTGGCCTTCAATGATGGGGCTTTGGAACTGATGGACAGGGGTAGAGCAGTTGACACCATCTATCTGAGGTCAATTGCTGAGGTGAGTAGCTCGAGAGAGGACGCCTTCAACACCGGAGCCGGGGGGAGATCATTGTCCAGGAGCCTCAACTCAGAATGACAAGAGCCACCAAGGGAGCCTCAAGTCCTCAACAGGACCTGACCAGGAGCCAGCAGCTCACTGACACCAGCAGCTGACTCACAGGGGGGCAGAGCCAGCAGCAGCAGCACCAGCCCTGACTGGGTAATACCTGCCCCAGGGAGCGCAGCGAACAGAGCCGGTTGAGGGCAAACAGAGCTGGTCGAGGCAGCTCACACCGGCAGGCAAGCAGGGTGGTGAGCACTCGTCACATGACCAGGGCCAGGTCCGGGACCTCTGCTCTGGCTGCCCTGGCAGTGGCAGTATAGGCACCAAGACAGAGCCGATGACAGGGGAGGCTGCAGTGTCTCCAGTACTTGGAGTATTGTGTACAGTTCTGGTGTCCTCAACATAAAAAAGACATGGAACTGTTGGAACAAGTCCAGTGGAGGGCCACGAGGATGATCAGGGACTGGAGCACCTCCCATATGAAAACAGGCTGAGGAAGCTGGGGCTGTTCAGCCTGGAGAAGGCTGCATGGAGACCTCATAGCAGCCTTCCAGTATCTGAAGGGGGCCTATAGGGATGCTGCTGAGGGACTCTTCATTAGGGACGGTAGTGACAGGAGAGGGGGTAATGGCTTAAAACTTAAACAGGGGAAGTTTAGATTGGATATAAGGAGGAAGTTCTTTACTTTGAAGGTGGTGAGGCACTGGAATGGGTTTCTCAGGGAAATTGTGAATGCTGCATCCCTGGAGATGTTCAAGGCCAGGTTGGACAGAGCCTTGGGTGATACGGTTTAGTGTAAAGTGTCCCTGCACATGGCAGGGGTATTGGAACTTGAGGATCTTACAGCCCTTTCCAATCCTAAATGTTCTATGATTCTATAGAAAGATCAAATAGAGATCATTAATAAATCACATGTCAGTGGATTAATTCTATAAAGTGAATATCCTAGTACTTTCTTGTTATGCGTTAAGTTATTTATTGCCTTGGGTATTCGTTATGGATCTGTACAGCAACTTTGCTATTTGAGACCAGCATGATCACACTTTAAAGTTTCAGGTACGTGTTATTTCCTGTTAGACCTTTTTATTTTTCTATTCTGTATATGATGTGAAATATTAAACAAACAAAAAAAAAGCTGTACTAAACCCCACTTGTTTATGAGCAAAGTTATTGAGGAACGTCTGAAATATGAGTGCTGATGCATCTGCAGGTAGGCTACACTGGCTTGTGGCGCTAACAAGACAGTACAACTTTATTTTTTTCTTTTTTAAGGAGAGGAGGTAGAAGCAGAGGTACTTGGCTGGCAGAAAAAGGAAGGAAGCATGAAAGGAATTAAGATGAATCAGCTGGCATGTTTGGGTCTGTATCTGTTAAGTAACTATACAGATAAGTAGCAGAGTTTCAATTAGGACAGTATATTTGCTGTTCCACATACACTAATATACTTAGGTCTGCCTTGCTTCTGCAGTCGGGAGGGACCTGGTGTGCTTTCCTTCATGTCAGTGAGGGAATACCTGGAAGGGATAAAATGAATATTCTGATTTTCTAACAGAATTATCATATTATTGGCTAATATATCTGGTTAATTTCTACAATTTCACAGATGTTAAACACTACCTAATTGCAACCTAGAAAAAGAACAAAAATTCAAGCAATTTCGGTCAAATATTCTGGAGACTAAAATATCTTGTGTGATGACTATAGTTTGCTTTGATAAAGACAAAAAATATTAACTCAGGTAGGGTGAGTTACTATTTGAAAAATACTTAGAATAGAATTTAAAATGTCACTGAATGGCATAATTGGAACCCTCCTAAAGCCTTTAATACTTTATGTGCAAACTTGACCTTTATATGGCAGACAAAGATAGAGTAAAATAAAATCCAACCCCAAACCAAACAAAACCAGAACATTATAGAATCATAAAATAGTTAAGGTTAGAAAGGACCTTAAGATCATCTAGTTCCACCCCCTCTGCCACGGGCAGGGACACCTTACGCTAAATCATATCACCCAAGGCTCTGTCCAACCTGGTCTTGAACACTGCCAGGGATGGAGCATTCACAACTTCCCTGGGCAACCCATTCTGGTGCCTCACCACCCTCACAGGAAAGAACTTCTTTATATCTAATCTAAACTTCCCCTCTTCAAGTTTTAACCCGTTACCCCTTGTCCTATCACTACAGTCTCTAATGAAGAGTCCCTCTCCAGCATCCCTATAGGCTCCCTTCAGATACTGGAAGGCTGCTCTGAGGTCTCCATGCAGCCTTCTCTTCTCCAGGCCGAACAGCCCCAACTTCCTCAGCCTGCCTTCATACGGGAGGTGCTCCAGTCCCCTGATCATCTTCATGGCCCTTCTCTGGACTTGTTCCAACAGTTCCATGTCCTTTTTATGTTGAGGACACCAGAACTGCACACAATACTCCAGGTGAGGTCTCACTAGAGCAGAGGAGAGGAGCAGGATCACCTCCTTCGACCTGCTGGTCACACTCCTTTGGATGCAGCCCAGGATACAGCTCTCTGGGCTGTGAGCGCACACTGAAGCTGGCTCATGTTCATTTTCTCATCGACCAACACCCCCAAGTCTTTCCCCACACGGCTGCTCTGAATCTCTTCTCTGCCCAGCCTGTAGCTGTGCCTGGGATTGCTTTGACCCAGATGTAGGACCTTGCACTTGGCATGGTTAAACTTCATGAGGTTGGCATCAGCCCACCTCACAAGCATATCAAGGTCCCTCTGGATGGCATTCCTTCCCTCCAGCGTATCAACCAAACCACACAGCTTGGTGTCATCGGCAAACTTGCTGAGGGCGCACTCAATCCCACTGTCCATGTCAGCGACAAAGATGTTGAACAAGACCAGTCCTAACACCAATCCCTGAGGGACACCACTCATTACTGGTCTCCAGCCGGACATTGAGCCATTGACCACAACTCTTTGTGTGCGGCCATCCAGCCAGTTCTTTATCCACCGATTGGTCCATCCATCAAATTGATGTCTCTCCAATTTAGAGACAAGGATGTCTTGTGGGACAAAGTCAAATGCTTTGCACAAGTCCAGATAGATGACATCAACTGCTCTACCCCTGTCCATCAGTTCCGTAGCCCCATCATTGAAGGCCACCAAATTGGTCAGGTAGGATTTCCCCTTAGTGAAGCCATGCTGGCTGTCACCAAGCACCTTGGTGATTTTCATGTGCCTTAGCATGCCTTCCAGGAGAATCTGCTCCAAGATTTTTGCCAGGCACAGAGTTGAGACTGACTGGTCTGTAATTCCTTAGGTCATATATTTTCCCCTTCTTGAAAATGGGGGTTATATTTCCCTTTTTCCAGTCATCGGGAACTTCACCTGACTGCCATGATTTTTCAACTATGATGGACGGTGGCTTAGCAACTTCATTCGCCAGCTCCTTCAGGACCCACGGATGGATCTCATCAGGACCCATGGACTTGTGCACGTTCAGATTTTTAAGATGGTCTCAAACCAGATCCTCTTTTACAGTGAGCATAGGGTCATCATTCTCACAGTCCCTGCATCTGCCTTCCAAGGCTTGGTTGGCTTGGTCAGAGCCTTTGCCAGTGAAGACTGAGGCAAAGAAGTCATTCAGAACCTCAGCCTTCTCCAAATCCAGGGTAGCCAGTTCTCCTGAGAGCTTCCTGAGGGGGCCTACATTCTCCCTAGTCTTTTTTTTTATTTGCTATGTACTTGTAGAATCCCTTCCTGTTATCTTTAATACCTCTAGCTAAGTTTAATTCTAACTGTGCCTTAGCTTTTCTAACCTGGTCCCTAGCTTCCCGGACAACATCCCTGTACTCTTCCCAGGCTGCCTGTCCTTGCTTCCATCTTTTATAAGCCTCTTTTTTCAATTGAATTTTCCTCTGGAGCATCTTATCCATGTAAGGAGGTCTCCTGGCCCTCCTGCTGCACTTCCTTCTAGTTGGGATGCAACACTCCTGAGCTTGCAGCAGGTGATCCTTGAATATCAACCAACAGTCTTGGGCCCCCCTGCCCTCTAGGGTTGTACCCCATGGAACCTTCTGAAGCAGGATCCTGAAGAGGTCAAAGTCGGCTCCCTTGAAGTCCAGGGCAGTGAGCTTGCTGCACGCTCTTCTCACTGTCCTGAGGATCTCAAATTCGTCAATCTCATGATCGCTGCATCCAAGGCTGCCCTGGAGAGTCACATTTCCAACCAGCCCTTCCCTGTTGGTGAGCACGAGGTCAAGCATGACACCTCTCCTTGTCTGCTTCTCCATTACTTGCAGAAGGAATTTGTCTTCTACACAATCAAGGAACCTCCTGGATTGCTTGTGCCGGGCCATACTGTCCTTCCAGCAGATGTCAGGTTGGTTGAATTCACCCATGAGAACAAGGGCCTGCGAGCGTGAGGCTTTTCCTATCTGTCTATAGAGTGCTTCATCCACAGGTTCTCCTTGATCAGGAGGTCTGTAACAGATCCCCACAGTAATGTCTCCCATAACTATATTCCCTTTAACCCTGACCCACAAACTCTCTGTGGACTGCTCCCCTGTCCCCAGACAGAGTTCCATACTCTCCAGCCTATCCCTAACATAAAGGGCAACCCCTCCTCCCCACCTGCCAGGTCTGTCTTTTCTAAAAAGCCTGTAACCTTCCATTCCAACACTCCAGTCATAGGAGCCATCCCACCATGTTTCTGTGATGCCTATTATATCATACCCCTGTAGACGTGCACACATCTCTAATTCCTCTTGTTTGTTCCCCATGCTATGGGCATTTGTATAGAGGCATCTGAGCCGAGCTCCAACTGAAGCCGGCCCATTGGCTGGAGTGGCTGGGATATCTCTACATTGCTCCAAGCATAGGTTCTGGCAACTGACTGGGTGTGTTGGGATGGAATGATGCCCCCCTCCCCCAACACATCTAGTTTAAAGCCTCCTTGACCAGTCTGGCAAGCCTCCTACCAAAACTGCTCTTTCCCTTCTTTATCAGACCAGCTCCACCAGCACCCACTAGATCTGGCCTACAAGCTTGGGTCCCGTGTTCAAGACACCCAAACCCCTGACTATGACACCACCCTTTTAACCAGTTATTAACCTGGCCAATCCTCCTAGCTTTTTTAGGTCCTCCCCTGTATCCTGGAGAGTTGATGAAAAGACCACCTGAGCTCCAGAGCCCCTAACCACCTCCCCCAGGGCTCTGTAGTCCTTCTTTATGTTCCCCAGGCTACTACTGTCTATATCCCTTGCCACCCACATGTATCACCAGGAGTGGGTAATAGTCCGTGGGACTTACTAGAGCAGGCAGCCTCTCTGCCACATCCCTGATCCGTGCCCCTGGTAGGCAACACACCTCCCTTGAGACTGGGTCTGGCCGGCAGGCAAGTGCTTCTGTCCCTTTCAGTGTAGAGTCCCCTACTACTACAACCCGCCGCTTTTTCCTAGCAGCACCAGTAGAGATCTTCTTTACCAATGCATCAGCCGGCTGTTTCTGGCTCGAGTGCGCTTCCTCATTAGCCCCCTGCAGGACAGCAAAGCGGTTCTGCGTGGGGACAGGGGATTTAGGGGGAAGCCCCTTGCTTTTGGTTGTCCTTTTCCTTCTTTTTTTTGTTGGTTTTTTTTTTTTTTTTTTGTCACTAATTCCCAGCTCCCCCGGTTAACGGCCTCCTTCTTCCCTTCATGAGGTAGAGGTGAAGCTCGAGGCCCCTGCAAATTTTGGGCCAGGAGCAAGCATTCCTGCTTCCTCTCAGCTTCCCTGACATCTCGCAGCCTATTGACAGCGTCCCGCAGCTCAGCCCCTGCTGCAGGAGGAGCTCCACCAGGGAGCACCGAGTGCAGCCCTGCCCATTGTGCACCCTCCCCTCACCAGACCAGTGCAGGCACTCTCTACACCCCGAGCTCTGCACTGCAGCCTCCCCTCTCATCGGCTCTGTCTGGGTGCCTACGCTGCCACCGCCGGGGCAGCCAGAGCAGAGCTCCCGGACCAGGCTCTGATCACACGACGAGTGCTCACCGTCCCGCTCGCCTGCCAGCGCAAACTGCCGCGCAAACTGCCTCGACCCGAACTGTTTCGATCCACTCTGTTTGCCTGTGCAAACTGACTCTACCCAAACTGCCTTGACCAGCTCTGTTTGCCTGCTCTGTTCGCCGCGCTCCTGGTCGCCCGCGCTCCCTGGGGCAGGTTTTTAACCACTCAGGGCTGCTGCCACTGCTTCTGATTCCGCCCCGTGTGAGTCCCTGCGCGCTCTCGTCGGCTGAGCTGCCGGCTCCTGGGCAGGTCCTGTCGAGGACTTGAGGCTCCCTCGGTGGCTCTTGTCGCTCTGAGTTGAGGCTCCTGGACGCTGGTCTTCCCCCCTTTCTGGTGTTGAAGGCGTCCTCTCTCGAGCTGCTCACCTCAGCAATTTAAAAGTATAAAACAATTGAAAACTGTATAAAGCTATATTGAAGGAATACACAATAAAATAATTTCTTCTCTATTTTGACTCTATTTTGATTTTTTCCACATAGCATCTGTGCTTCCTAGAAACATGCCAATATTCTCCAAACAATGTGCAAATTAAAATATAGTAAAGCTACTCCTGAGAAAAGTGTTTCAGTTAAGTCATTTAGATTTGGAAGATAAGAATATTTTATGAGCACTTTAAAGGAAACTTGAATTAATATTTTTTAAATTAGATCAGTACTACATTAAGACAGTTTCATCCAGAATTGTAAACACCAAGAGGTACTTTCAGACGCAGTATGTCATCAAAGGATTTCTCTGTCCCATCATAAGAATGAAATAATACTTTGCATATGTGCAGGCACACTGAGGGTTCTAGACTAGAACTCCCAAGATTATACAAAAGGAAAATCTTTAAGTAATTTAATATGACCATCCATCATATGCCACAGGAATAGCTACAAATATTGGCAAGATTTTCTTTCCTGAGTGCTTTAAGAATAAAAGCAGACTTACGATTCTGTTGTGGTTATAGGATTAAGAGATGAAAAGATTATATAAAGATATGGGGAGAACAGGTGGAGGAATTCAATATGTCCTTACGAAGTCCCTACAAAGGCTTGCATCTGATCCTATGTAGCAAAGGTGACTTTTGCTTCTGTTAATCTGTTCTTCTAGAATAGACAAACCTTGTTAACATTTTAGAGTTGTTTGTCTTAGCCCAAGTACATGTGTGTATGATGGGTGCATGCTAATGGCAAGTCTTGAATTTTTCATGTATGGCTTGTCTTTACCCTTGTTTTAACACTAATGTTAAAAATAATTTGATATATTGTTAATTCAAACTGTGGTGGTATTTCCCCCCTCCATGTGGTCTATAGGTCTCCTCCTGTCATGCCACTTGATTCTGTTCTGCAGAAAAGTTTTATAATTTTATAGCTGAATCTTTATTTACAAGCATCCAAAGAAGGAGTCTTGGTGCTAAAAAAGGAATAAAAATTGCATATAAAATGTACTGGGACAGCACATGATTTTTTTTAACCATTATAAAGTTGTGAAATTCTTGTAAAATTACCTAATTTATGTTATCAAATGGGATGCTTCTGCTGGTTTGACTGAGACTTTTTTTGTTTGTTTTGTCTATCCTTTTGGGTTTGTTTTTTTTTTCCCTCTTTTTTTTTCCTTTATTGAGATTTAGCTGTTGCAGAACTAGTGCTCATGCAGTTTTTCATAGCCTGAGTCCTTGCATTACTATATATTATGCTTCTTGTCTTCCAGATATCCATTCTTTTTTCACTCCATTACCATCACATGTGTCCCTGAGTGTTTTACCTGAATATTACTTTGCAAATATCAGTGTTTTCTCCCTCCATTATCTCCACTGCCTCTTGTTACACTTCTCTGTTCTTTGCCAGTTCTCAAGTATTACTAATTTTCCTCTTACTGTGTGAGTAAAACCAATCGCATAGACACCTTCCAGCCTTTCCTATTCTTCTCTCCTGTATATTACCATAACTCCTTTTGGGGTTGTTGCTATAGACTGAATCTATGCTATCATTTTGTAAATGCAGGCCTGTTGTCTTCCTTGAACTTTCATCACATTATTCATGGTGTAAACCTCTTTCACTTCAGATGTTCATTCACGTGATAGCTTTGTCTTTGGAAGTCTTGGTCACCCACAGACAAAATTTTATTCCCAGCTTTTCCCTTTACAGCAAGTGCCTGTAAATGCTGAATACTCTGAATTCAGTGCTTTTTTCCAGACATGTTTTTCACATGGGGTCTTCCCTTTCAAGTTGTTTACACTCTCATTTTACATAGGAAATGGTGTTAGAATAAATGATCAATTTCTTTTAGCACCCTATACTGAAGAACTAATAATCTGACTTTTCTTATGACATGGAGTTATATGTGAAACACGCAAAACAATTTACAGTGGTAGAGCAAATACTTCCTGTCATTTACATTAGCCATGAATTGTAGAAAGCATATTATGTATCTCCTCTTATCCTAAACTGGTATACTATGAGGTGTTGTGGGTGATTTGTGGTATTTTTACATCAATTCAATATATTTTAAAATTATTTGAGAATCAGTTATTTACTTTTCTACTGATCAGTACACTTAATATTTACTTCAATATACTCCCAATCAGATCCATGCAGGAATCCTTTCAATAATACTGATTAATATATTTTAGGAAGGCACTGAAAATTTAATCAGTTACAACTAACATCAGCGAGGACAAAAAAAAAAAAGCTGTTTTCTTTATTATTCAGCAACAGTTAATCTAATGTTGAATAATAATTTTTCATTTCAATTTCTTGAATATATTTATTAATTTACCTCCTGCTAATATGCTGCTTCAGATGCCACTATTTTGAATTTATTTCTCCTCTTAAGTATTATTTGCATAATGGCATTAAGAGGTCCACTTGTCAGTATTTGGTAGTGGTATGTTGGATGGAGTGGATAGGTTGTAATTAGTGCCATCTGACCTTCATCTTCATTAATATGCAAATAGAAATACTACAGGGTACAAAAGCATGGTGTTATTAAAACCATCACTGCTGTGTGTACCAGACATTTCAGTCATGGTGGCTTATTTTCTACATATTCATTTTATATAATAATGTATCCTCATAAAATCATGTATGTATATATATATAAAAATATATACAAATGTCTATGTGAACAAGCAAATGTGTGTTTACACTCCCTATAGCTAAAAAAGGGAAGCTAATGAAACACAACATGGATGTAGGTATTTCTTTTTGTTTTTTTCTCACATGGCTTTTCTTTCTGTGAGATACAGATATACCTAAAGCATATTCAAAGGTAAAAAAGCTGAATATACTATATATTTTGTTACTGAACCACTCTGACTTAAATTCTGCCAAGGCTTTATATAAAAAAATAGTCAGCATATCAGATTGTTTTGTTCAGTTTCCCCAGAAGCAGTTAAATTGTCAGAAAGGCTTCCAAAATAGTTTTTCTCATCTCTATTTTAGGGATTTATCTTCTGCAGTACCTATGCACTGTAGGTAGATAAACCACATATCTGAAGACGTGTCTTAGTTTAGGTGATGTGATTTTAAAAATGTTATTTTTCTATATTTCAAAATGTGTTTAAGTTTTGGTCCTCAACATTATGTATGTAAGGTGTGAGGAGGACTCTACTTCCAGCTAATACATATGAATAATAACAACCTCAATATGTGACTTTAAGCCATTTTTTTTTTTGAAGCTGATCAGACAATGGAGTTCAAAATCGTCCTTTCACTCCAGTCTGATTAATGAATAGGTATTGCCATCACTAGGAATTACCAATTAAATTCTTTTTGACTCCAAAATTGCTAACTGGATTTTCTGAAAGTAATAACATGGTTTCTGTATATTAAATGCAGTCACGCTGATCCTGAAGAAGCCACAAACATTCCAGGATTTTGGGTACTAAGCTCTGCTTATTTGGATTTCACTAGAAAATACCTCTGCTTTCTCAAGGAAACAAATTATTATTTGCTTGTGAACTTGATGTGACATATTGCAAGCGAGCTTAGATGACCTGAGATTTTGAATTTTGGCTGATTCCAAATCCATAATACATGAAGCAAGCTAAACATGCTTGTTATGTTTAAATAATGAATTTTTGCATCTTTCTTAGTAGAGGTAATCTCAAAGAAACAATTTGAAGTAGAAAACAAAGTTCAGAGGTTGAAAGGCAGATGTGAATACACCGTGTACTAATAGCCCACTTGTGTCTGGTTTTTATCTAGAGAATCTTTTTGACAGTGGTGTGAAGAATTTAAGTGAATTGGCTACAATAATGTACTAAGTAGTTTGTTTTTCTTCAAAGCAGGTTTCTTCAGTATTTAGCCTTTTCATTCATTTTTCAGTCAACTTCTTACTTTGTGAAGACAGCTTTTACTCCCTTACAGATATTTTATGGGGTAGCACAAAGTGTGGTCAAAATTAAAACACCAAAATGAAGTGCAGTATGTGTTTATATAAAGCTGATTCCCACATATGCTCCTCCTCTCAAAAAATGTAGCCAACTCTTAAGCCCTATGCATGCAAAGTAAGCTTATCTTTCAAGAAGCTGGAATTCAAAATATATGATTATAAACAGATTTTCATCTTTGTATGACTAATTAGTGTGTGTGAGAGACAGATGGCAATGTATGAATTTGAATGGCATTAAGGGATGTAAGGATGCTCTTAATGTGTAATTTAATTAGATCTTATCACGTAATTTAGTGATGTTGACTGTTATTTGTACTCAAATAAAAGGAAAGTTCTAAATCTCTTTCATAATTAATTTGGTTGATACTATTTCAGAGATTACTTCCCCTCTGCTACTCAGACTCCTAATAAATAAAATCACTGACTTTTTTTGTTTTGGTTTAACATCACTGTTTCAGTGATAAATATCACTGTGTTTTTAAATATTTTTAACAGTCCTGCTATCCTTTTTATCTGTCCAGGTAGAGAAACAGGCCAATTTCCAGGTGAACAGGCCAACACTGGAATGTTGCTTGGAGAAAGGGACGGGGAATAGAGGGAGAAACATTTTCCTGCTTTTCTATCTCATGCTTCTTTGGGAATGCAAATCCGAACAAAGTGCCATTCACTTTCCAGTTTTTTGAGTGTCATTTTTTTCTGGGATGACTTAAAAAAAATTACTGTAACCTGTCTTTCTTTAATCAAGAAGTGGCCGAAATAAAACTGGCTGCATTTCTGTCAGTGATTTTGAATATTTTTTTTATTTTCAGGATGTATACATTTATGTTAATATCAGTCACTAATAAGGATTATGCTAATAGTTTACATTTTAAAGTAATAGGATTAATATGCCAGGTTTTTAAATATGCTACTAAATCCTACAAGTGTGTCCTTTCAGTTGTAACAGTTATTTTTCTTCTTCCTAGTACCTGGTGCAGTGCTGTGTTTTCAACTTTGGTCTGAGAACAATGCTGATAACACACCAGTGTTTTAGTTGTTGCTGAGCAGTGCTTACCCTGATCAAGGAGTTTTCAGTCTCATGCTCTGCTAGTGAGGAAGGGCACAGGAAGCCAGGAGGGAGCAGAGACAGGACATCTGACTCACACTGGCCAAAGGGGTATTCCATACCACAGGACATCATGCTCAGTTATAGAAAGTGGGGGCAGCTGGCCAGAAGGGACCGGTTGCTGCTTGGTTTGGGATGGGTATTGGTCAATGGGTGACAAGCAATTGTACTGTGTATCACTTGTATTTCTTGAGCTTTCATTTCTTTTTCGTTTTTTTCTTTCTCTTTTTCTTTGTTTTCCTTTTCTTTTTCTTTTTGTTTTCTTTTTCTTGTTTTCTTTTTCTTTTGTTTCCTGTTATTATCATTATTGTTATTGTTGGTACTCTTTCTATTACCACTATATTTTACTTTATTTTAGTTACTAAACTGTACTTATCTCAACCCACAGGTTTTTCATTCTTTCAGTTATCCTCCCCATGCTGCCTGGGGAGGTGAGAAGGAGGAAATGAGCAAGCAGATGGGTGGTACTGAGTTACTGATTGGACTTAAACCATGACAAAGTGTAAGATGGAAAGGAAACAATATTTGAGAGAGAAAAATAACTAGTGAACTAGTGGCATCTAATATGTTTTACTGTACTTTGCAAAATGGTGGGAATATTTTCTAAAAATCCCACCTGTAACCACTGTAAATGTGATCAGATTCTTGTTAGTGTTACATACTATCCAATCAGTGTGATAGAAAATTGCAATGATACTTATATTGATTTTCCATTATATATGCATAAGTGATTACAAAAGATATGAAGCTACAGGTTAGCAGTGCATGCATAGCTAGCACATGAAGCCTGACATGAAGACAGGCACGGTGTTGCATGCCCACAGATCTCAAATCAATAGGAAAGTAAGGGCACGGTACTTGCAGTCATTCTGGAATAGTGTTAAGGCACATTTCTCGTATGTAAGAAGGTAACTGTCGTGAAATAATCTGTGATCTTTTTCTCTGTGCCAGAAGAGCTCTGTGGTGTGTTTATTGAGACAAAAGATTATCGGAAAAATTCTCTCTTTCAAAAATAGTGCAGTATTTTTTCTCTGTGAGAGTCATCTGTCTTACTCTGAACACCACGGTTCAGAATCTATTGAAGACAACATGAAAAGAAAGTGCAGATCAGTGACTTCAGGTTCTTAGTTCCACTGTGAAGACTCTGAGTCTAGCCTTAAGGTGAGTAAAAGAGGGAAAGCAGAAGTCCTCCCTCACCTCCTTCCTTAGCCATCTTACACAAGTAGTAGCCAAAGTAGTCACTGTGTTCAAAGGGCTGTGCTTTCTGCACCTCTGTCTCATGTCTGGAACCTTCTGGGTTATTCTGCTCCTTTCCATACTGTCAGGTGCCATACCAAGAATGTAGAAGGTTCAAGGCTATGCAATACCATCTTACATTTTTCCATGGATGTTTTTTAGTTATTTATGTCCCTTCAAGCATTCAGGCGCTGTATTCTTCAAGAGGTTTTCAGTGATTTTTAAAAAATAAATAAACAAGCAAACAAAAAAATAAATAAAAAATTAAAAAGGCAATATATCAAATTTTAAGATAAAATTCACTTAGTTCAATTCAAAATAAAACATACAACCTTTGGTGGTCTATAAGTGTAGTAACTTGAATTGATACTGGTAAAAAAAAAGGTACTTTTAATAGATTTTTACAGTGTATGAGAGATAGATAAAAGGAATGGCCCTTTTTATATCCCGCATCATCTTGTACTTTATAGAAACTGTGCTCTATTGGAGATGCTTTCTAGTATACCTTACAAATAAGCTTTATTAAATAGTACATATTTCTACATATATGCAAATCTATTTCTAGTTCTCTTATGGCATCTTTCATACAGCCTATTGCAGAGCACCTAAAGACGCTGTTTGAGTAAAATTGTCAGAAGCAAAATTGTCAAAAGCAAAACTTAATGAAGGGTTAAGTGGAATGGAAAAATTTTCTCAGGAGTACTTAATGAACACCATGTATTATAATGCAGTACCTTGAATATTCCAATGTCTTGCAGAAATGAGGATTGAACATTGCCTTGAAAAACATACTGTCTGCATTGTGTACCATATTAGGAAAGAATCCTTCAGAATGTTTGTTTTGCTCAGTAAATAATATATCTTTATAATCACACCTGTATTTTGCTTCAGTATAAAAGCATGTGCATTAAAGAGAAGATGCTTTGTACAATACAAGTGCCATCCTCCAAATTTCACATTCCTTGAGTACTTTAGCTTTTATGAACTTCTTTAAATGCTGGAGAAGTGTCAAAAATGTTTTGATTTTCGTTTTGAATTGTGCTATTTTTGGAGGGTTAAAGTAACACTTACATCCATTCCAAGCTTATATATCAATCATATATATAAATCACATTGCCAGAGCTTTCCCTTATCTGCGTGCACAGCAGAGTCACAGTAAGTTCTCTTGGATCAATAAGCAACATTTTACTCGAAACACTCCTCTCCCAAGTGAGCACAGCTAGTTTGCTAAGTGACTGCTGGATTGCTATTATCGCTGTGTAGTTGTACTCACTTCAAACTGACAGAAAGTAAAGCTTGGAAGGTAAGCAAGAAAATGCACAGTTAGGGATGATCATGTGTATGCTGTTTAGAAACAATATTATTAGCATTTTGGGCTTCCTAGCTCAGATCTTCTTTTACCTTTGGCATGATCAGAAAAGGTGCGTTGAATTGTTATTCAACGAAGTAGAATAGCACTACCTGCTGTTCCAGGCAATAACAAATAAGCAGGGTTTTAATTCTCTCCCATGTGGAGGGATAGGTAGACTCCTAATGGTCTGTATCTGGGTTGCTCCTTTTTACTCTTAAGTTAAAAAAAAAAACAAAAAACAAACAAAAAAAACCCAACACCTAAGGGGAGGGGAAACAAATTTAGATCAGTAACTGTAGTTTAAATTAGTTTTAAATTAACCAAGTGCAAGGTGGTGTGAAGAGAAAGATGAGGCTAATAATATCCCTGCTAATAACGGAGATTCTTTCTTTGATATTCTGAAGGCTGTGTGACATCCAACTGACTACATCACTGAGGAGCAGGAAGGAAGCCTTTTTTTTTCCCTGACCCCTCATCCACCCCTTCTTCAGACTGTTTTTCCTTCTTTATAGAACTAGTAATATAAAAGTTGTAAAATGGTATAATTAGCAACTGGTTGTATTTTAAGGGAAGTATTATTACATGGTATGCCCATTGGAAATTTCTGGAGCAGTTACATAGCCAATATCTATAATTAAAAAAAAAAATGCTAATAGAAGGGTCTGATGGACCAGTTAAAATAGCAGATTCTATGAATCAGGTAGATGGAGACAGTTTCTTTAGATTTACCAGGTAAGATACCTTTTTGGATTAACGGATTTTGATGTAACATTATCACAGATAGTTCTAGACCTGAAACATTTATGCCTGAACTATTTTTATACAGATTATAAAGTTACAGTGTTTGATTAATACAAATTTTTTACTTTCGCTGACAAAACAGGAATGAAACTGGATAATCTGTGGTGAATAGTTCTCATGAAATCCAGTTCCCTAACTGGCTAGGTGAACTTTCATTTCCAAGTTCCTCTGGTTTTCATTTATATGAAAGCCAATTATTTGGAAGTTATGCTGAGGAAACGGTATGTCTGCAAGATCAGAGACTATATTTTCAATGCAATTTCTTCATGCTTCATTGAATAAAGGATTTACAGATTTCCTTAAGACTTTTTCTGTGGTTTGATACCAACTATCTATTTCTACAGCTACTCAGACAGGACAAGGGGTAACGGGTTAAAACTTAAACAGGGGAAGTTTAGGTTGGATATAAGAAGGAAATTCTTTCCTGTTAGGGTGGTGAGTCATTGGAATGGGTTGCCCAGGGAGGTTGTGAATGCTCCATCCCTGGCAGTGTTCAAGACCAGGTTGGACGAGGCCTTGGGTGATATGCTATAGCGTAAGGTGTCCCTGCCCACAGCATGGGGGTTGGAACTAGATGATCTTAAGGTCCTTTCCAGCCCTAGTGATTCTATGATTTTAGAGCAAACCTAAAACTATCATCTTCATGACACTTTTTCTGGAAAATCTCTGTATTTTATACTTGTTTCTCAAAAATATTTTTTGATTTAACCTTGCACATCAAACCCAAATATTTACAAAATTAGTATGAGAACTGTTAAGAATCACAGTTAGAATTAGACTAATTACTCTGTATATCTAATTCTTTTGAACAATATGCTTCAGAAGAATCATTATCACACTAAATTCCCTGACATTATCTATTATTTACAGAAGTGGTTATTCATGTCAATGTAACCTCTGGCATGATAAATGGGTTAGTAAATCCAAAGCATATGTGCCCTTTGGTAGCAGATGGCAGGCTCGTGTCAGTTGAGACACTCTCTGAATTCTCTAGTGGCTTTTATAAAGTTCATAATTATTGAAAAGACTGTTGCAATATTTCTTTTTCAGAGACATTCAATAAATACATTAAAAAATAAACATTCTAGAAGGATAATTATTTTTTTTTTTTTTAATAAATGGAATGGATTCCTGGTTTGTTTGTTTGTTTTTTCTTCAAGTCAATAGTAAATTCCAATTGCATTCAGTTTTGCCAAGGTTTCATTCAAGGGCTGTGTACTAATGAAAACTTTGTGAAAATGCATGAATAATATTTCTCACATACTCAACACTTCTAATTCTTGCAGAATTAGAAAGTAGCCATGCTTTTCTTGGTTCATTCTAAATGTTCTTCATTTATATGTGTCTATGAACATCTGTTCTGACTTTATTATTCTGGTATAAACCCAAGTTCTCTTTGTTCAAATAGAATTTTACTATATTCCACTAGAAATCACTACTGTCATCAAAACTAGCAATGCCTTCACATATTTCACATATTGTATTGTTGGCCTGACTTGACGTATTCTCGAGTATGGGTTTATGCTTAGAAAAAACATTCTGTTCTTAATTTGAAGAATTTAAAATGAGCCTGACAAAAATTAAAAAGTATCATTTTAAGGATTCTGAATATATTTAGAATTCTTATTTTTGAAGTATATCTGAATATATTAAAAGCATCAAAGGACAGTTTTAGAACTGCTTAGATTTATTTTCTGGGTTTAGTTTTATGGCACTAGCAGATTTCATATTAGTAATGCAAAGCTTAGCAGTAGGTAAACTCTGTGTCATGATCCTTCAGATGACTGGATATAGTTTTGATCTATAGATATAGTTTAAATGAATAATGTGTGTGAAATAAGATGAAGTTGCAACAAATTTAATGGGTTTATTCTCCTTCCCTGAGAATCCGGAGACTTAATTCATGTAACGTAGTTCAATTCATGTAAGTAGTTGCAGAAATCAAACAGAATTTTCTAAAATCTTGAATAAGTCTTCTGTTGCAGTCTAAGTTTTCTCTAAGCATTGTGACAAGTCAGTGACAGACTTAAGTATGAAAGCATGGTTTGGAGGTTCTTCTCCATTACATTTTGTTCGTGAACAGGTTGCCTTCTTGTTAGTGATAACTCTCTTCCATACCTGATTGCTATTTCAAGCATGTTTTCATCTTCTGATCAGTCAGAACTGCTAAAGATTAACAAGACTGAGGAAGCCATTTAGTGCTTAGGGAGTCTAACAGTATGTCTGGGAAAGCAGAGCAAAATAACAAAGCTACATTTTGTGTTCTGGGAGGAGAGTTGTGGAGAAAAGCAGAATCCAGGTTTGTGGCAACTGTTTAAATGAATGTATTCACAAGCTTATACTGAATGGCACTACGCTTAGCATCAGTAACTCTAGAAGTGCAGTATATTTTGCTAAGAGTTCTGATAGATGTTAGGACTTCTTCATTAGAAGACAGTTTCCTGCCTTTGATTTTATTTCATTTTTATTACCCCTCTGTAGAAGTCTACTATTGATTTCAGTAGTAACTTCAGCACATGCAAATCTATGATAGGGTATGTACTGGTGATGTAGCTGCTAAAAGCAACAGTAAGTACCTTTGTGTGAGCATTTTCAATTTACAGAGGCCTTAGAAAACAAAACAAATAAATTGCTTTGAAAAAATCCATAATTGTTTGCATAGGGAGCCTTGAGAAAGAAGCAATAAAGAAAAAAATACTTTTGGGGAAGGAATCTTGAGTGGCATGATTTATTGGGAGGTGTCCCTGCCCATGGCAGGGGGTGGAACTAGATGAATGATCTTAAGGTCCTCTCCAAGCCTACCTATTCTATGATTCTAATATAATAATGTTTCTGATAAGAAGAAAATATACTAGTGATTTCCTGAAGTGCATTATTTTTAGAGGGCACGCCAAATTTGTTGCTTGTTTCCTAACTTGTGATAATTTTGCAGTAATTTTATATTGAAGTGCCATAAATGCTTCTACTGGGCATAAAAGTTTCTGTAATGAAGGGATTGTTGTATGCATTAGACCAGCTTGGGAAAAGTGATCATTACAGAACAGTTTTCCCAGACTGAGAGAATAAAATTATTGTTGTTATGAAGAGCTTAACAAATAAAAAAATCGCATATGTATGTTTTTGATATTGTGAGTACTGTCACATTATGTTAAAGCTATATAAGATGGAGGTGTGAAATTCTAAACATGTAATCTCATATCTGTAGAACCTCTAAGGGAAATGCTAATATGTATGGCCATAGATCTACTGAGACAAAAGTTCTCTTTTCAGCTTTGTACCATTCAATGCTTTTGTGGTAATATGGATTTAATTTTAAGTATGTCTTCAGTTTTCTATTTTTGTGCTCACCTTAGATGCACAGAATCACATATTTAACCGAAATTCCTATTGAAACCATGTTGTCATTCACAAAAGGCAAAGAGTCCTTTCTCACAGAAAGGTAGGTGTGCATACAGGACACACTCATATTGAAAATAGTTTCTTTTAAGGAGGTTATCTCTGGATTGCATAATTAATCACACCCAGCCTCAATTAAAAGACTGAATTGCAAGTTTATTAAGATAATTCAGATCAAGATAATATCTGGCTACATTAGAGCAACTGTACAGGGTGGAAGGGAAATGATTACTTAATATTTTCCTAGCTGTGCAAATTTTGGATTCCATCTTCAATGTGGATGTGTCCTTGAATCAGCAGAATAAATCAGGCACAGGTAATTCTGGTAACCCAACAAGGCTTCTCATCAGCTCTTCCTGTGGTTGTTAATAGAATATCTAGTTTTTCCAAAAGAGGTTGTAATGGAAGTCTCATGTGAACAATTGCTAAGTGACACTGCTATTGACATAAAGTATTTCCACTTGACTGGCAATGGGGGATTGCTGATGACAGAAGGTTTTCAAATACACTTTATAGCACTATCAAGCTATCATTTTCAGGCCAAGAATACAGTGGGACTTTTGTCACTTCTATGCAATCTGTAAGTGAAGATGCCTGAAAGAAAACTATATCCTCAATAGGTGAATATTTGGGAAAGCAAATCCATTATATATTGCTGTTAGGGTCAAAGCCAATTGATGTAGGTGGATTCTTTGTTCCAGATGTATTCCTTTTTCATTTTCTTTGGAAACACATCCAAATCTGTGAGCACTCATAGCTGCCAAATGAAAGATTTCTTATATTGGTATTCTTCTTACATTTAAAACTGCAATCAAATTTCTTAATGATGAGCTAATATCATATTGTAAAGCATGAGGTATTAACCAGATCATTTTCACTCAAGCATCACTGAATGATAACTAAGCTCACACCTCAGCTTAGTTCTATAGCTTTAACAAAACCAAACATTACTATTTGTATTAATTGCAGTTTTGTGGCATTTTCACAGTTTACCATTATTGTCCTAAAACACAGACGGTACTAACAAGCTACATATAACTAAAATGGTCCCCAAATTTTATTTTCAAATGAACTAATGACAGTAAGGCAAGTATAGAGCTGGTTAGGCTGTGCTTCCCAATTTGGCCATGATCCTGTGCCTTCATGTCTGGTCCAAGTCTGCCTTTTCTCAGCTCTGAGAGCTGAAAGCATTTGGAGAAACGAGAAAGAATAGTCCAACAATTAAAACTGGAAAATTGGTGTCACAAGAATCAGGGCACAATAAACTACTTTTTCCTGATCTTTGCTATAACAAAATTGACTTGCATAGCTGAAAAGACCTGATCTAGGTCAGGAATGGAATAATCATAAAGGTATGTGTGTTATTAATCGTTCTCTTATCTAAATCTCACTTATAGATTTAATTCATGGTGATCAATTTCCCATCTGTCTTTGGGACAGGTATGTGGGACTAATTCCTTCATGTCTTAAACCTATATTAGCCAGATGTCAAAAGCTATGCTCCAATCTTCTCTTCTGTGGTAGTAGCCTTCTCTATTCCTGTGCATAACTTGACAAGGTACAGATAAAACTGCTTTTATACATATTTATTTTGTAAGTTTTCTGTTGAGAAAATATTATCTATACTGTATCCACAACAAGGGAAAGAGATAATGTTAATAGGAAGGCCAGAAAATATTATTTAGTTTTAATATGTAGTTTCAAAAGCCAAGGAGTTTCTAAATTAACATTATGATAATTTTTAGGATATATGGGATGTCAAGGCTAAGAAGCTATCTTACTGAAAAAAATTGTATTTGTAACGCTGAGGAACAGATGAAGGAGTAGAAATTATAGTTTTTTGTTCAGAGGAGAAACGTGATGTGCCCACACTCAGAAAAAGCAGCCTTGAGGGTAGAAGAGGATTTAAAGGAAATTAAAAAAAAAAAAAAATCCTTGGACTACTTGAACTATAATTAATAAAAGTTTCTCCTGCATATTTTCTGATTTAAAAATTAGAATACCTAAGAATTCTAGTGTCATCTGAACGCAGAAATATTTGAAAATGAGAATTTTTGCTCATTGAGGACCAGCACATCCAAACTAGCGTTAATCATCTAAGGTCATTTGAGCGAGTGTCAGAGGCTGATTTATACCAAAAGGCCTGCATCAGAAAGAGTCTGTTCAGGTACCTATCTGACCTGGTTAAGGTCAGGCAGATACTGAGTTCCACTTAAAATGCAAGTAGAAAAATCGTATAAGGCATTTTATTGCTCCTGCTGAAGTCAATGAAACAGCCTGTAGTCTCTTCTCCGACGCAATAGAGCTTGTCCTATAAAGATGCTATTAGGTTTTGTTGGGGAGCATTGCATATTGTAAATCATGGCTTCGTCATTGATTAAGAAGATAAAGATATCATAAGAAAACTGAAGCTGTTAAAAATGCAAGACAGCTAAATAATTCATAAATTGCCATCTCTGTAGCCTTTATTAGGCAATTAAATTCATAACAATATTACTTTCATCTGAGATATCACATTTGGCTTCAAAAGGTCTAGCCCTGTCGTCACGTGGTAGAATTCTTAACTACTTCTGCATATTTTCTGTTACTATTTAGGTACTCTTAATTCGTTGTCTTACTTTCATGATCTGACAGTGTAAGTTACATCTCTGTTGCTCAGCTGTTAAGTGTACTCCCCATACTAGAAATTATTTATTATACTGGCACATGGTATATCATCTGTCGTGTCTAAGTAGAAGAAAGATCTTCCTACAATATCTTTTTTGCTCTTTAATCTTTCTATGGAAAGCTCCAACTTTCCCTTCAGACTACTAAAGAGAATGCTTGAAACCTTTCTTTCAAGCTGATGAGTTTCCCCAACGAATGTATTGGGCCCACATTTCATGCTTTGGGTCTGTAGCAGCAGAAGTTAATCACATAATAAATAGTTTTTCAAGTGTTTTGAGGTTAAATATAGTTACTAAAACCTGAGCTGAATATTTGTACATGAAAGACATTTTAGTTCAAAATTTTCAAGAGTTCTACAGAAATGAAAAATAAAATTATTCTAAATGTATGACATTTTAGAGGGAACACAGGCTCTCTACTTTGCTACCTGTAGTATAAACCTTAGTGTTTTGCTAATTAATATATTTCAGTTGGTTTAAAGACATATTTTATTTCCTTTATCTTCACTAAATGAATGGAAGATTATTTTGTCCAAAGGCAAAGGGTTTCACAGAGATCTGCTTAATTTGTTGGGTGAAGTTTAACTTGATAATCTCTTTTCATCATTAGAGTTTTCTCCATAATATCTGTTAAAACCTCCTTTAACTGCCAGACTATGTACTGTAATATTACTTTTTGTGCCCATTCTGTCTTACTAAAGATACAAGTATATTCAGTATATTCCTAAGAATATTATAATTCAAATTGTACTAACTTTCTGGACAAGGATTTTGGGTTTTGGTGGCTTTTCCTACCCCTTTGTATGTTCCATTATTCCATGCAGTTCTACTTTTAAATTGCTAGTAACATGGGAACTGTTTCCATTTAATGAAATGTTATCTAGGGTAACCAATTTGTAGTATTCTGTAATTTAAGAGTACTATACATAGGTCAGAGTCTGCAAGGGTTTTGTAGCTGCAGTTACTCATAATGGACTATATTCTTCCAGTCACCATTTTCCTTTTTAGCACATTTGTAAAATCTTTAACAAATTAGTAGATGTTAAAAGAAGTGGAAAAGAAAAAAAAAAAAAGTCAGGTTCATGGATATTTCACAAGGTTTTTATCTTTGCCCCATTTTGGTCAAGTGTGTTGACACAAATGAGTAATTGCTCTGGTTTATGCAATTATTTTTTTTTTTTTATTTCTGATTGTGTATGTCTTAAAACAAACATGCTATTCCTCTGTTGATTGCAGAAGTTGTCATGCAGGAGGTATTTCACACAGTGTTCATTCATTCCCAGAGTGGAAATCTGTGACTGCTGTCTTTATGGCAATATCTCTGCATTAGATAAGTGTATATTCTGCCTTCTGTTGACATCCTTAGGTACAAACTGCAGTGCACTAATTAGGTCTCGCATGCTCCTACTATTCAGATACTTGCACACATGAAAAAAAAAGAAAAAATAATATCTGTTTCTATAACCAATTACGATCAACAGTGCTTATCCAGATCAAAAAATGAATGTATTATTGTACGCTTGTTATGCTTGCTAATTTTACATGAACAAAGAGAATTAAAACAGTCCAGAAATTAAAGATTTTATATCCCAGTAATTACTTCTCATTATATTTCCTTAATGTTTTTAAACTACCACCAGCTTATTTTGGCATCTCATTCCAACAGAAGGCACTCCTGGATTTTTAGGAAAGATGCCTAGGGTTCTGTTTTTCCAGCTTCCAGGAAATGCTGATATCTTGAAGAAGAAATTGTGCATGAGTATTTTTGTTTGGTAGCAAATACTAAACCTATGTTCCTTGAACTTCTCTAATCCCTCTTTGAACCCATATAACCTTTTATCTTCATACCTTAATGTGGCAAATGCATTGGTTGCATGAGAGAATACTCTTTGGTTTAAATCAACTGTCTGATGGTTTCACTGAATGAACCCAAAATCTTGTGCTTTGAGAAAGAGCACAGCCATTCGCTGCTTGTATACCTAGCAGCTTTCAGATCTCTATCATATTACCTTCCCAGTCTTCTCTTAGTGATGGGGAAGATATCTGTAGCCTATGTAATTTCCTCTTCCATGCTTCTGATCTTACTAGTTGCATTTGTCCATACTTATTTTAGCTCTATTAAACTCATTTGACAGCTAATGAAAATAAAGGCAAAGTCACTAAGCAGTTCAGTGACAGAGCCACGCAGAGTGTAAATCTCCAAACCATTCTTCCTAAATGGATTATATATTTGGAAGAACTGCAAAGTAAGCATCAGTTAAGAATTTGCCTGCATTCTTCAATCTTTAATTACACCCTGCTGATGTAGATTAGTTATCTAATTTGTATTCTGATGACTAAGTAGACATACATTTCACCAGAATTTGGTATTGCTGTGGCTTGGCATCTGGTTCCTCAGTGAGAAAATAAAGTAATGAAAGTTAGAATACCCCTAGGAGGATCAGCAACATCTGCTGAAGTGAGCTAGATATGTAGCCCAGGTGAAAATTCACAAGGTGCCTTATTATAAATAACAAGACACATTTCTAAGATTAGTATTTACACTGGCCTATTTTTTTCTTGGTGATATTTTTATGTTCTGTAAAGGAATGGCATAGTACCAACAAAACTAAATAAAAGAAATATAAGGGCCCTTAAGGAAAAGTAGATTACAAAGTGAATTGCAAACACCAAAGCAATATATCGTGAGAAGACTGTATTAAGTTTTTCAGATGTACTAGTTATGTATTTTTACATAAGACATAAGAAGACAATAAAACGGCAGCCTTCTGTAAGCCATAAACTGAGTTAATAGCTTTAACCCACATAGCGTTTCTTCATTTGAATAAGTGTCTAGAACAAATTGCACCAAGCAATATTGTATAATTCAGGGACATCAAGACTTGTGGTCTTTGAGATGAAAATATTGGTAAATGAAGAAAATATGTTTTAGACAGACCAGATTGTTGAGTTCTCCACCAGCCAGCATGAAGGGAGGTGAAAACAGTATCTTTCATTTTTTACTGATGCTGCTGTGCTTGCAGCACCTTGCATGCAGAAGAACGCAAACACTCTATCACCTACATGTGATTCTGGAGCTCTCAAGGCAAGATATTCCCAGGTGGGCTAATCAGACACTGGTGAGTACCCAGCCTCAGTCCTGAGCCATTCCCTGAATTCTGATCATTTCCTGTCTATTTTATGTCAACAGGGACTTTCATTGTCTAATTTTGTAATACCTTCTCAATAAGTTTTCAATAGTGAACATGACTTGGAAAAAGAGTTGGTTTTACATTCCCCAAAGTGTTCAGATAACCCCTATGCATCTGCAAGACCAGATTGCGTAATACGCTTTGTAGGCTGCCAGTTTGCCCATGCACATTGGTTGTACCCACATCCAAGCAGCATATTCAGATATCACATAGATGTGGCTGCTGTGTCTTCAGAATGTCTCTATTTGAATGCTAACTTCCCTAGCGAATGACAGGGGAATGTGCTAAGCATTTTGTGTTTTAGCCTTGCTTATTTTCTCTTTTTTTCATGTGGCTGTGACTGCAACAGGTAATGGCCTGACAACCTCCTGTAAGTGACAAAAATCAAGTAAGCTTTACTGGAGCATTAAGTACTCTGTGCCATACTGGAGGAAACTAGTCAAATCTAAGAACGATTTACATTTACAGGAATTGTAAATTTACTTTCTAAAGAAAATTAAAGATAAGAATGCCTCCATAATTTACTAAAGGTTTAGTACACACTGTGGTGATTACCAAGTTCATCTTGCAAAGATAAGGGATGTTGACAATATCATTATATTTTAATTAAATAAGATGATTAACAAGGTAATATCATAGACCATTATTATGAGAAAAACAGGCCTGTATGTGTTTGGAAGAGCAAGTAATTTTTTCAGTATCAGGAAACGTATAATTGATTACTGCAGGTATGTAGTATTACTGCTCTGCTATCAGAGGAATTAAAAAAAAAACACCCAACCCCAAACCTGAATTTGTTTATATTATGGTATAAACTTATATAAATTTATATTATTATATAAACATTATATAAACTATTCTTGTTTTCCTATAATTATCTATCGTGTTCAGACAGTTACCAAAATTTCACCTGTCTTACATCATTCAACTTTACATCAGTGGAGTATGTGTGTGGCAGAAATTAAATAGTGGCATGAAAACTCATTGCATGTAAAGCATTTTAAGAAAAGGACTAAATTTAGGTAGTTTTTGAAAAAAGAGAGAGTTTCACATTAGTTTTTCAGCCTACGTTATGACAAATTCTTGGGAAATACATCATCTACTGCATTATTTTCTCCAATAGCCTGAGCCTAAGTTAACGTGGTTTAACACTTCAACCTGTCTTTCTGTTCGTATTGATACATATACCTGGAACTGAATTTTTGTGCTCTACTATTGAAATACAGTTCCCAACATGCAAGTCTCTGATGATAACAGATTTGTAGGGGAAAAATGGATGGAAAAAAAGTAATTGTATTCTATGCATGATAAGTCTAAAAGTGTCAGCAGCTTAGTTCTGACACGAAAGCTTATGACTGGTTTATCATTGATTTCTTGAGGATTAAGAGTTAGGCCAAGACTGAATCTTTGAAATTGCAAACTCTATCTAATTACTTCTGTATGGTAGATATCTACAGCAAAATTCTGCCATTGGAGTTAACTCAGTACTATCACAGAAGTGTCACTGAATTTGGACCCAGTTAATATTGCAACTAAAATTCCATTTTTTTTTTTGGTGACACTAGTTTTTATTTTTACAGTTCCAACTTATAATTCACTTGAAAACTCATTTTTAATTAAGTATTGAAGTCACATTAATGAAAACAAGTGCTTTCAAAGCAAAATATTTTTGCTTCAGGGAAAATAGATTATTTTTTTTAAAGGAGAGGAGAAGATAAATGTTTAATAATAAGTTAAATATGTTGCTCAGTATTTAATCTTTAACATATGCTGAAACCTAGGGGATTACTAGGAGATGTGTCACTCTTCAGTTTGCTACTGTAAATATTTTGTACCATGAAAGTGCAGTCTGTTTATTGATTATCGTGCAGCATCATTCTGTTTTGCTGAATTATATATAATGCAAAATATATGTGGATTTTAACTAGTGCTTACTATGTTGCCATTGGATTTTCAATATATAGAGATTCTTTTCTGATATTACTTGTCCAATTTTCCAAATAAAATATGTTACACAGGTAGGTAACTATATGCACTCAACTGTACCTGTATGCAGCATGGGAAACAAATGGGATGAGCACAGGGCTGAGCAGTTGCAGTGCTGCAATCTCATGGGAGTCACAGAGATATGATGGGGTAGTTCACAGCTGGAATGTGGCAGTGGCTGGATACAAGCTTGGTAAGGAGGTCAGTCTGGACAGCATCATGCCCTGTATGTGAGAGAGCAGTGGAAATGTAGAGAGCTCTGTCTTGGGATAGGTGGTGGGCCAGTTTATAAATTATGGATAAGGATTAGAGCACAGACCAATGAAGACACTATTGTGATGAGTATCTGCTGTAGATGCCTGATCAAGAAGCAGTAAATGTGGCCTTCTTCAGAATGTGGTTTCATTGTTCAAAAATAGAGAAAGTAGATTTAGTTGCTTAAAACTGTGCTTCAGGAGCAGTAAAGAGATTGAATTGTTAAAAGTGAGACTGAATGATGAAAGATTCAGAATAATAATCTTAAAAACTCTAATTGTATTAATTGTCAGTTTTGTAGGCTGTCTTTAAACATTTTTTCTAAACATATTTTTCCTCTATTCCTTCTCTGATGAGAACCCCGTATGCTCTCTCCCTATTTTTTCGTGAAGATGCCTTGCATATGTTTGGTCTGCCATGTGGTGGGCTGATGAACACAGAGCATGAGGAGCAATGAAGCTTCAGTGTAACAATGCTGAGGATTGTCATATCTTACCTACCAATATACTCATATATACTAATGTTAAGGACCAGAAAAGGCACAAGTGAGCTGCTTGCCTGAGTTTTTCTAATGAGGCAAGAGGTTTTTAACCAATGGACTGACTGCCTTGAAAAATTTCTGCATTTTGAAAAGCAGCTGATGTAAACCTACTATGTTTGACAGTCTTTCTAGGTGGAATCACCAATTCTATTTCTTTACAGGGGCAAAATCACAAGATAGATTCAATGCTACTTCACATCACTCAGCTATGCAACCTGAGCACAAACGGTTCAACTGCTTGATTTCGATGCAGATAAATGTTTTTTTCCTCTTTTCACCCTCCACCGGTCTGTATCAGCAGGTAAACCAATATGAAACAATACAACAAAAAGAAAAAATATTTTCAATTGTTGTAGGAAGGTCTTTCATTTAATAGTAAGCTAGTGCTTTTAGATGCATGTCAGCCTGACAGCCCTCTTATTTTCTGTCTTCCAGTGAGACAGATAATATCACAGCCTGCCATAAAGATAAGGGATTCAGGGGCAACAAATGACCAAAAAACGGTGCTTAGATTATTGATGCATTTAGAAATTACTTTTTTTTTCCCTATTACTGTGAAGGTGAAATGGATAAGTTTCATAGGGAAGGGGCGTCCTGGACTTGATAACTTCTTTCTCCCCATACCTCAGTGCCTTGTTTCTCTCTGACTGATTGGTATTATTGTAAAAGAAGTAGCAATAAAAGTCTTAAAATACTTATTACATTAAATCAATGTTAACATGGAAAAGGGATGTGTTTTCAATGAAACAACATCTCATTAACTGTCCTTGTTGTTATTATGCTGTGTTTCAGGTATTAACATGTTCTTATTTACAAATCAAAGTTCTTAATTATGTGTAACTACAAAAAGGACCATTTTGTCAAGGGCTTATCAAGTGGGTCTGTTCAAGCTTTTTTCATATCCAGTAGCTTGCAAGCCCAAATCAAGCGGAACTTACACTACTATTTCCAAACGCTTAGGGGTTTTCCATTATATAGAATTCTTTGGCACTTCAGGAAGAATGGATTCTGTCAGTTAACGTGAGCCTTGAGATCTAAGCTTCACATGAAGCGGTGATATTTTTTTGGTGCAGCACATCCAAGCAAAATTGAGCAGAAGCATATGGGTATATATGAAATTATTGCAGTTTAATTCAGTGGAGAACAGAATTAGGACTGAGAGCGATCGGGCCTTTATATGTCACAGTAACTTGCACTGCTAACAGTCCTGCATGAAAAAAAAAAAAATACACAGCAAAAAAACCTATCCCAAAACAAAAAAAGCAACAAAACCCCACAAACCCACAAAAACCAAAAACACCAAAAAGACCACAAACTCATAGCTTTTCCTATTTTCTTGCCCAACTTCAGAGTATAAATTTTGCAGGTTTCAAGTAGTGATAGAACTCATTTTGTGTCACATGGCTTCTCTGATCTGTCAAATCCCCTCAGACAGAAACCCAATGGGAAAAGTGTGATTTTACTTAAATCAATTCAGTGCCTTGATAGAGGTGTTCACCTTCTTCCATGATACTGTTCTCTACATTCAGACCCAGCCACAATGTCAGTGAAGGTCACCAAGTATGTAGAAAGATGAAAACAGAACTTTCTTTGTTTCAATTCAGATCTTCCACATGAAGAACACTCCGTTACAAATAGGTAAAAGTCTTATGCAAATTGATTTTAGCCTTAACGAATTCCTAAGAAGACAAATCTAGCTTTCCATAAAACCAAAAAGAAGTCATTTTTAATACCATTATACTCTGAACATTTTGGCCCAGCATTATTTAGAAGTTATGTGTAACTATTTAAGCAATTCAGATCTCACTTATCATCTGTTGTTTTTAGAAGACTAATAAACAGTTTACTGTGAAGTTTCAGTTTTACAATGTCAGAGAAAAAAAAATGCCATGGCAACTACATATCATGGTTTAAATCCAACTGGCAACTAAGCACCACACAGCCACTTGTTCACTCTCCCCAAGTGGGATGGGGAGAGAATCAAGAGTAAAAGTGAGAAAATTTTTGGGTTGAGATAATGACACTTTAATGGGTAAAGCAAAAGCTGTGCACACAAGCAGAGCAAAACAAGGAATTAATTTGCTGCTCTCTGTGTTCAGAAAGTGTTCACTCATCTCCAGGACAGCAGGGCTCCAAGTGCAACAGTGACTTGGGAAGACATATGCCATCCCTTTGCTTCTCCTTACCTCAGCTTCCTATGCTGAGCCTGACACCATAGGGTATGGGATATCCCTTGGGTCTGCTGGGCTCAGCTGTCCTGGGTGAGTCCCCTCCAACTCCTTGTGCACCCCAAGCCTCCTTTCTGGTGGGGTAGGGGGAGGAGCAGAAAAGGCCTTGACTCTCTGTAAGCACTGCTCAGCAATAACTGAAACAACCCTGGATTGCAACACTGGTTTTAGCGTGAATCCAAACCACAGCTACTGTGGAGAAAATTATCCCAGCCCAGACAAGCATACTAGAGGTATGAAAGAATCATATGGTAGCTGTAGAGTCTATGCACAAAATCTCATAAATCCTTCATTGCTCATAAATAGCTAATTCAGTGTAATGGCAACCAAGAGAGCTATTCTCAGAGGTTACAAAAAACATAGTAATTATGTTTTGGTTCCTAATAGCTTCAAATAATAAGTTATGGACACCGACATTTATTTAAGGGAGGTATGCATTATGTTATCCATTGTCTTTCCTTGGAAAACATGTCAATGCTGTTCACAGTAATGAAGTGGAAATAATGATTGTGGAAATCAGATAAGTTATTCAAAAGACAAATAGAAGTGCATACAACCAGAGTTATGAGTATTTCCTGAATTTCTCTTGATGGTCATAACTCAAATAATCATAACTAGTCATCTCAGATACAGATTAAACTTTCATTTATGCCAATGTATTTACTGCCTCTTTTTTACTCTCTTCTGTCACAGAAGATACTGTCAAATTTGGGGCAAGGGATGCAGTTTAGCCTATCTAACGCTAAGCTTATGAGCTGGTAAAATGTTTTCTGTTTTGGAGAGATGATGGAAAAAGTAATTTAAAATATATATAGGGACAGAAATACTTGTTAATGTATCTAAAGGAATACTTCTTTCCTTATCTCCACCCCGTATCAATTTTTGTGAGCTTAACCAAAGTCAGAACACCACTGATGAAGCCAAGTACCTGATAAATGTGAATAGTTTCAAACAGGAAATAAACTCATATAAATACAAATTTTGATTTGTAGGCTCTTGTGCCATGATTTAGGCACTGCCGACATCTAAGTACCATGCAGCCTTTCACCCACTTCCCCTCCCACTTCATATTTCCTCTTCCTCTGTAAGCTTTTGGAATGCTGCTCCTATTTGAAAAGTTCCATTATCTGTGAAAACTCTGAACTCCAATACTAGAAGCAAAAAGCAAAATGCTGAAACTTTTTCAAAGAATGCTTCTTATGTTTAAAGCTGCTCCTGCCCTCGTCTAATACATCTTAAAGCTTTAATTAAGAACACATAGCTAACACCAGCTTTATTATGAACACAGGAAATAAAATTCTCATCATTAGTGTTAGACTCTGAAGAAGATCAAAAGAGAGCAGATACACTTCAAGTCTCTCTCTAAATCACTTCATTAATCTGTTTTACTGGGTAAGACACAGATCCTTACCACAGACGTGTATATTTTTTTTTTTTATAAAACTATACATCTTGATTTTAGCAGGATTGTTTTCAGAAACAAGGTTTGTAAGTAGCAGAGGAAGTTCTGATTTGCCAGCTGAGTGTATTATTAGCTTTATTAATTGACATTATAATGTGTAATGTTGATGTAATTTATGTGCAGAGATGTCTGTTCTGAGTATCCCAAGCCTAGTGTTACCATGATTCATGCTGTGCCTTCTGGAATTTCTCATCCAGTGTTTCTGTCTAAAATATGTCTCAGTCTGATGTTTAATATGTTTTAACATTTGTGTGTGGTGATTAATTATTGTCTTTCTTCTGAGATGCTAGGCCAAGTATGTTTGTATGCTAATGTATTCTTCACAGATATTGCTAGTCTATGCCATACCTATGGCAAGGTATATTACAGTACTTATTTTAAATGAGTTTCTCAAGGATTAAATACAGTGAGTCTAAGGATTTTCTCAGTGATATATCTTCTTTTCACGTGAAAGACTATTCCTACCTCATCTGAAACTGAATGCACATCAGTGCCATACCTAACACTTGAATAAGGAATTGCTTCAACTTGCCTGACCATTGGATGTTATTTGCAGAGTTACACATCGTTCCAATTCTGCATTAATGTTATGAAGACATTAGAAGTGTGATTTTTCATTTGAAAGGTAATCTAGTAATATATGTGAAAGCTTGATTGAACATATTCTGTAAAAGGTTTGCCAGTCTTTGAAATGTTAGTTTCAAGAACTTTCTCAGCCTTTGACAGACTACAAACACTCTGTGAAGTCTCTAAAACTCATAGAACTGGTGATGATGCACACAGCATCTTGGAATTCAATTTCCAGAACTTTATTTTATTTTTAAGACACTTTGACTTCCTTTGAAACATCCTTTGTTTCAATTACTGCATAAACATAATAAGCAACTCTCATCTGCTCACATCTTTGTGAATAAAGAGCACTCATGCTCTTTATTCCTTGTGTGCCCTTTGGTAGCTTCCCTCACTTAGCTATACTCATACCATCAGTTGTGATCGTAAGCGTATTCACTTCTTTACTGCAATGCTCTGGCTTGTACTTAAATGACTGGAATTTGAAATCAATCAGCCTTCCTCTCAGAAGCTGTTCAGCACTGGTTAGATCAAGTTCCTTGTACGTAATGGGGCACTTAAAAAGTTAAGCTTAAATGCATTTTTTCATCCATAGACAGAAAACAAGAACCAGCCAGATATATTTTCCTTATACCCTTAAACCCCCTGCCTCCAAATCTATGAAAAACATTTCAATGACTATTTCTTATTGCTCAAACCATTTGTACAGTACTAAGAGCCATTGCATTTTACAGTTTATTCTACTGTTTGTATTAGGCTACATGTTTGATCAGATAGAATGGTAGGTAAATATATATATATCTAAGTATATATATAGTTATAAGTATATATATAAGTATATACATGCTTAAAACAGTTGAATGGTGGAACATTTAGCAAGAGTTTTACAGTTCTATTATTGTAGATTTATGATCACTGTATGGGAAAAAGGAACAAGATCTAGATGCTGCCCTTTTGCAAGGAATTTCTTGTATTCTGACTTTGAGGTTTTCTTTTCACATTACTACGCTTTTAACAATGAGATCTTTCATATCTGACTTGGAAGTTGGCCTTCGTGGGAGCAGGAGTTTGACCCGGATGACCACCAAAGATCCATTCTAACCAAAATGAATCTGTGATTCTGTCAAATTAAATAATCAGCTTTCCTCACATACTGCAAACAATACAGCAGTTTTTGAGAATATAGTAATTTTCTTTGAAGCTATTTCTTTAAACTCATTCGCCTTAAAAAGCAATGAAGTAAAAAACAATATTCATTGATGATTTTGAGTATTAATGGGAAACACATGCTGCTTTCCTTAATGTACAAGAATAACCTGAGAGGAAGTGAACTGGAATGACAAACTCCCTCGGTATGCAGTCACACAAATTATTTCCTAGCCATTTGAGAGATATGTGTGTATGAATGCATTTGCAAACGTATATATGTGCATACATGCATACATATACATGCACATATATCTCTCTTTGTTAAAGTTAACATTTTTAATTATTATTTTGGGTTATTTTGGAAACAATTGTGGACTTTAATTATTATTTTGTTTTTTTTTGGAAACAATCACTAACTGAAAGACAAAGCTAACACAATGAGAATTTGGTGACCAGGAAATAATAAAAGTAAAACCAATGCAGGCTGCGCCATTGTACTTAGGGAAGTAAAATGGTTCCCAAGGTTACTGCAATTAGTCTTTTTTTTTTATTATTCTCCATGTAGAGAGTTCCAACTCTGTTGATTTGCTGCAGTGTTTTTGCCATTTCAGCATCTGCAAGCCTGGCTGTCAAATAATCAGTACTTACTATTAAATATGGAGAAGTATTTACTAAACTTTCATAGGATATTTGCCTGATATACCTTAGAAATCCCTTTGTTAATGAAAACTCTCTGTTCTGCTTTTCAGAACTGTTCAATGTATTTGAAAAGAGGAAAGGGACAGAAGAGACATTTCTGGTTCCAAACATCTTGAAGTTAGCCAGACATAATAAATACGGCTGAACAAGTAAAAACACCTTGAAATTAGCATAAGACATTATGATATACCATTCCTCATGTTTTTCAACACATTCTTATTAAAAGAACAGTAATTTTGAGGATTGATCCAATGCCAACCAAAGCCCATGGGAAAAATCCCATTTTCTTTTCTGAGGAGTACAGACTCATAAGTATTCAGTTTTAAATCCAGCTGAGTTGTTCTGAGTTTCTTCTCTATCCTTGCTGTAGATTAGTAAACTGTTTATACCTTTGTAGATGCAATCTGATATTTCATAGGCTGGTGTCCTGGGTTCAGCAGTAGCAGTCATGTTTCTCCTTTGTGGTAGCTGGTGCAGTGCTGTGTTCTGACTTCCAGCCTGGGGACAGTGCTGGTGATA
Source organism: Pezoporus wallicus (assembly GCF_028554395.1). Taxonomy (NCBI): domain Eukaryota; kingdom Metazoa; phylum Chordata; class Aves; order Psittaciformes; family Psittacidae; genus Pezoporus; species Pezoporus wallicus. The sequence goes on from NW_026637727.1 coordinate 790,999, forward strand.
CTGATGTTTTTGGTTGTTGCTAAGTGATGTTTTACTGACCAAGGACTTTGTGAGGCTCATGCTCTGCCAGGGAGGAGGGGAAGCTGTGAGGAAGCAGAGACGGGGCGCCTGACCCAGGCTAGCCAAGGAGGTATTCCATACCACAGCCCGTCATGCCCGGGGTGGGGGGTAACTGGGAGTTACCCGGAAGGACACGGGCTTCCGGGTGGGACTCGTTTCTTGGCCGGTGGTATCGTATTCTCTTCCCTTGTTATTTTCCCTTACCATTCTTGTAGTTGGTGGTAGCGGTGGTGATTTGTGTTGTACATTGGTTGCTGGACTGTTCTTGTCTCAACCCATAGGAGTTGCACTCTTTCGATCCTCCTCCCCGTTCCTCCAGGAGCGGGGAATGGGAGAGCCCCGGTGGGGGGGGGGGGGGGGGAGCCTCGATTGTTGTCAGCCTGGCACCACTCACTGGGAGTGAGTGAACAAGTTGCCTAACTGGGTTTAAATCACGACAGCTGGTATTAAAAGACTTGCTATTCCTTCAAGTTTCTCAGCTCAAGTGTAATATTTAATCTTTTAATCTTTATTGTTTGATGGTAGAGGTTTTATTGTTGGTGGTCTTTTTTTTTGTTGTTGGGGGGGTTTGTTATTGTTGTTGTTGTTTGTTCTGTCACATAAAAAGATTTTGTTTCTTAAAGCTAAAAAAAAAAAGAAAAGAAATAAAAAATATTATATTCCAGACATTGTCTCTCAGGCATAGATTGGCAACTCTCTGTTGTCGCACAAATACTAACCTTGGCTTCTGCAAAACCTTATTTTAAATAATGTTCATGATGAGCACAAAATCTGGGCTTGATTTTAATTATAGGCTTTTCAATAGTGGTTTCTTTAGCTTACGGAAAACCACTTCTGATTTCAATCCAAGTTTCTCTCCTTGTTTCTTGTTATACTTACATGAAAAAGGGTTATTTCCTATACGTTAGGTACAGATTTGTTCAAGATTTAAATTTTAATGTATGTGTTAACACGTAGACATCTGTAATTTGTATGATATGGTGCTGAAGCTCCTTAAGAATCCCATTTTTACCCCTAAATAAAGGTAATTTAGATAATTAAAGTACAGAGTGACATAGAACAGATTGCACATGTGGAATTCTCAGACAAGTTCGTTTTTTAACCAACACCTTTCAGTCCATTATTGTGAAGCCAGTTTTCCTTTATTTTTTCCTACCTCACTCAGACAGAGATATTCTGTGCTGTTATTTGGCAGTATATGAGCAACAGTACTCTGAGGAATAAATTGAAGACAGAGCTCATTGAAGTGTGAGGAATACTGGTGTTTTAATGCTGAATGTTGAAGAAACCCACCAACTGATAATTTGCCTAATGTTTATTTGGAGGAGAGGAATCAGCAAACTGATTCCCTGACCTTTCTTTAGAATAAGCATAATGAGAAGAACTAGTGGGAAAAGGTTTTTGTCATTCACCACATTAAACCTATCCTGTTAGCACATATCCACATGGGAATCAGGTGGCCTGCTTGGTTTCCAAGCAAGCACATTTGTAGAACCCTATTACAGCCAAACCATAGAGAGATAACACTGCAAAGAGCCCAACAATCTTGCTAAATGCCTGAGTGACAGACAAGGCTGACATCACCTCCTGACACATGCTTTGACTTCTCTTTGCAACAAGGGAATTTTTCAGGTGCAGAATGTGGCATTTGTTATAAATCGCAGAGAGAGAAGGTCAGAAGTATGTGATTGTGCATTTACTAAAAATCCAAAAGCTTTAGTAACTTTACAGAAATATGAAACTTTAAGAGTTTTACTGACTCTGCAGTAATCAAGATACCCTGTAAGTCAGTCTTGCAGAACTATCATGAATGTTACCAGCTGAAGCATAAAGTTTGCCCACCTATGCTGTATTGTGGTAGTTGGTAGGTTTTGAAGGAGAAAATCTCTGATGATATTTTATTTAGCTCTTAAAAGGAAATCAATTATTCAGCTCAATTGTGAGCTAAAAGTATTTTGCAGTGCCCTTCTATGCACCTATGAAGAAAGAGAAGAGGAAGAATTCACACTGGTTTAGTTGGGTATTTATCTTGTATTTACATGTGGCCCTTGGAAGTAATTTTCTTCAGAATCAAGGTTTTGACCAAGCAGGTCAGTTGGGAATCTGTAAAACCACATCTTGAATTGCAAAATTTTAGCAAATGCTCTCCATGGATGGAGAACATGATTACTGGGGAGTGATTTTGCAGGCTTTTTTTTATTCTCAAACATCTCACTATAGGAGCATTTGTCGCCTTTTTTTCTGAGCCACAAGGGTAGAACACATAATTCTTAGCCTATATCCTCTAGTTGCAGTCTTCTCTTTTAAAACTGCGCTTACATGACAATCCCGGTTGAATTTGCCATGAGTACGAAAATTTCCTTAGGGAGCTTTTGTTAATTCAAGTGACTTAGAACAGCTCATTCAGAACAATTGTACTGTTTATTCACCCAGAAGAACATACAAAGGCCTGTTCCTTTGAGAGTTACTTTCCTGGTTTTCTCAAAGTTTAGGAAGTTTTTGTTTGACCCAGATACCTTGAGTTCAGAGCCAGGAGACATAGTAGCATTTCTCTCTATCCATAAGGTTTGCTGGAAAATGGCCACACTTCCCACTCTTCCCTTCCCAGTTTTGGATTTTTCTGTCTAAAAGACTGTTATCCCTGAAAAATGTACCACAATCAATTTCTGCCAATTTTGTCAGAAATGAGCTAATTTAGTTTAGGAATATAAATAATGGTTGAAAAATAAGTGGTCAATTTGAATTTCTTATCAGGATATTTGTTCACAACCTGAATCTAGAATTAGGAGCGTAAGCATAGGCTAGAAAACTGAAAAAGTCTTAGGTACAGGATTTAAACTACTATGATTACTGAAACGTTTATTTTAGTGAAGAGAATGCAGAGTCACATGTCAGATATTTTTCAAGTATTTTAATTAAAAACTGCTAAAATATTTCTAGGCATTTTTATTGTACCTTTCTGTAATATAAGGGCTAAAGATCAAAAATAATATTTTCCCAATGTTCACTGAATTTAAAACTGATTTGCCATATTCACTGAGGAAAATTGTTTTCTCATGTAGAATTGATTTAAACTTCTCTGTGGATTTCTAGATTTGCTGTTTGTTGTACTGCCTTCTACTTGCATCTTTTTTTTTTTTTTTTTGCCTTCAGAAAGCCAGCTAAGCATTGAACATGATATCAAGCTGTTGGTAGGATTTTTACCTACCAGCTTTCCCTTTGGTCTGTCTTCAACACCCAAATCTAGTGCTAGATATAGACAAGGAAATGGGATTTCAAGGATGTATCTAAACTGACTTTACTGAAACCAGTATTTTCTAATTCAAGTGGTGAATTTGTTTGACTTGATAAAAGGTAGAATTGTGGCAAGATGATTTAATACAACTCTTGCTAACAAGTTGCAGACATTTTTAGTGTGTCAAAACAGCATTGCTAGAGGCATTCTGTGTCAGGCTGGACTGATAACTACAATACAATGAAACAGCATTTTATGGCTATTTTATTCCTGAATGTTACTGATTAAAGGGAGCTTGAGTTAGTGTTTTTTGTTTTTAATTTTTTTCTCTCCAGATATTTTCATTCATGCACACTTTTATTTTTGCTCACAGACAGAAAGATAAATATTTAAAAATTAAAACCTAGAAGTCTTCATCTACCTTAGATATGAAATGGAATTTTAGATATTTTTCTTCTACAGTTGGGCTAACTCTCTTTTGTGAGCTGCAGCTCAGGTATACTTTTCACTATTACAGTAATTTTTACGTTTACACCGTGTCTTTGACCACCTTCTTCAGGAGATCTGCAATGGAACTAAAAGCCCAGAATCTATATGGGAATAATTATTTTTGTCATTTCAATAGCCATAGAGTGGCATTTAGTGAATTAATTTTTTTTTTCATAGATTATGTGGGACTTGAGTCTTATTCCCTTGATTTTAGAAACCTGTTTCACTTAATCACAAATGCTATGCAAAACCTTCAATTTTGATCTGAAATATAAATGTAAATTGAATTTTAAACTGTACTTTATCTTTTCTCAGTTAATGTCCAATAATTCCTTCTGTAAGCAAAGAACAATCTGACTAAAACTTTTAACTTTATTTTTAAACAAGTGTTCACAGAGATTGCGTTCTGGAAAAGTTGATGTTTAGTTTGTGTGTTTCCATTAGGTTTTCAAATTATAGTACCATTATACATTAGAACTGCGATGTTGAATTGTGCACATCAAAAGTGCTATCTTAAATTTTTTTAATGCTTTACACATTTTGCATACAGGCAAATAAGAAAGAGAGATTTGTGTAAAATGAAATGGAAATTTACTGTCTGCCAGAGGTTGAAGCTTGAAGCCCAGAGATTCCGGAAAGGAGGATTTGTTCTTTGACTTCTTCTATTCCCCAGAATGGCATAGACAGGTTAATAGTCAGTTGCAGGACTGCGTCTCTGTGCTTATGTAGACATCTGTTATTCATGGTGATACAGCCCATGCTTCTGCTGAGCTGGGATAGTAGGCAATACAGGTCCAATGTTGTTCTACATATATTAGGCTGTTTGAAGTGTTGCTTCAACATGGCAGAACTGCTTCCTGAAACTCAGCACAATTGCTTTTGACCAGTGCTGAGTATGCATACTTTATGATTCAGATGCCTAAGCATAGATAACTGTTGCTGTTCCAGGTGCATGAGTGTAACCGTGATATCCATAGTAGCCATGGCTGGCACAGTGTAGGTAAGCCATGCTATTCTAGGGCAATGGCTATTCTAGAGAACAGACATAGTATTTAGGCATCTAAGGTGTCATTAGATGCTTACCTTAGTAATCCAAATTATTTCCCAAAACTCATTCAGAACTGACTCAGGAGTCTGCATTAAACAGGTCTATAAACTATCTCTTTACTAGTCTTCTCAGTGGAGAGAAATGCAAAAATTACTTAATATTGATGTAGGGCAATGGTTGGTAATCCATGTATGAGGAAAGTCTATGAAGAAATTAGGTTAGAGAAGAAACATTGCAGTAACACATGATAACTTTAATGTTGGTGTACCTCATTTCCAAGAGGGCAAGGCCTTATAAGTTGCAGAGACATTAGCAATAGTAGTTTATATGGTTCCAGATGCTGCATCAGTAGTCATAAGATTCAAAGATAACTGTTGAGGTTGTCAAAGGGTTTAATCATCTTCCTCTTTCATTCTCATTAGTATTTATATATATATGCAAAATACCCCATTTCAACATAGTACTACACATTTAGTGTAAAAAAAGAAATTAAATGGGCTCTTCACATGTACTCTTGACTTACCCATTCAAGCATTTTAACTAACAGACTCCTTCTAATCCCCTGACAGCATGTGGAGGGGTGCTGGTAGAACACCAAGGGGATGGTGGGAGGATATGACATGTGACTCTAGGGCAAGATCTGAACTCAGACGAATTAAATCTGTCAGCCAGCTCCTCAAAGGCTGCCACAGTTCTTATCCCTGCTTGGTTGAGCTGGCTTGATACACAGACTTATTGTATTATTCAGCTGGTTTGATTTTCCTTTTTATGACAACCTTACCCTGGAGACCATCCATCTCTTTGCAGTGTTGGAGTATGACTATAACTGAATGATATTTCAATATAATTTATAACCCTATAGTGTAAACAGAAGTGATGGTTGCTTCTAACCACTGTGAAGAATTCTAATGCGTGAATTTGGACTCTTGTTTTCTTGGAGGGTTGGAAATACTCTGGAATTGGGAGATTTTTCATAGCTTTGGTAATAAGTTTCATAGGAGAAAAGCTATGAAAAACCCTGAAAAAGACAGGAATTTTATCCAAATGTGTCCAGGCAGTTAATGATGCATGTGAACAGCTATAGCTGCAACAAATTATTTGCCAAAAATTTAAATAGTACTTATTATTAGTAGCTTTCTGGATAATGTAGTGGAATGAAGGGCTTGGCAGTAAAGAGCTGGGCTCAAGTAATAAGACATTAATGGCATGAAATGAGGTCATTCAGGAGCAGTTAATATAGCATTATTTCATACTTGTTTTGAATAAGTTTTTTTCTTAACTGTGAAACGTTGTAATATCTGCATGAACTTGATGAGGATTTATTTTCACATCACATGTAAAACCTGGTTCAGTTTACTCATTTTGTGTTCTAGCACCTTGGTATATTACTTCTTCTCAAGTTACCATCAAAGAGCTGGCTTCAGAACTCACTTTCATGTAAACAAATAGGTTGTATTGTATTTTTCTGTCATCTAAAACACACGGCTTATAGGATTGAGAATTACATATTACGGACACTTGGATACATAAAACCACATAATTATTTGGTACACACACATATAACACTTACTGGAATTAAACATGTTCTTTATGAGATATTTGTCACAGTTTCGCTTTGAGACAGAACATGTTGAAATATGCCTTAATTTTCCACTTCTTAAAGCTTTAACATGTTGTAGCAAAAGAAAATAATGATTCATCATGGACTCAGTCAAGCTTTTCTGAAATTTGGTTTGTACCATAAATGCTATGCTCTTTCAATGGCTAATGATATCTTAAAAAAGTAAGTATTGTATTTTCTTCCAAAAGTTACATTTTTCCTGTTTTCCATTCCAGAAATGCTCTAAATAAACTTTTTTATTTCCTACTGATTCTAGAAAAATTATTTTCTCTGGAGTGTCCTCAGTAAACCACATAATAAGTTCTGTGAGACTGTAAGCCCAGGGAATCCCAGGTCACTGAGCACAAGGCAGTACAGATAGGTTTAACTGAGACCAGAATTGACTCCACTTGGCATGAAGTGACTGATCTCAAGAAAATACAGATACATATGTAACTGCCATGCAATAAATATTTCATGTCATGGAGACTGGAAAAGACCATAGCGCTATCCATTTCTAATTGGAAGAAGCAAACAACATTATATTACTGATACATTTACATGACACCTTTCTAGATCATGAAAAATAAGAAAAATAGAGGCCTCTTTCACTCATGTTTCTGTTCAATTTAGAGCTTACCAGTCTATGTCTGGGTAAGGATTAGAGTAGGAGTTTTGTGTGAGAGAAGGGGATGCTGTAAAGATTAACTTAGAATAATGCAACAGAATGAATTAATTGGTGTGCAGTGTCAAGCAGTGGGAGCCAGTATCATTCATCTTTTATGAAGTAGTTTACTGCATAAGAGACTTCTTTAGAAATGACAGTGTCAAGTCCTATTGAATTGATCCGCTTCCCTTTTTTTCTTTCCCTCTGCACCTAAATCATATCTCTAGTAAAGGACAGTAGCAAAGCAGCAGTCCAAAGAATACCTTGAGAAAACTGAGACTATGGCTTTAAAGAAAAGCAGAGGCCTAAGGAAAAATATTACAGATCTAACTGGGAGAAACAAATGCAATGTATCTTCGGAACAGGGTGTTCGTCTTAAGGAAATGCAGTGTGAAGGAACTGTAATGTTGATCAAGATGCACAATTTGTGTTGGCTTCTTCTTTTTTTCTTTTTTTTTTCTTTTTTTTTAAAGACAGGTTGTCTTATGTAACGTAAGCATAATAACACACAAATGTGTTCACTCTAGGTTGGGACATATTGCACAGAGGAGCTTCATTAGGAAAGACAGGATGCTACCATAACACTTGTTTCAGCAATTCTCTGAACTATCTTCCAGTTTTTTCATGTTCAGAACACTTCATTTCAGAGCAGGATGTGCATCAGCTTAAAAACACATCTAACACCAGACACTGTAAGAGTAGCCTCCCCCAGAATACACCTGTTTATTTTTCAGCAATTTTAATTTTCACTCCTGCAAGTGAGCACCATCTTATTTTTGCTGTTACCTCTGGGTCAGACACATCAAAATAGTGATCTTAAACTTCAATTCAGTTGATTCACCCTTTTTAACTAGATAGCATAAATAACAGATGCCAGATTTACTGTTTATATAATGTTAATCATCATATAATTAAAAATAACTTTTATTGTGATTAAGTGGATTTTGTTTTACCATAATTGGTTAAGTTTAACATTTTTGAAATGTACCATATAAAATTCTTTAATGAAGCAGCCTGTTCTTCAATGTTTTATTTTTCATTTTAATAACATAGTTGCACGTGTAAAGTACAAAGAGTGGCAATGTACAAAGGCTGTAATTGAAATAGAAGTGTACAATATAACTCAGTAGTAATCCTATTAAGGAATTCTATTTGCTGATGCAATACAAGGCAAGTCAGGAATACATCTTTTTCGTACACATGTCAAATGGCTCTATAATGATTCAAATGCTGACAGTTGGCATTGTTCTCTGGTAAACAAAACAACTGTTCCAGTGATTGATCCATTTTTTATTGTGACTGTGTAAAATGACATACTGCATCAAATATTTACAAAAAATAACAGGGGAAAACTTTTTTCCAATTCTCTGTTCAAACGGGCTAACAACTGCTGCATATTCACTTTTAAGACCAGCTACTCAGCAAACAACATTAAAAATAACAAGAATACCCTCTCTTGCCAGGATTTAGTATTTTTTGCTGACTAGAAGTGAGAGGTGAATGTGTTTTTCTGATTCTGCTGCTTCATCTTGGTTTTATTAACTTAAGCAATGTATAAAGCAATGTATTTCTTTTAATACCTTATTTCTAGCTTTTTGCCACTGGGCTGTTCTCATATGTTACAGCACTCCTATGTCACTTAGCTCATGCTGTAATTAAGGGAGAAGAATTAGTGAAGTTCCTAAAAGTCTTGTTTCTCTGATTTTAAAAGTGTAAAATGTTACTAACAGAGATTCCTGGAGAAAGGAAGGTCATTGAATGTTACAAGGTGATATTTCAACATCAGTCACAGTATATTACACTCTGATGCTAGTCAGGCTCTGAAAAGTTAACTCACAAAGTTGACAGATCTCTTGATTATTTGACATTTATACATATTAATATGGCAAAGCTCAGCTGTTAGCAACTGGCGTATGTTCAGGCATTTTTCTGAAGTGAGTGTAAATTTTCTTTACAGTTTTCCTGTAAGTGTTTGCTTAGTTTTATGCTGTTTTGTTTTTTTTTTTTCTTCTGAATTCAGTCAGTCCCAACCACCTGTAGAGTTCAGCAAAATCAGTTTCAGACTTAAAGCAATGAATTGGTAAACAGAGAAAATAATCAACAAGACTGACAGTTCCCTAAACAAGGTGGTGGCTTTTAATCTGCCTTAGACAAAATTTTGGATCCACAATAACATACAACCAGTATTTTTCTCCACCAGTAGTTTGAGAATTCAGCCTTTCTTTTTTGTTTTTCTTTTCAAAAAGATACCTGAAACAAAAATGTCTCATTTCAGGTGACAAATCAAAATGGAACTTCTTAAGTTCTACAACTGATAAGGAAAAAGTGACAATTTTTAATTTGATATGTATATTTTGCCTTAGTTTTTATTGCCTGGTCCAGTAGCTGAATAAAAAAATTAATTATTCAAACAGCACTAATAATATTCTCCTTCAGAACAAAGGCTAAGCCATACTGTTCCCTGAAGAGGTATTAATTGCTGTGCTGACCTGGAACAGTGGTAAACCTGTCAGCACAGAAGCAAAAATTAGGTGTATATTATATGTTACTAGAGAAAATAATATGCTAAAGGGACCCACCTCCCTAGCTAATTTGTCTGCTGAAGAAGGAAATCTGTATTAAAAAAAAAGTATTTGTCTTGCTTATCTACCAGAACTTGGCAAATTGAAAGCTTGTGTATTTAGTCTTTTGCATAAAAATCCATGTATCATAAAGCATCTCTTCTGAGGAAAACTGTTTCTATCTTGTCTAGGAGGGCTAGGTCCATTCCTGCATGAGCATTCCATACCTTTGCATAAGCAGAAGCTGCTGTAGCCTGGAGTGACATTATAGTATGTATGCAGAATATAGCAAATAAATCCAAATTTATTTCAGATTTTGGGAGCCTTTTTCTACGTCCTTTTAATGATATATGCTAGTTTTATATCTGAAACATATCTGAAACAAATCTTTTTGTATGTATGGAATACTGTGATGTAAAAGACTGTTCTTGTATAGTTTGTTGTAAGGAGAACACTGAACATGTCAGCTATATTTAAGACAAAGACAGGAGTGTAGTTACAAGACAGTCTATTCCAGGAAAGAGAGAGAGAGAGGCAGATAGTCTTAGAAATATGGCAGTTAACTGGGCCTCTGTACTGGTGGTAGTCTAAATTATGGCTATGAAATATAGATATGTGGATTGTGGGAAGTCTCGTCAAATATACCGGTTGCTAACCCCTTTCCCTGAGAAAATTGTGAAACCTATTTTGTGTCCATAATTCCTGTTAGCATCCTTCAGTGTTACAGTGTAAGAGAATGCTGCAGATAAGCTGGTATTCTAAACTGTAAAAAAGCAGTGACTACTGCTCTTGACAGCAGCAAGATACTGGTGATTTCCACACACAGACGCTTCTATCTCTTGCTATCACAAAAAACATTGCCTTAGAAACAAACAGGTAGTATCTTGCTGGTCCTACAGCTACTCAATCACTATCAGAACCTACAGTCTGAGAATGCAAGAGTAGGCCAAGGAAGAGCAAGCTACTGGGAAGTGGAGTGCTGTAGGGTGAGGGTGTAGTACTAGTAAAGCATGGGATTAGTTTGTTAATTTGAGAAAGAAGTATCATAAAATAGGATAGACATAAGGTACTAATTAAAACAGCAATATTCCTAAAAATAGACCAGTACACCCACTTCCTCTTTTATGTACTGGGTTTAGTTTTTATCTGTATTGCTGTATTGAGTAAGTGAGGTAAATACCAAAAGCCATGTTCTTGAGGCGATACAGATTTAAGGAGGAAAAAAAAACAAACAAAACCAGCAAAGTATGCTTACCTAATGCTGTGGTTCCACCTCTGATTGCCATGTAGACAGTGCTTACTTGTGGGTTTCAGTTTCCCTCACCAATGAACATTTCCTTTCTTAATGTGCAATCATGCAGACTTTCCATTTTAATTTTCTCCTACAGACCTTTGTGTAATACAACACCAAGCAGCTTTTCACAGTTGAAAAACCTTAGAAAATTCATACAGCTACACTCAGCACAGGGCACTACCATGAAAAGTAGCTGAGGATCCAAGAAAGGCAGCAACTTTATAGTGTACCCCTGCCAAAAGGGCATGTATTCTGTAAACCTATGTTCTTGCAGAGCTTTACTGTTTACAGTTCTAAAGACAGACATAAGTAATCTCAGACATCAGAGCTCAAGATAATGTTGGACTGATAAGCAGCCAACAGGTTTTCCTTCCTCCTTACCCCAGCATAAAATTGTCTCTGTCCCCTAAGACTACCAGTTAGATCTGTCCTCTTTTTCTTTCTTCACATTTTAAATTCTTGGGCAGGGATCATCCCTTTCTCTAATCCCCTTCTTCTCTTCCCTTCCCCCCCCAAAAATGAGAATGCTGTCAGATATAGGAAAAAAAAAAAGTAGTAAGAAGAAAGAATGCAGTAGCAAATATTCCTTTTTCAAATAGAATCATTACCATAGCACAGTTATCCTTCAGCTACTAGCAGCTGCAAACAGAACAGAGAGATGTTAGTGCTCACTTCTACTGATCTCATTATGCAAAAAAACTAAGAGGAGCAAGGGAATACATTCAGAGAACTTTCATGTGGTTAAAGTGACAGTGGAAATTCATTCTTTGATATCCCCTTGTTCAGTGTATCTGCTGCACTTTGTGCCTGCCCCTCAAAGGGCAAGACTGTAAAAATACCAGAGGATTGTTGAAAAGGATTGGAAAAAATGAAAAAAAAAAAAAAGGCTCTTAATTAAAAGGACAGAAATATACTTGGAAAGTATTTCTCAGTATTTTTAAGTTCAAAACCAGACCACCTATCCAAATCTCCTCCTTAAAAGTCAGATTCAGTTTTCATGCAGAGAGCTCAATATCAGGTTTCTACCTACATAGGCAATTACTTATTACTTTGATTTCTGCATTAACACTGATTGATATATGTGTTTGTGACCTGATGATCTTGGCAGGGAAAAGTCTGCATCCCTAGTTGTTCAATTGCTAATGAAAGCTCTGAGACAAAATGAGATTTGTCCACACTCACCTGAAATGAAAGGCACAGTACTGGCTCGTTTTTCTGTTGGCAAGACCAGAATGTTACACAAGAACTGTAGAAAATTTAGGATAGAAAGCAAGGATGATACTAGCCAAGCTCTTTTTGAGTAGATGTGGCAGATAAAGCCGTAGTAAGGTTGGTTTGTGAAAAAAGTACCAAATCCTGACAGAATCTATGTGGAGTCAAGCTAAACAGGTGTCAACACCCTACCCCCAAAAGGCTATCAATAATTTATTTCCTTTGGAGCATGACACTCTATATAACATTGCATACAAAGATGAAATTTGGCCCTTTACATTTCAGGCTGCTAGAGAAACATATTTTCTTTTGGTTTTTCTTTTCTTTCTCTGGTGGAAACTGTAGTTTTTTAAGTCCCTGCACAGCAGAATCCTGCTCTCCAGAGATTTCATCTGCATAGTCCTCACTTCCATAGTGTTTCCAACCTAGGGGGATCTCCTTTAATCTGACAGTAGAAAGAGATGTGTGCATGGCCACTTTGATGGAAACTCCAAGTTATCATCATAAATAGCTATGTGGTTCCCTTAAGATTTAATTAGTCATTTCAGTTGAATTATTCACTTGGAAAAAGACAGTACTCTGGGTAGCTTTTAATCTAATTAGGCTATTAGCTACTAGTAAAGATGAACATCTCCAGATAGAAAGTGAACATTATATTTTAGTCAACGGCGGTACTAATCTTTGAGATAATGCACATGGTTTCATAGTGCTCCTCAAACCCATTAAAAGAGTGTAATCCTAAAAAACCAAACCAAAACACCCACCACAACTCCCATGCCCTGAGGTTAAGCTGTGCTTTGATGAAATTAGTTGTATGTTATAAAACTAAATGAAAAACTTTACAGAGAGGGACTGGCCTGTAAAGGTAAGGATTAAGAGAGAGAGAGGGAGAGAGAAAGAGAGAGAGAAAGAGAGAGAATATAGATAAAAATATATTTGTTTATGCACTACTTGAAAAAGAAGTCCTTTAAATGAAGTATATTTGTCAGCTATCACATCTTAAAAATAAGTACACCTGCTTGAAAATTTTGTAATGAATAGAATAATAAGGCTATATTTTAATTTTGCTAAATTATTGGGAATAGATGTAAAGATTCATTTCACCGAAGAAAAACATTTAAGCAGGACTTTATATTACTGTTATGCGTCAGTGATAGTAACACTGGGACTTCAGTCTACATTACTACAATGATTAATTAAAGGCCTTGTTCAGGATGAGTGAACATCATTATTGTTTTTAAATAGGAAAGGCAGATAACCATTACTGATTACTCCTTAATTCCCAGTCTCACTTGTTAGAGACTAAAGAATACTGAAGTAGGCTGCATAGTTTTCATGAAGCTATAAATGGAGCCGAGAATAATATGATTAATATGCAACACATACAAAGGTAAATGTGAGAGTTGGATTAGTTTAAAAATTAAAGTTACAAAAATGCTGCACTGCTTTATATGCAAATAATACTGACATTTTTATTAATAACATAAAAGAAATTTAGGCTATAACTTTCATTTAAACTGCTTTTTTGTAACGTTACAAAAATATTTAGAATACATTCCCAGATGCAGCATTATCTAAAGCACGTAAACAGATGCTAACTGCATTGCCTTAAGAAAACATACATAGAAATTCTGTAACTTGGATAGTTTAAAAGTACCAGTAAGAATACTGAAATGCAAATGTATCTGTTAATCAACCGACCATTAGAAATAACACACATTGCTAAAAATAAAAATTAATGAGAAATTCTATTGTTGACTTGGTTGAAATGAGGAATGACAGTCATAACAAGTTTACACTAAGGCTTCCAGGTGGCACAATAATTTCTAGGATGGATTTCTAGAGAGATATGCAAGCAGAGCTTCATTAATATTTTTATATTTGCTCGGCATAGGCCACTTTACTTTGCATGTTTGAGTGGTTAGCTTTGGTTTCCAGGTAAGAGAACAGAGAGATTTCTTAGCTCAGCCAGCTGTATAAGCAGGTGCAAATTGTGCTAACCTTACAGTACAGCAAAAATCATCTGTTACACATAAAACTTTTAATCCCATGATGCCAAGAATGGAACTGGAAACTAGGAAGTATTTCTGAAAGCACCCATGCAATTGCAGTGATTAGAAATCAATGTTATGGAATAGGATTCAAGTCAGTCAAGACAAAGCTGATAGATTTAAGCATCAGAGAAATCAGAAAGCTAGGAAAATTACATTCTTTGCTGTGAGAGGTTTCATGCAAGGCTGTAGGGTTTTGCTCAGAATCTGTAGTCTCAACTGATTTTCTGAAGAAGGTATTTATCCCATTCTTTTTCAGGGAACAAATGAGGAGAAGGTAATAGTCTGAACTTAATCAGAGCATCAGATAACTTATATATGGTCACTAAGAAAGAATAATTGTAATCTTTGGTTCTTCTCTGGTAGTTCACTGATAGCAGGCCTTAGAACAACAATCTCATTGTTCAGGCTCTCAGCCTCCTTACGTATTCTGATCCAGTAAGAGAATCAAGCATATGACAAGTGTGCTTCCTGCTTTATCCATGCGTGGATGTTGCATCATGTTCTTCCCCTACAAAATCATGATTTCTTTCTGGCACAGAAACCCTGAACAGGCCAGGGAGGGGTGGTATGGTTGTCTGTAACAGCTACAGAGGGAATAGCTTCCAACTGAGCCTGCACTGAAAGGAATGACAGTAAAAGAATCTCTTTGCTTGGCTCCAGCCATTTTTGCATTAGGAAAAGGAATGGAAGGAATATGTGTCCTTGTAGCATAACAAGAGGAAAGAGCACAGCTCTGCTCTGCACACTGTCCGCTATGGACAGCCTTCTAGAAAAATAACAAAAACAGGGAGTTCAGAGTTATTTCTATTTATTATAGCATTAATTTAGAGACATCTGTAGGTCAGAAAAATGCCTTCTGAATGAATCCATTTAAGGCCTTCATGGTCTGAAAGGATGAAATCTCTATTATGGGAAATGCATACAGCAAAACCAAAACATCTTAAATAATCTCTTAAACAAAGAAGTGTTTTAAGAAGACTTTTTGGGCACATGTTACAAAGAACAGAAAATAACCTTTGTGGTTCTCACTGAACCATTATATCCTGTTATCTATCCTTCAGAGAAAAAAAAGTGCAGCTGAGGTGAAGCTACTTGAATAACACTCTCAGTGACTAAGAATTCAAATTCAAAAGGAAATGCAAGCAAACAAAAACTCCCCAGAAGATGTAAGTTCAAAAATAAGTAGAAAATAGGTAATAGAGATACTGTGTTCTCTCCTAAACAAAAGATATCAGGCAACATGCAATGAAGAAAAATGGAGGATTCTGGTGGTAAAATGATTCTTCTAATACATCTAAACAGATCATTAAAATGTGTGTAAATCAGAACAACCAATAATTGGTACAAGATAGAATTTTTCAAAACCCTCTTAGCATTCAAGATCCTACTTGGGTACTGGAAACTTCTACAAATGTAATTGCAAATGAAATCATGAGGTTGCCATTTCAGCATTCAGTCTTCTTCCTTCAAATGGAAAAGACTTGCTTCCTTCAGCAACACTGAACAGCTCCCAGAAAACCCTAGCATCTATGATCTATGGAGAATATTGAATCTGGAGAAAAGTACAGAAATATATCACTGTAGAAGCATGAAATATCTGAAGCATTTGGTGTGAATTCTTTTGTGTTCATGAAGGGCATTAATTATAATGTTTATACAACAGCTAATGGTTCATCTCAGAAAATAAGCTACTCTTCTGTTGGCTACAAGTTTGGCAGGCAGATGTAGCCACCATTCAGTTCTATGATAACAGAGCTGGAATAGAAATTGACATTGAGAGAAGTTTTAGGTGAAAGCTAGAGGCCTATTTTCTGGGTGTTTTTTCTGATAGTGTGCATTAATGCAGACCTGTGAGATAAAACTGGGTTTTGACTCTTCCTCCAAGTTTCGAGGGAAGCTCAATATTTTATTGGTTTTGTGCATAGAATCATAGAATCATAAAATAGTTAGGGTTGGAAAGGACCTTAAGATCATGTAGTTCCAACCCCCCTGCCGTGGGCAGGGACACCTTACGCTAAATCATATCACCCAAGGCATCGTCCAGTCTGGTCTTGAACACTGCCAGGGATGGAGGATTCACAACCTCCCTGGTCAACCTATTCCAGTGCCTCACCACCCTCACAGGAAAGAATTTCCTTCTTATATCCAACCTAAACTTCCCCTGTTTAAGTTTTAAACCATTACCCCTTGTCCTATTACTACAGTCTCTAATGAAGAGTCGCTCTCCAGCATCCCTATAGGCCCCCTTCAGATACTGGAAGGCTGCTCTGAGGTCTCCATGCAGCCTTCTCTTCTCCAGGCTGAACAGCCCCAACTTCCTCAGCCCGTCTTCATACGGGAGGTGCTCCAGTCCCCTGATCATCCTCGTGGCCCTCCTCTGGACTTGTTCCAACAGTTCCATGTCCTTTTTATGTTGAGGACACCAGAACTGCACACAATGCTCCAGGTGAGGTCTCGTGTGTGGGCTTTCTGAGTTGGGTATTACATTTGTCTTGTGTCTGATGTGGATCAAAAAATAACCCTGGTATTTAAATGCTTAATAGCAATGTGTTTTTCTGACTTGTCTCCTAATTTAGAAGATCCACATTTAGATTTCACAGCTGCTTCTCGAGACTTCCTTGCAATGAGCAGGTTCCTAATTCTTTATTATACATAAATCTGTGAATCTTTATGAAAATCTATCAATAGCTTTTTATTAGGAAAACTGGGCAGTTGCATGTAAGTAGATTATTCAATGAATTCATTGATAGACATTCTGTTTATTTTTCTATGCATAGAATCAGATTCTGTTTTTTTTCCATTTATTTTCCTAGGTGTTTTGTGTTAGATGACTTGAGCCTGTTCTCTGTTGTGATACTGTTGTTCTTTCCAAGGTGAATTTTTATTGCCATCATAGTAGAAATCTTTAAAATTTGGAGATATTATACATGCTCTTTCTTATCTCCTGACACATTGTTTTTCCATACCAAAAGTATATTATTTTTAACTAGAAAAGAAATTGCAGACTTTAAGCCTAAATGAGTATGTCCACTCTTTATGAATGCAAAACTGCTGTTGTCAGTAGCTTGCTTGAATTGGCAAGAAAGTTAGGTCTGTATCATTGTCATAGTTAGAACTGTCACACTAGCTAGTTGTATTTTCTGAACACTTAAGTATATTGTTGTGTAACGCACAGGATTATGTTAAACCAGATAACTAGGAATGAGAATTCTATGCCTTTGAAGAAATCATGAGAATAGCAAGGTAATTCTTGCTAATTCTAGATTTCTCACAGCAGTTTTCTTCTGAATGTCTTGGCATGACAAAAAATTCTCTCTTCCTTATTTTTTTTTTTATTTTTTGTTTTTATTTAGCATCATGGGTTTATGAATTAGATCATCTTTGATACAAAAAAAAAAGTCTTTTTTACTTGAGATTGAAAGCGCACAAGGATCTTGATTCAAATAAGTCTGTCCTCTTATCTGAGTAGACATCAGAACATTCCCTCACACAAACGTTTTTCAACACAAGGTGAATATACCCTGCCATTCAAGGCATGGTATAGGCATGGTATCATTTATACCCAACAGCAATAAAAAGAGATTTCCCATTAGACTTCAGGATGTTGCCTGGCATATACAAAGCTTTTGGATTTTAGCTTATACTCAAATCTTTTGGATTTTAGCTTATACTCAAATCTTTTGCATTTTATTATTGGAGGATTAGGACATTCAAGATTATTTTTTTGTGGATTTCTTCTGCCATAAAACAAGCTCATATTCATTGGCACATCAATCAGTTATTTAAGAAAAAGTCAAATAAAATGGATCAAATAGCTGAAAAATGTAAATTCAAAGACATTTATATCAATTACATCAGTAAATGAGATATTTTAGATTTTACCATTTTTATAACATATATAACCTTTATCCTCCACATATATACTTTATATATATATGTAACCTCTGTGATGTCCTCACTCCTCCCAGTTCTTCCTGCTCCTACACAAGAAGGGTCTGCTTGACTTCACTGGAAAGACAATTGAAATGTTTAATGCCTTTATAGCAAAATTAGTTAATCTCTCTAGCAATATGGAAGTGGTTAGTACTTCATTATTGTCAATTTCAAAGTGAAATGCCATACAAAAATACCCACCACTGTTACGTAAGCATTTCTTCACTACTTCCTCAAAACATTTTTCAGTGTTTCTCTACAGTGCTTTTGTATTAAATACTTAATTTTGGGGTAGGTGGTGCATTTTAGGCTGACCAATGTGGTGTGTTTTTTTTTTTATTGTTTTCTCTCTCTGTATTCCATCCTGAAGTTCTGTTAAAAGTCAACAAAATCACTCTCTATTTTTGAGCATTTAGATACAGAACTGAAACATCCGTTTTTTTCCCAACTGTAGTTATGCTCAATCTGGTAAGCTAAATTAGAGTTGTGGAAAAATAAGTTCACTAAATGTTATTTCCAACATAATGCACTGTTAACAACTTATTATTCTATACTTTCATTAATATAAATTTTAGAAGAAAGGGAATTAAATTATTTCAGAACAGATGCAGAAATTATTTCAGATCTGTATTCAGGATGACAAAATGAGGTGTTTGACTAACTTCACTGTTCAGTTGCACTAATAGCGAGGAAGGTTTGTGTGATACTGCTACCATCTCGAGGCAAGTTAGCGCATAACAGCTTAATTTCTGTTTAAACAAGAGGTCAGATTGCAAATGAGCCTGAAAATCATTCACTTCACCTTGTTCAGTCGTCATACTATGTTATAGTTAATAATTTTGTGTTCTACGTAGGACTGCTCCTACAAATACTTGCGCAAGAGTAGCAGCTTTTTAAATACAGTTGTATAGCCTTAATACTCAGGGAAAAAATGGATCCATCTTCTTTTACAAATGCAGACTGAAAGCAGCCAGGACAATGATGAAAATCTGTAGCCAGTACTCGTGTTTTGATATAAAATATCATACTGTTTTTTAAATTTACCTCGTTAAGCAGGGAAACTCCTGACTACAGAATGTACAGAAGCCAATAGTTTATTGGATTTTGATGTGACTCAAAATAGTGGAGAAGAAATCCCTTAGGAATTGTAAAGTAAGAGACCACATCTGGCTGAGGAAACCCCCTAATGTACATTGCTGAGAGATAACTTCACAGGTACTTGCCTTTTTTTTTCTATATACTCTTTCATAAGCAACAATTTGGAGCTATGATAGTTGAACAACCAAAGTAAACAAACAGGGCTTTTACCTGAGCCAGCACAGGTGCTTATTTATGTGGGAGCATTGTTGATAACCAGATTTTTGGAAAACGCTTAATGTGGTTATTTTTGTGTTATTAGAAGAATAATTCAGCAAAGTGTTTGTAGGCTTCTTCCTATACATGTGATTAGAAAACTATCCTACCTAATTTTCCTGACAACACACCAGGTTTAATTCTGTCAATTCAAATGTTTTTGGTTCAACACTGCAGAATTAACAGGAAAGAATCACAATGAAGTAATTAATACTAGAGTAATTACATTCACATATTCTATTTTTTTCCTAGAATGAGATGGGAAGTCATTCACAGATAACACAATCTGTAGCTAAATATCACAGCCACACGCTTTCCATGATGGTTGTCAGTACAGGCTCCCACAAGCCATGATACTGATTGTTGTCTGGCTTCTGTACTTTAGTTTTGAGAACTTCAGTTGCTGGATCTCAATGTCTCCTTAGCCTTGCTTTGCCCTCCCTGGCACCTGAGCATGTCTGCAACAGATCCACCTGACATGTAGTACATCACAGTGATGGGCTCTGTTGTATATCATAGGAGCTTGGCACCCTTACAGTGCACTCTGAAGATTCTGGTGTTATTTCCAGTAACTGCACATCTCGGACTTTTACCTCCTGTTTTTAAATTCAGTGTTATTTTTTTTTTAATATTGGATTTTGTTGGTTATACATTGCTAATTACCTAAGTGGACTTCTATTTTTGTTTCTGTCTTCTCGGTGAGGAAAATCTTTTACCATATAGGATTTCTCTCTTGCTCTCTCTCTTTCCCTCTTCCCCTCTTTCCTTCTTTCTTTGTCTGTCCGTCTTTCTGTCTGTCTTTCATGCTGCTCCTCACTTGATGCTTTTTCTCATGTTTCACAAAAATCAGTGTTTAAATGCTGCTTTTAGAAATAGCCTGACTTTGCCAATCACCTTTTGTTGTTGTATAATGTGTGAAACCTTCTAACTTCTACTTCCTATATGTCTTCAAAATGGTCTGTGGATAGGGTTCAAGCTTTTGTCTTCCACACCTCAAATTCAACATTTAGTATCAATGTATTGTAAAGTTTAGGGCATTTAATGCTTTGTATTAAAACAGCAGTTTCTAAATACAGTTTAAGATTACAGTAAAGGTAAGCAAGGTTGCACATAAAATGCATTCTCTTTTGTACAGCTAAGGCTGTATTTTAACAAAGAACTATAGTTATTATGGGTGTTAGAGCTCTACAATACCACATGGTGGTTCCTAGGAGATTTAAGCAAGCTTTTCAACAGCTGGATCCTGAAGTTTAATTTTCCATTTCAGAAAGGGAAAACTCATTTGAAGCTTTCAAGGTTCAGTGATTTTGAAATCACAGCACTTCTGACCCATGTGGAAGCCCAGGCAAGATGATCCAAACTAGAATTGTATGTCTATAGGTCTCATTTCTCAAGTTACTGGTATGTGAATTATTATGTCAGAGAGAAAGCGCAGCATCGATATGGAAATACCTTTGTAAAAATATTTGCCAGCCCTTCAGACTTTCCAGGCTGTCTCTTGAAATTCTGATTAAGTTTTCCTGTGTACCAGAGAATGCCCATTTTTTGAAGCAGTTCTATGCAGGCAGATTGTGAGTTTTTCTTAAAAGTTTTAAGGTGCCAGCCCTCTGTGCTGAGCCTTGCTGAAAGCAGATTCTGCTTCTACTTGTTTACCAGGTTTTATACCTGAGCTTCAGTGAGGAAGAAGAGGAAGCTTGCTGCCTATGTGATCCTTTTGCATTTCTTGGGCTTTGGCAGCCAGCTGATCTCCTTTTCCTTAAATAGGAATTTGATGCAAATACGCTACATCTCAACAGGCTATTGTGGATACAGTTGCAGTCAATTCAGTTCTCAGAGTAATCCTGTGCCTAAACAATCATAAAAATTACATATGATAACTGACAAGGAGCCTGTCAGCTGCTACCAAGGTCTTTAACTTGCCTAAATCCTGCAGATAGGTAGGTAGTTATTTAAATAAAGGAGTATGTAGTTTCATTAAATCTACGCTGGACTTTCAGACTTTCATCTGTATACAGTCTCTCTAATTAAAAATTCGCTCCAAACTCAGAATGAATCTGGCTAACCTGCACTAATCATGTCCAGACTACTAGCTTTTGATACAAATGTTCATGAACAGCTTGAATAGGCCATACTATTCACGTTTCTGATATGTGCTAAAAATGTCTCTTGTGCTACTTTCTGTATAAACACGTCTGATGATGTTTGGATTCTAGGCTCCCCTGGTATTTCTTCAGGCAGTAATGTTTAGGTTGTGGCATTTTCCATGCTGCTGGAATAGAGGAAAGACAGCGGCATCTGTTAGTTGGAGTAAGGGGCAGTTGGAGTAGAGCAGACATTTAAGGATCAGCCAACATTGGCCACAGCTAAGTGGGTAAGTGAAGGCTTTTTGCCAAAATGTGGACTTCTCATGCTTTTGTGAGAGAAAAATATCCTGACATTAGCAGATTTTACCCTTCCATTTTTTTAAGAACAGCAATTTCAAGCTCTTTAGGAATTTATCTTAAACAAAAAATTTTGCAATTCACAACTGTGTAGGAAAGTGATTAATGAGTTCTAGATTTACAATCATTTACAATAATTTCCATCACTTGGGGGACAGGCCACCGTATTCTTCATGTATTATGAATTTAAAAAACAACAACAACAACAAAACAAAAAAAAAAAACTCCAAAAAAAAAGGGCTAAGCAATAGTCTTACTTAAAGTAAACTAAGAAAGCGAAAGAAAAGTGGATAATAGTTTGTATCAAGAAGACAGTGCTGGGAGCAAGTTCCATGCAAAGTTGTGCTTGCGAAATGCATGGAGACATTTCTGTGGGAAACTGGCTGCATGCATCAGCAAGAGTTCACTGCTTTTTGTCTCAGAAATAACTTCCCACAGGGCATTTCTCTGTGTGACCCCAGGCATGACACCGCAGTGGCTTGCTCCCTCCTCTGGACATGCATTTCCATCACACTCTTTCAAAGGTGAATTGCAGTGACTGAAGGCAAGCTTTTCTGAGTAAAAATACAAAGCAAGATTCAGACCCAAATATATGGTGTTACTTACCAGTTAAGGTAGGTACCATCACAATTTGTCATAGGATGTTGATAACAATTTCTTGAATTGAGATTATGTTAAACACTGGTTTTTAACTGTCTTTCAGAACTAAAATCATAGAATCATAGAATCATAGAATAGTTAGGGTTGGAAAGCACCTTAAGGTCATCAAGTTCAAACCCCCCTGCCATGGGCAAGGACACCTCACACAAAGCCATGTCACTGAAGGCTCTGTCCCACCTGGCCTTGAACACTGCTAGGGATGGAGCACTCACAACCTCCCTGGGCAGCCCATTCCAGTGCCTCACCACCCTCACAGTAAAGAACTTCCTCTTTATATCCAATCTAAACTTCCCCTGTTTAAGTTTTAAACCATACCCCTTGTCTTATCACTACAGTCCCTAACGAAGAGTCCCTCCCCAGCATCCCTATAGGCCTCCTTCAGATACTGGAAGGCTGCTATGAGGTCTCCACGCAGCCTTCTTTTTCTCCAGGCTGAGCAGCCCCAACTTTCTCAGCCTATCTTCATACGGGAGGTGCTCCAGTCCCCTGATCATCCTCATGGCCCTCCTCTAGACTTGTTCCAACAGTTCTGTGTTCTTTTTATGCTGGGGACACCAGAACTGCACACAGTACTTCAAGTGAGGTCTCACGAGAGCAGAGTAGAGGGGCAGGATCACTTCCTTTGACCTGCGGGTCACGTTCCTTTTGATGCAGCCCAGGATACGGTTGGTTTCTGGGCTGCGAGTGCACACTGCTGGCTCATATTAAGTTTCTCACTGACCAACACCCTCAAGTCCTTCTCTACAGGGCTGCTCTGAATCTCTTCTCTGCCCAATCTGTAACAGAGAATAATATAAAATTATTCTAATATGTAATAATAAATACTAGTACTAATTTTTGCTTTTCTGTTTTGATTGCATTTCCCTTCTTCTGTAGAGAGGAACAGTAATAGTTGAACTTGCAGGTTTATTTTAACACAGATTTTTTACTGGTAAATTAATGAACATGACTATATTCTATTCATAGTCCAAATTCAGTTCTTCTGTCACACTGCAGGAGTGCAATTAAATGGAGAGGAGTGCAGTGCAATTTTATCTTGAAAAACATTCGCAAACATGCATATGAATAGAGCAGAACTCTACCCTTCTAGGTCTGTACTGTGATCTGAACCTGTATAAATATAGGAAAAAGTTAAGAGAAGCCTGTCGTTTGCATTAGGTCAGTTGCAGTGACTGTCGAGTGCTGAATGTGCTTCAAAGCTTGTAGGAAACATATGTATGACAGTCAGAATAGATGTACAGCAATGGCTGTCATAATTTGCCAGCAACATTTTGTATTGCCTTGGATCAGTAAGACAGGAGAGGACAAATTACAGCTGTAAGTGGTATTCTGGTTTAAACAGGGCTATAAACATGTCCCTTTACCACAGATTTACATAAGGACTGTATTTCACCTAATAAAAAGACTTTGGGCATTAAGCTTTCTTGAGTGGAAACTAGTGCAAAGAATTAAGGTATGGACTGATACAAAACAGGAATTTTTCTTTGCCACTGTACATTTAAAATTAACAAGAGTACCCTAATTCTGGAGAATGATTATTCATTCAACAGTATGTATTTCTTCCCCAATGGGAACTGGTGGTAACTTAATTCACAGCCTCTCTGACTACTTCTAGTATTTCACAGTTGTTGTTTGGACTTCTGGACTTAAGACTTGGCTTAATATTCTGCATGGACAGACACCATAGTGCTCTTGTAAAGAGTCAGTTGTAGAATTCAGTTTAATTATCAGATCTGCTTTCATCATAAATATTGATTTGAAATATACAATAATTGGAGTTTAAATTAGTAGATCTGATGCTGAATATGTTTTTTTGTAATAGGTTTGTCTTACAGAAGTCCGGTGCAAAGCTCTTTGAAGTCACTTGATTTTTCTGTTGATGTTAAGAGTCTTTGGCTGAAGCCTTTAGTGTCAATTACGCTTGCACTCATTTGTGTAAAGACACAGTAAGTTCGCGTTAATAGATAAGCAGAACAGATTGTATGACAACTGCATGGTTTCCATGTTAATATATCTCCCCATGATTTTACATGTCTTTACGTTAATCTAAATCTTTCTTAACACTGCTTCTAATCTAGTCAGCAAGAGTTGCAGTAATGTCTACACACAGAGAAAAGCAGTCAAGTATTATGGTCATTTTAGTTATAGTCTATTGCAGCCCTTGACCATGAAACTTAGTTAAAACCAGTCTTAATTTAATCAAGTATTCTGTGAAAATATGATGAAAGCTCTGATTAATCTAACAATTTAATGTTTGTTTAATCAAGATATTGAAGATACACTTTTGCAAAGCCTGATAAATTGCACTGAAATCCAATGTGACAGATCTAAATGACAGCTATCTGAATATTGAAAGCTTTTATAAGACATGTGTATACAGAAAATATGTGGAGTAGTTTATTTTACAGTCACTAAAACTGTCATTTAATAGAAATTAAATATACAGTGTCCCAAACGTGAAACTAAATTATTTTATGAATATACATTTTTAATCATGAAAAGAAACTGCCTAGACTAAAATTCATTGTGATGAATAGTATGATGATACAGAGAGCAGAAGTCATGATGCTTGCTATAAACTCTCTCTAAATATTCATAGAATTATTTCCTGTTATATGTGTGAGTGCCTTTGAAGAAATGCTGAAATTCAAAGTTTTAGTGCATGTGCCAGAGTGGTGATTTCTTCCTTTCAGTCTTTTAAAATGCATACTTGCACTTGAACTTTAATTCATTATGTGAAAGCTTCCGGATTTCAGACACAAACATTCTACACTCTTTGCAGACTGTATAATATAGCTGTCTGGTAATTATTGCTCTTGCCCTGCTTTTTCTAATAACCCTCTGCTGTTACATTTCTGCAAAACAAACATGATAAGTAGACTTATCAGAAGATTTAAGGAAAATAATTTTATTAAGTACCTAAGGATTCTGTCAATCACACAACTTTTCCATTACAAATATTGAATTTATAATATGAAGTGTATATTCTTTTTGTTATCCACCAAGATTCTACCTGCATAAGAGGAGGAAGAGGTTTATGACAAGAGATTAAAAATGGAAAATGAAGCTAAAACCTATAAGTGATTCTCTTTTCAGTATCGAGTCTGGCAAAAAACATTGAAACAGAGTTGAAAAACTCCCTTACTTCTCCAAAAAATTTAAGATAACAGCAATTTCAGTCAGCATCCTGCAAAGAGAAGAAAGAAAGGAGGAAACTAATGCACTTTCTTATTTTTTAAGTCCAAAAGGATAAACATTTTAAACCTTGTGGTATCATGACCTGTTCCAAAACCTAAACCCCAATGTATCTCTTAGCTGTTGTCATATTACTTCTATTTCTAGAGATAAATGCTGGCTAGAATTTGGTTTATGCACTTACACAGCCTTATGTGGTTTACAAGAGAGGAGTCAGGTGCTTTACAAGAGAGGAGTCAGATGTTTTAAATGTGGTCAGCCACGATATGTTCTCTAGTAATTCACATCAGCTCTGAGGCTTTAGAAACTAGTATGTTATATTCTTCATAACTATGGAGAAGCAAGAAGTAGCAAGAAGAAAGACCTACCTTATGCCAACCCACTGTGCCACGCATTTCCTCGCTGAAGGGACTGAAGGTAACCTGTGAAGTAACAAAAGGGGAGAAGAGGTGTCTGAAGTTGAGCTTGGGAAAAGGGGAGAATAGGTGTTTTAAATATTTATCATCTACTTTCTATTTTATTCTAAATGCCATAATCAGTAATTATTTATTTTAACTGACAGCAAGGTATTCTCTAAGTTGAATTTGGCTTGCTTGCAACAGAACTCAGCAAGTGATTTTCATATCTTTACTTGGTACCCACAAGTTTTCTCACTGTTGTTCTTCCTATTCTCTCCCTCACCCCATGCAGACAGTATTACTATGAAATCTCATTGAGTAAGAATTATTAAAAAAACCAATTGAGCAGTAAGATGCTAAGGCAACTGAAATGTCAGTTACTTTTTCTTTTTTCTTTGTTCCAGTTTATACACTGCTAATGGTAATTGTTATCATTACAGCAGTATGTAAATAACTGAAGGGGGTTAGTAAAGATGGTGGAGAAAACTCTTCTCAGTGGTATGTAGTGAAAAGAAAGGAAGTAATTTCAGCAAATTGAAATGCAGGAAATTACATTTAAACATAAGAAAAAAACTTTTCACTGTAAGGATAGTTAAGCCCTGGAACAGATTGTCCAAAGAGGTGGGTTCTATACCCCTGGACATACTGAAAACCTGACTTGAAGGCAGCTGTGAGTGGTCTGCTATAGCTGACCTTGCTTTGGGCAGGGGGTGGATTGGACTATGTCCCAACATCCCTTTCAGCCTTATTCACTCTGTGATTCTGAGTTGACACTTCCAGCCGTTACTTTTCTAATCGTGAATAGCAGCAGAGAAATAAAAAAGGTAAATGCAATACCTACAGTTAATGCAGGACAATGCCGATAATGTCCATAAAAGTCCATCTGAAACTGCCTGAAATGATGGCCTTTGAAAATAAATTGCACTCGGCTGCAGACAACTTTAGGAAAAACACTGCTGAGCTGATATGTGGGTTGATGATGTTTCCATTGGCTACAGTTTGCAAACCTCCTATTAATTTCTCTACTGAAGGTGCATAGTCATTCATCTTAGAAAAGCTATTTGAAAGATTTATGAAAGAATGATTTGAAAATAAGACTAATGTAGTGTCTGAAAAGGGCATTAATGTTCATGCTACTCACAGCATACATCAGAGGTCAAATGGTCATTCACATCAGAATTGGTAAGGATTTCTGCAGAGCTCCCTTAAATTCATGTTCACTAGCATGCAATTTTTGTTACCTGTGCTAAGAAATGAGCCAAAGTACATATATTCCTGTGAACTGGGTCTAAGAATATTGTTAAAAATAACACCACACAGAAAGGCTGGAACAGAGGAAGGCAAATAGACCAAAGAGGACGCCTACTGTCTTCCTGTTGGCTTGATCATTTAGCGTTACATGCTTTTCTGGTACACAACAGAGTTTTCTTGAGAGCTAAGAGATGCTTTTTGTTCTGAGACAGCAAAGCAGCAAGAGCTTTTATACAGTGGTTACTAAAAATGCCTTGCATTTCTTCAAAGCAGTTAAAATAGAAAACACTTGCTGATAGAAGCGCCACGGTTGTAGTAATGGGATTAAGCACTCCAAATCCCACTTCGGTGAACAACAAGCAATTCCTGAAACAGAGTTCATTGAAATCATTAAACAATTATAATTATGCCAGTTTTGTCCTTTATGCATTTAATTCTTGTCATACAGACAAGAATTAAATACTTTAAGTATGTATTTTCAAGAGCTGAAAATCCGCCTTCTGATTTTACATCTGTTTTCCTTTTAAGATTTTGAGGGGATTTATATTTTATGAGTGCACTAGGGGAAGACTGTTTCCAGCATTACTCTGAGGTGAAATACAGTCATGAGAGCAGAGATCAGCACAGCTACAAAATGATTGTTGATAGGAATGGTTAGAGTATCATTAAAAAATTGTAGGTGAGAAATGGCTTTCAGTGGTCTCAATTGGACTGAGAGCCAGGAGATCACAGGAGGCAGACACTTACTGAACACGTTTCAGTTTTCATTTTTTGGACACTGAGAAAATGCCTTTATAAAGAATCTTTTAGATTCAAGTCCTTCTTCCAGGGAAAGAAGTATCAAGTTAACATAGACTCTGTGTGGTTATTTTACCAGTGTTCCAGCATCAGTACCTTTACATGAAAAATGCTGTGTGCACTTTAATGACTGCAAGCAGCAGTACATTCCAGAGCTAGTTCAGAAAATTATCTCTCTTCAGCTTGACAAGCAACTCTTCATGGACCTTTTAGTAAAACTGAGGTATTAGTTTGCTCCTTGGAAAATAATGTAGCTTAGTGAACAAACATTGGTTATTTCTATTTCCAGAAATTTACTTGGAGATTTTATTTAAATGTTCTGGAAGCTTCAAATTATTTTGTTCATTAGATATAACACACACACACACACACACACACACACACACACACACACACCCCATCCAGAGCTATTCTAGCTTCAGGATTTGTATTTTGTCTTTTTTGTTGTTCTAATAACAGGACTATCTCACCAAACTGAAACTGGTTGCTTATTCTTTCGAATGTCTCATATAGATTTTGAAATACCTTTGACATTTCTGTTACTGTAGGTTACAAGAGGTCCTTTTATGAACAGCCTTGAAAGTTTAAAAATGTAAGTCAACAAAGGACTATGATACTCATGCATGGCATTGGCATGGATCTGTAATTTTACATGTTTACAACTCTTTCACTCTATATTCTTCAAGTGTGATTAAAAAATTGTCCTGAAATTATAATTTCCACTGGTAAGGTTAAAATCCTAATCTTTCATTAAGTGAAAAGAAACTTTAAAGATATTAATTAGGCACTAGCCTTAACATGTAAACATTCTTTCTATGTCAGTTTCTCAATACATTTTTCTGTGCCTGTAAAGGCAGAGGAAATATAAAATTTCCATAGGAAACCTTTTCAACTATACTTATGGTCTGTCTAGACCCCGTTTTGATGTTAGTCAGTATCAGGTGTTCTTAAAATGATGCAAAAAGTCCTAAGCAACGTGCCTTGTCCTCATGGAACACTTCATTTTAATAGCAAAGGCTGATACATGCATCTTTCACTAGTTGCTTCATATATGATTCGGCATATTTCAAAATAATATTTCCTATAATATTGCACAATGGACAAATACTAAATTTATGTCTGCTTGTGTGTACCCTGCTGAATTATCAGGATCATTCAGGCACATAAGGTCATCAGGATCATTCTGGGTATTTTGCTTGAGATGTTCAATTTCTAGCTAATCTAGCCTGTGGCGCACCAGCAAGTTCCAATACAGGCAGCCCTGTTTTGATCATTGCCTGGAGATATTAAATCAAGAACTGGCAAGAAGATGGATGTTTGGCAGAAGTGACAAATTCAGTTTCATGGAGAAAGTTGCTGATTGCACTGTTCCAAATAGAGCTTCTTATCTGCCATTCCAGATGTTGTAATGATGACAGCTGTTTATGGGACCTTGAAGAGGTGAGGGAGTATTGGAGAATCCTACTTGCTTGTAAGTCTCAGAACAATGAACACTCACTGTGATTAATGCTCATATTCTGTGATTCACGTCTATATTCTAAGCAGTTTCATTGCACAGATTTCCAAGTATCAAAAACACGTACATTAATAAAAAAACAATTGTTCGCACATGTTTTCAACCCTAGAATATTATAACTACATGCAGGCAGAATAAAGCAGTGGTGTTCCAAAAAGGAAACTCTCCTTCTGTATGAAATTTCCTCATGCCCATGAAAGTTTTTTTGTGGCTGAAACAGGTGTTCAAACTCCAAAATATTACATACAGCTCTCCTCTGGAGCAGTTAACTCTATTGGATACACTGCACTCTGTCTGACACAACTTTGTTTCATAGAATCATAGAATCATAGAATCATAGAATAGTTAGGGTTGGAAAGGGCCTTAAGATCATCAAGTTCCAACCCCCCTGCCACAGACAGCAACACCTCACACTAAACCATGTCACTCTGTCTAACCTAACCTTGGATACTGCCAGGGATGGAGCATTCACAACTTCCCTGGGCAACCCATTCCAGTGCCTCACCATCCTAACAGTAAAGAGTTTCTTCCTTATATCCAATCTAAACTTCCCATTTAAGTTTTAACCTGTTACCCCTTGTCCTGTCACTACAGTCCCTAATGAAGAGTCCCTCTCCAGCATCCCTGTAGGCCCCCTTCAGATACTGGAAGGCTGCTATGAGGTCTTCATGCAGCCTTCTCTTCTCCAGGCTGAACAGCCCCAACTTTCTCAGCCTGTCTTCATAAGCGAGGTGCTCCAGTCCCCTGATCATCCTCGTGGCCCTCCTCTGGACTTGTTCCAACAGTTCCATGTCCTTTTGATGTTGAGGACACGAGAACTGTGCACAATAATACTCCAGGTGAGGTCTCACGAGAGCAGAGTTGAGGTATCATCTCCCAGTCATTATTTGTGATGTGGTATTCTTCATAGGTACTTGGTGGCATGCTCAATACTTAACTAAACACAGATTAATTTAAATTTTTGATACTTTTTTATGACCAACAAAACCAGCAGCAATGAATGTAAGAACAGAAAGACATATTTGCCCCTCCTTCTACCTATTCAAAATGTACAAACTAAAAATATTTGCCTTCTGAGCAAAATACTGTTAGATTCATGGTCTACTTAGAGCTTTGGAGATAAGAGTTTAGAGGGAGTGGAAGAAGAAATAGATATAAAAGCAGTTTAAGCAGTGGAATCTTAGCTTGAAAAAGAACTAGGGTAAATGCAGACAGTGAGAAAGTATAGCTGCAGCCCCAGGATGTGATACTGTAAGCCAGAAGTTTAGTTTGCATGCTTATAATTTCTTGAATGATCATTGAAGTCTGCACTGCTTCTGAAAGCTTCTCATGTGATTGAAGGTGTGACATACAGGCTTAGTTTCTACAAAGACGGATTGAAATTACTTAAGTTTTTGTTAATCTTCTATATTTAAACTACTTTTATTTTAATTTCTATAACTATATACTTCTTCACATGAAATCATTGTAATTATAAGAAATTGTTGTCATCTCAGTGAGCGTAGTCACAAAAATAGTAAAACAGATCAAGGCTATTAAACTACCCAGCCAATAACAACACGCTTTTTGAAGAATTTCCTTTTATGCTTTCAAGTGTATCAAAAAATGTAAGACACATTTTGTTCAGAATCTGAAATGCATGTTTGTTTTTCATTGAGTCTACTTTGATAATGCGCAGTCACCTGAGACTGTTAATAGCTTAATTATAGGAGGATTTTTTTCTGATGTGCGTTGCAAAAGGCTCATTCACCTGTTCTCCAATAAGCCAAATTACAAGAGTTGCCATATTTCTGTTCTTTGGGTTGTAGATAAGGAAGCTGAGTCCAAAAAAAAACCCAAACAAGTCATCAAGATGTTCTTGATAATATTGAAGGGAGGGGTATGAATCAGAGAGACTTTTCCTCATCAAAATTCTTAGGTATTGCAATTTACTTAGCTCAATGTTGTTCTGTGCGAATAATATTTTTCAGCAGCATAAGGAGACATTTTAAAATGTTATAGATTAGGTACAAAATCTTTATTGTACTGATGTTTCTAGCAAGATTATTCTGATGCAATCATTTTTGTTCTGGGAATATCACTTAGTGATGAATCCTAGGCTATTTTAATAATCATAAATCTTTTGAGAAAATAATTACAATATAATGATTTCTACAGAAGAGAATTTAAATTTCGATCAGAGGTTAGAGAGGTCAAACATGATATATTGCCTATCAACATTTTTCTGACATTCCCAATCAGTAGGGGTTTCTCTCTCCATTTTCTAATTTTCTTTATTTTTTGAAACATTTCCATTTCAGATTAAGATAACTTCTTAAGTAGAACTGCAGTTCCTTGTCAAAATATGACAGATATATGGGGGTGGCTGTTTACTTTTTAAGAAAGTACTGTCCTGGGTTCAGCAGTAGCAGTCATTTTTTTCTGAATATTGATGTGGCTTTTGTCAGTGGTTTCTAAAAGTATCCAAGTTTTATTGCCAGTGTTTTGCGGTTTTTTTTTTCTTCTTTCTTTAATACTTACCCTTCTGAAATTCAGTTACTGGTAAAATTCCTGTGAGTGAAGTAATTAATCTCTTATTTGGTCAACAAATGCATAAGAGATACTCCAGCAATCATGAACGTACTGCATAATGTTGATCTTGTATTTGTCTCTGTAGTCAGATACTTCCATCAATGTGAACCAGATTTAAGGCTTACATTTCCCTAAAGCCAGTAGAACTTATGGGCATATGTTTAAAGCTAAGCAGTCTATTATTTGATCTGTGAATGAAGAACAAATATGCATATTTAACCGATTTCAGATGTTAATTTTTCCCTACCTTATTTTCAGGAAAAACATATGCACCATAAGCTTTCTTCTTTTTGCTAAAGGTGTAGCAAGTTTTTAACACATAAAGGCACTAGAAGCTGATTTTTATGACTGTGCAAGTCAAAGTAAACTGCAAAATTTCCTTTATCTTGCCGGAACATGTCTGAGCTGTGAAGCTTTTGTGTCCAAGATGTACTATGGTCCTGAAAGGTCAGTAAAGGAGACTGAGAGTACTCATATAATCTGACTTGCCAAATACCAGTGCACTTACTGATTCAGCAAACAAATGTGAAACACAAGTACTACTTCAGAAGAAGAGGAAAATTAATGAGTTTTTTTGTATACTGAGGCATTCAGTACACTTTGGGATTGTGTGTAAAGCCTTACAATACTTGCTCGTGCAATTACCTTGTGCATTTGAGTGCTTTTTTTTCTTAACTAGCAAGTGTACTATAGTCTGGATAGACAATCTGTGTGTGACCTAATAGATTTGTGTTTTTAAAAATGCCATATGCCAATGTATCATTATGTGCCAAGATACCTATTTATTCTTGATTATGATACTTTCTCATCATTCATTTCTTTTCAGTCCTGAATTTCTCAGAAGAACAACACAAATCCCCCCAAAAAACATATGAATAGGAACTATTAAGTGAATTTTTGGTTTGACTGAAATCACAAATCAGCATGTGCTAGTCTGTCTTTTGAACAGGTCATGGATGTAACTTTAAATGTGAACATAGTAACCAGGTTTATTAAAGTTGGTATTTATTGTTAAAACCCCACAAAAAAAAAAAAACAAAAAAAAAAAAAAAAAAAAAACAACACAAGAAAGAAAGATCAATAACGTGTTCACGTTAATTTAGTGGAAGTTTTTCATGTATTTGAATGGAAAGA
The DNA here is from genome assembly GCF_028554395.1 of Pezoporus wallicus. Lineage (NCBI taxonomy): Eukaryota > Metazoa > Chordata > Aves > Psittaciformes > Psittacidae > Pezoporus > Pezoporus wallicus. Next base: position 824,469 of record NW_026637727.1, read on the forward strand.
TGTTCTTTTGGTTCTGGACATCAAAATTATTTCTACTCTTTGGCTACTCACAAGTCTTAATTGTCTGATAATTACTGGATTTATATTTTGCGTCCATTTCATTAAAGCAGCTACTCACATTCAGATGTGGGCAGACTGTTCAGATGTATATTTTATGGGTTAGCAGACCTGTCTTTCCTGAAATTACCTTTTTTAATTCATCATGTTATCCTAATGACTTTATCTTGATCATATGTATTTATGTATGGCTGAATTCCTATATGGCATATAATCCTTATTCTTAGAGATGGATGACAGTCTGTATTCCTCAGTATTTTGCTCCAGCTGTTATATCACAGTCATTGTTAAAGGCAATTGTTTTTAACAATTATTATTTGCATGCTTACACTTTCATGTTATGCTGCTCTTTGATTAGTTATAAAGCCCTTCTGTAACTGATATTTTTCCTCATGAATGTGCTTATACAGTAATCTTTTTAATTGCTTTCAATCTTTTTGTTAAGCTAAATAGAGTGAAATCTTTAAGTCTTTCACTACAAGTATTTTTCTGCAGCCTTCATATAATATTATGTCTTAGTCTGAGCCTACTCCACTCTTTAAGTATGATTTTTAGCATATGAACACCCAATCTGCATAAAGTATTCCTAGGTAAAGGATTACATCTATTTACTGCTGTGCATTTCCTTTGGGTTTTCAGTGTAAATTACCTCATCAGTGCAACATTAACTTCCTATTCAGAGTGTGTCTTTTCCAGGATAGTTTCCTGTTCTGCTTGTTTGGCTTATACTTAGCACCCATGGCAGCTTAGCTGTATTAAAATGCAACTTGTATGAACTGATACACTTTTTCCAGGCATCAGGGTTACCCTGTAGAAAAAACATTGTCATAGTTATTTACCACCCTGCTAACCTTTGTGTGGCCTACTAGTTCTGGCAGTCATGTTTTATGCATGTTTCCATATGGTAGTAACATTGTAAAGTTGGCCCACCTCTTAACCTGTTAAAAAGGACATAGAATGAAATAATACTGGAAGAAACCGTATTCCTACTTTTAGATCTGCAAAGCACAATGAAGGATGAGAAGCAGTATGGGTAAGATTCACTTCAAAAACCTAGGAAGTCTAGTGGGGCTATACTTTCCCAGGCAAGCTCTCAAAAAACAATTACAAAAAACTAAAAAGAAGTAATTCTGATATCAAGAACTCTTCCAATCAAAGGCAGAAAAATTTATCTTGAGTTACTGCTTTTAGTTATGCTGAAGTAATGTTTCTTCCTTTAACTTCTTCATAAGATCAGTTTTCTGAAGGCATTCCTATCATTTTTCTTAGTCAAATGCACATCTATATTTCCCATTGTACTCTTATCTGTAATGTTGTATTTTTTTTCCTACAGGATGTTTTGTTTTTTCTTTTTTTTTTGTTTTTTTGGTTTTTTGTTTTTTTTTCCTCGGGGCAATTCATTCCCTGATGTGCAAATATTGTAAATAATGCAAAACCTAATCCACTCAATCCATTCAAACTTTCAAACTTAATACTTGGTAGGTTTTATTTTGAAAATCCTTTGCTGAATAAACCTCTATAGGGCAAATTCCATCCCTAGGCTACAACATTTACAGGTGAGTTATGAATGAAGAATCTCAGCAAGTACTGAAATCTGAGGAAATCTTCGGTCAGGTGGGATTTCTCCATCAATGCTCTGCAGTTGTTTCAACCTCCTCCATTCTCTTTCCCTAAACATACACTTAGTTATTGATCTGCTGACTACACAAGCCTACTGAAAGGTTTCCATCTTCTGCTGCAGAAGTTGTATCTGCTGGCCAAGTAAGCATTTTGTGGATATAGAAAGGTGAAACAGCAAAGCTGCTATCACTGTAAGAATAGCCTACAGAAAAGAAAAAAAACAAATCTACAGAGAATGAACTTTTTCGTGAACAATCAAGCCTTCAGAAGTGGGAATGATTCTCTATATAGAGAATCAAAATACTATTCTCTATTTAGAAGAACAAGACAAGGTTAGTCATTTTCGTACACAATGCAGTTGTTCTAATTTGGTTTTAAAGAGACATTTTTTAAAAGTGTTCTAAGTACTTAAGATGGCAGAATTTCACTTATCTCTGTTCTTGTTTTCTGAGTTTCCTCAGGTTGTTTCTGATCAATACAGCTTCAGAACTTTTTTGAGACCAGAGAATGTCATTCATTGGAGTTCTGGATGTCCAGGGTCACATAAACCTGATTATTCACATTATCTAAGTAAAAATTTAATCTGGGTCTTTTTCCCTCTGGTTGGTCCTCTTGCACTGCGACACATTTTTGTGTGGCAGGTTGAACAAAATCACCCCCAAACAATGTCTCGGTCTTTTTTATTGTTGCTTTTAGGTAATTAGTTGTGGCTTCTTTCAGTGTGGTACCACGTTTTCCTTAGTCACATGTAAATGTTTTTCAATACTGCTTCAGTTTATAAGGTCAGTTTAAAATCCTATGACATTCAAATATTTGGTCTGACTATAAATGAGGAGCACACTGATAATTTGATTTGATGATTTATCTGTAAGAAGGTGGATTTCATCCACCAAATTAGCTGAGATTGTGTCAGTAGCAGATTATAGGCACATGACATGTAGTGTAAATAACCTAAAGAAGAATCCATTGAAAGCCATTTGGTCTTCCTTCAGGCTTTCAGCAGGAGTTTCAACCTTGCAGTCAATCTCCAGTGATACAGTCTCTGTAATGAGTTAATTTCTTTATTAAAATGCAAATCATCTTTCTCAACACAAAAAAATGTATGGTATGCCCTAAACCACAGTTCTAATGAGATATATACGTACTCACATACAGAATCATATATATTAAAATTTAAAGGTAATGTATATATGAACTGTTACTTTAGCATGAAAAGATCTGTTGCATAAATAACATTTTATTTTTGAAGTGAATGATAATTAGAATGATTTAACTGGACTGATTCACTAATGAAAAGAAAATGAATATGAAGCCAAGTTTTACTTTGAGATGAATAATTGGTATTGACAAACATTATTTTTTGTCAATGTAAGTTCCATCTTTTGAAAAGAATTGCTTATGGCTGGTGGTTACAAAACAGTTCACACTTTGGTAGCCTTACTTAAAGGGAGCTTTATTCCTTGGAATATCTCCAAGAGTAAGGTGTACAAAAAAGTAACTTGTTTTTAGTCTAGTTCCTACATTGTATCACATAAAATATTGATGTGTAGTAGGATTTCATACATAGTTTGTAAACACATTATCTAGATTGAGTTCTCTGCAGACTACAGAAAATTTTTGACTTAAAAATGTTTTGAACCTTTGCTTCATTATTACTTGTATCATTCTTGAGCTTGGAAAATTACATTACCAAGATTTGATTTGAATACTTTCCAATTAAAAGAAAAAGTCAAAGCTGCTAATTCTTTCTTTCTGCATCTTCCACTTTTTTCATCCTCTGCATGATACTCTTTCTTTTCCTCTGCATCACACAACCGTTGTTTCTAGTACTCTCAGTTTGTTTTTATTATCCAGTAAGAGGCAGACAGAACAAATGGAACTGTGGCTGTGTAGCTTCCAGTTTTCATAACATTCGTAGTCATTTATTTTCTGTAAAACAATAGCCTGGTTCTCAAATTTAACTGAACTGGTGGATGGACAAATAAATTATGCAATTACATATAAAACAGAATGTGATCCCCCTTTCCTACTGCTGGGTAGGAAATCATATTGGCTTTTCTTTTTCTCCACCTCTTTTCATTTTAAAATCAGAAAAGTAGAAAAATATAGATCCTTTGGCAACCTTTGATATCCCAGTTTGGTTTCCACAACTCCTTGTTATTTTTTTTTTGTTGTTGTTGTTGTTTGTTTGTAGGTTTTTTTTAATTCTAATTAGTAGAAGTTTAATTTGACACTTTGATGAGCTTTTAAAACTCTGAGCTTCCTTGTCAAGAAAGTTATCTGACTTCTGGAGTAGTATTATTTAACAGACAACATTTTATTGCATATTTCCTTGTAAGGCTGTTTGATATGCCTTTGCTGTGGCACCACTTGTTTAAATTTCATGGTTTTAATTTGATGCAAGAAATGGGCTATTGAAGTGTTCAGTGAAATAGGCTCCAGAAATTCACAAACAAATAGAAACAAACACACAATCAAAAATTCAATAGTCAGGAATTTGTTTTCTCACAATTACTGCATCATAGCCAGTTCCTTTTCCCAACTGTGCTAACTTTGTTAAAGGATTATGTTTACTAGATTCTATTTTTTTCAGTTACAGGTTTAACCTTGATTTTTACTCCCACTACCTTGCTGGTCTTTTAAACCAAGACAGCTCAAATCCTGTTTCCTACTTTCTCTTACTGGATCTTATCAGATTCTCAAGACAAAAGTGTGAAATTGCAAAGCTTTAACAGCTTCTTTTATGCTTCCTACTCTGTACTAAAGTGCAAGTACTAAACCTGTCGCTATGCTTATGAGATCTCTAAGTGTAAACCTGTTTTCTGTTATGCTCAGCTCTGTGTTAATTTTTGTTCAAGTTGGTACTAAGCAAAAGAGGTGTCTACTTGAAATATTCTGCCTCTTTAGCAATATTGAACTATCTTATATAATAGGAATGAACATTCTGAATATTTTCCATATTGTTACTAATTTGACAGTTTTATTCCAGAAAGTACTATATGTTACAGTAATGAAAATATAAACAGAAATGCTTATTCCTCCCTTCCATCCCCCTCTTGATAGTTTTTAATCTTTTAGTAATGTTCAGGGCATCACCTTTTGTATCAGTAGCAGTAAACAGAAGTAAAATTAGTAACTTCTTAGAAACTTACAGATCACTTAAGCTTGAGACTTTTAAATGTTACAGTGTTATCATCATTCCTCAAAGAACAGATCTGAAAGGGCGCCCAGAGCTTCCAAAAAGACAGTGTGGACTGTAGTATCTGTGAATTAGTCTAGAACTGGCAGATTTAATACACTGCTGTACTCACTTGAAATAACAGAATGATCAAGTCAGGCATTCAGACCTTAAACTAGACTGTAGCCCATGTCCAGCACTGAAAGAATGATTCCCAGGAAGAAACAGTTATATTTCCAAACAAAAAAATTCAATATTTGATGAGTTTTCTGACAAAGATTAAGAGTATTTTTAATACTATGCTAATGATTATAGCAGAGTAGGTTATATAATATATCAAAATGTAGCAGAATGGAAGTCCTGCAGGTTGGTATAATGAGAACTATTATTGTCACTTAGAAGATTGAACTGATTCATTTAAGCAGTTCTGAATGCCAAAATGCTGAAAGTAAAATATCAGTAGTTGTTAACTGTAACGATTTTTAAATCAGGATCATTAAACAGAAGGATTACTGCAGGAGACGGCGGTGAAAGCTGTAGCAATAATACATACATTTAGCAGGTAGTCAAGATGTAGCAAAGATCATGACTGTTAAAGTTAACAGTTCATGATTTAAAAAGTTTTATTTGAGTCTTGCACATTTTCCCACAAACCAAACAAATTTAAATCAATGTTTTGTGTATGTTTCTGTTAGCTAGCAGTCTTTATTGATGACGTGTGCTTAATATATCATGAAGGGCTGCAAATTATAATGCAGGGGGGAGGAATTTATATATTCTCACAGGTCCAACCTTTTTCTGAAGTGAAAATGGAAAAAAAACCAAATCAAAATGAAACCAAAACTAAAATGACCAATACTCCATTATTGTAGTGCTAACTTTGCTGTAAGTGTACAGAGTTCTCAAAATGAGACAATGTACATAGTTTATAGTTTTATTGCCATTTGGCCCTGTTGTACTGAGTTTTCACTCTACTGGCTATGACTTGAGGTATTTGAATCCAATGTTTAGAGAGCTGCATTTGTAATTAAAGGAAAGCTCCATTTCTTGAGAAGGAATTTCTACTTTTGCATGTCGTGATTCCTGGGCAGTTCCATGCCACGTACCATATAGTTCCAGATCACTCTCTGGGAGGAAAGTGATAAAAAGAACACACAACCTGCATAACCAATGACATAAAAGGCTGGTTTTAAAAGAATTGTATTCTAGAAGCTTTCTGAATGATACAATTTCTCTATCCTTTCTCCTTTCTCTTCCCTCTGCCTCTCATTTTTGAAATATTTCTTTTTGGAAGAAAATCCAGGAAATAGTCTGCCATACAGTGAAAGCATTGCACTGTGTTCAGGACATTCATGCTTTGTAGTATACTAGGGCTTGTGACATTTGGATTAGGCATGAAGGTGCAACAGAAACATGTATTGTAGAAGCTTCTGCATAGGAAGTAAGATGCGATCTTAAGAGTCAGAATAAAAAAATAAAAAATAAAAAAAGCTGATAGTGATACAGTAAGACAGTAAAAGGTCCATAAAAGGTCATTATGTATACCAACAGAAATAAAAATATAAAGAAGGAAAAAAGTCAGGATTATTTTTTTGGGACATATAATGCATATTCTCAGGAGAATTAACAATCTGTCTCTAATTATTTTCTGTGTATTACAGAAGCATCTAGCTGTCTCAGGACTCCATTGCCTTAGGCAAAGGACAAAATCCCCAGGAAACATAGCCATCTTGACACATGGTCAGAAAAACTGTGGTTCAAGAAAAATCAAAGGAACCACTTAAGTTTGCTCTTGGCACTATTAAAACCTATAAAAAGGAAAATTTCCTGTAAAGCAGTAGATTCCAAGCAATGCAGACTGTGCATAGGTACGCATGTTGCAAAGGTGAGGTAGGGTGCATTGTTGGAGGTAAAAATTATTCTGCTGTCCTTAGTATTTACTTCTACTTAGGATATTTATTTTTTAGAATAATTATACATAACACATATTCAAATGTTGTTGAATACACATAGACTCCACAAGCAAACAAGTAGATTTTCAAGTAAGGTTTCAACTTCTATTCTTCATGCTCTAATTAAGACTGTTTATAGAATTTGGAGCATATAAAGCATATAAAAAATGGAAAGTGAAGTACAAGCACAGTCTGTAACATTTAATATGTTTCTTTTTTCATTAAAAGAATGATATCTTGTCGGTACCATTTGCAACTTTATTTAAGAATGTGCATCTGGTGCTTTTGAGAATATGCGAATGACGGGTTCTTTACAGGTTCAGTGTTAACACAAAATCATAGAAGGGTTAGGGTTGGAAAGAACTTTAAGATCATCTAGTTCCAACCCCCTCTGCAGTATCAAGCATATACAAACCGCTACAGACTTATCCTATTTGATAGGATGAAAGAAACTAATCAAATAATCCATAAATACCTTCAATATATTTTTGTGTTTGAGAAGCAAGTTACTTTCTGTGAAATTCATTTTCATGTGTGTGGGCTAAACAGTGAGTGACAACTCTCCTTTCAAATACATCGTATATGGTAGAGAAATCTTGCATTATACAAGTTTTGATTATTGTAATTTAACATGGGTATAAATTAATAAATAGTGAGATAAGTGGCCATGTGATAAATCAGTTCTTGATCATGACAGTTAAGTGCTTGGCTTCTTATCCTAATGGACAGCTGGGATAAAGGGAAGTGAAAACCTGAAAAGTAGCTACTCTGTATGGTTGACCCTGCTGCCATTCCTGTAAAATCTTTGAATCTGTCTTCCTCTTTTGCAGAATGATATTCCTGGAATATCCATGGGCACAAGTCCCAAGAATTAGTAAGTCTTAAAATACAACAAATCTTAAGCTCAGCAGGCCAAAAGTTAAATTCCTTTAGTGTTTTGTTTCCTGCAAATTTATTTGTTAGAGAACAATGGAACTGGTACTGTGGGCTGACCAAGAGGTAGGAAAGAATGGGTCAATTTTTAGTTACAGTGTGTTCTGTCCTGGATTCCTACATATTCTAAAAGTTTTCATTAGACTTTTGATATCTGAGAAGGCACGTGTGTCTTAATTCTTTTTTGACCAAACATCATAGTTCTTAGCTATGTTTTCTGTCCTATACTTGTATTGACCTTTCCATCAGGAAGAGCGCTGATGTTATTCTTTCTTCTTTCCTATTTTCACAGATATTTTAGTAACAGAATTCTTTGACTTATCTGTTTCTCTCATCAGATTTTCCTGAAACTGAAAACTTCAAGTACTGCTGTGTTTGAAGAAAAGCATATTCACACATCATGTAAACCTCAATATCTTAGAGAATCACATTTAAAAATTATGTGTCAGCGGTGGTTTGAGGCAGAGAACAGAGATCTAATACATGATTGAAAAATTGAACCAACCAAAAACCAGTTCAGAATAGTTTTTCTTATATTCTGTGCTGACTGAAGCTTAAGTCAAGTAAGCTCAGGGGACGAGTCACCTGCTTAGTAGCAGTAAGCACTGAAGAGAATAGTTAGGGAATATACATTCTAGCTCTGTTTTCCAGATCTTTAAATTCACTCAATTTGGTTTCCCAGTAGCCGCTAGCTTATCTTACCTTGAACTATGAACATAAACCTAAAATTAATTTCTTAAACATTTGAGTTGCCAGTAATTTAATTTTCAGTCCATTTTGAACTGGCTTGAACAACTGGAAAAGAAAATTTATTCCCATATCATGTATGTTCTAAGCATTTGGGTTTACAATTAATTTTAAAACCCTGAAGAGACAGTTCATTCTATTTTAATTTAACCTTACACATTTTACAAAGTCTCTTTTACACCCCTGTTCTTTCATGAGAAAGTATCTTATTACCCAAAAAAACCTTATGAATCATTAGAAAGGTTAGACTTCAGAATTGCAATGTTGACAACCAATCTATGGGTAAAATTCTCTAATGTTGCATGTAGCATTTTATTGTTTACATTTTTGACAGGTAGTGTGGCTTTTGCAATGATATTCACCAGATATCTTCTGCTAATTTCACAGTTTACCTTTTAAATGCAGTTTATTGTCATTCAGGTGTAAGTTATGTGGCTGCTTAACTAAAACATGTTTGTAGTTTAATTCTAGCAGTGATGAATTGCTACAGTGAATTCATGCAAACAGGGAAATAGAAATTAAATTCATCACACTAAGAAAACCATTCCTCCCCATGTAAATTAGTAGCTTTTCTGCTAAAATCAATTTGTTTCAGTAAATTATGCAAAAATTCTCAAAGGACTTAGGTAGATGATTTATTATACTCTCAGTTGTTATTATACTCTCAGTTAATATTAGAAAATGAAATTTAGTCACACAATATTCCATGGCATAAACTGAGAGTTTTTGTGACAATTTCTGTTTATCACAATTAATCTAGGTTGTCTATGGTGACAGAATTTCCACAATACGTAAGACATAATCTTTATGAGAGATAATTTTTATTAAACTGTAAGCAAGTGTTCTTCATTTGAACAGATCAATTACTTCTGTATTGCAAGACCTTTCAATTGTTCTAACAATCTCTAATGAAATTCAATATTTCTGTGAAAACTATTTCTATTCTGATTTCTTGGAACATCAGAACTTAAAAGTCTTCTCAGAAAATAAACAGCTCCTGCAAATGGAAGTTATTTAGAACCATTTTAACATCTTGTTTAGAGTTCTAAGAGGCATTTTTGTAGTTCACTCATGCCAAAAGAATCCTACAGCTGAAATCATCTATATCAATATTAAGTGCATGTTTCTAACATTCTTCAGGATTCTAAACCCTTGAAGAAATGAAAAAATAGTGTGATAGAGTTACTGGGGAATGAGGGATAGGGGGGTGCAGAATAGGACTCAATCAACTAATGTCTCCGCAATAAAGCATACAGCCAAGGGAATACATTAAATGTAATAAATATGAATTTGTTATTTCTTAATTATGGAGTGTTCAGCTTGGCAATATAAATTGTGCATATGTTTTTCTATGAATTTTTTCTTTTGACTCCCTGGAAACTAACCAGTTCTAGTAAGTACAGCAGGCTTTGTCCTCTGCCAATTGCCTCTGCCCATTTCGCTACACAGGTTTAACTGCTTTACATGGCACCAAACAGAAAAGCCATTAGCCCAAAGACAAATAGCATAGAACTCAGTTTAACCAGAGTGTAATAACAGAAAGGCACCCTTCTAAACCAAGATATTGTTGCTTGCCATATTTTAAAGACCTATTGTGAAGAGAGATCTTTGTTACTTTCACCTAGTAAGTTGTAATCCTAATGAATTATATTTTTTTTTATAGAAGGAAATGTGAAACAACTTCAGAAGTTGCTACAAGTTCTCCCTTTAATAATTTCTTTCTGGAAGATAAAACAATTTTTGACATGAAATAAAATACATCATACAAAACACTCTGAATTTGAACTTTCATATCAGTTTTAAGCATCGTACACCTTGCCTGTGTTATCTCAGAAGTCTCTAAACATCTTTAGGCAAAAACAATTAACTTAGTATTATCAGACAAAGTTTAAATATTTGTCTTAACTAACAGTTTCATTTAAAAGATTAATCTTCTATCCCAGAGCTATTTTACATTCACTAACTTATGTCAAGACATGTTGCTTACACAGTCAGTGAAATGTAGCAGCAGGTCTGAAGGGCAAGTGAAACTTTGTGAATATTAATTGCCATGTCAATGGACTAGCAAGACCTCCAAACCCCCAAGGATAATGTTATATAGTGCCAGGTGACAAAATGGCCACATTAATTGACCATTGAATCTGGCAGTTTACAGTGTGGCTTACAAGGATATTCCTAAACCTTGAGCTTCAGGAACTTTATTCTGTGAGATTTAGCACACCAGAAGTTTTTGACCATGATTTCTTTACTAATAGAAAGCAGGACAATTGCTTTTTTTTTTTTTTTTTTTTTAAATATTTTAATTCTGATAGCAGTGTTATGGTATACTTTCCAACTAAGCAGAGGCTTTTTTTGGATTCTATATTAGCTCTCCTTTTCATGAATAGAGTTTTGCAAGCTCACAGAGTTTGTGTTGATAGGGACTGACTAATCATGGACTCACAGTTCAAAATCTAGACATGACTGTGTAGAGAAAATCATATGGAAGAAACTATATATGTCATTTATATTTAATGATGGAATCTTTTTTTATAATTAGAAAATGCCTGACAAAATGTAAATCTGACTCCTTAAAAGAGTTTGTCTTTTTTATTTCTTTTTCCTTGATTTTTTCTAACGTCCTATTTTTTTATCCATTGACTCTTCATTGGCTGATTTCTGCCAGGCTGTGGCTTAGGCTTTGTTGTAATGTCATCTTTCATTTTGTACCAGTAGGGTCCACTTGAAAAAAAATATGTTTTTCTCTGAAGTCAAAATTCTGCTGTGGTGTGAAAGCCAGAGGCTTGTTATCATAGCTATCATCATAGAAATAATATTGTTTATAAGAAACCCAAAAACTAGGGAAAACTGACCGAAGTAATACATTTTTCAGTGGAATATGATTTTTTTCTCCAGTTACAGACTCTGGGACTTGCTTTCTAATCAAGCAGGTAAACTATATTGAATTGAGCTAGAAAATCTTCAAAAATCTTTGAACACTTCTTACACTGAAGTGATGCTGAAACTACACTTTAAGGAGGAGAAAAGAGTTCAAGAAATACAGAGGTATTATGGTGATGCACAATATATAAAAAATGTCCAAGAAATGTCATAGCAACAAGGCGATATTCTGTGTGAGTATGTGTCAGACATAGCTGAAATTGACCCAGAAGCCTTGATTCATCATCAAGCATCAAGGTCTGCAGGTTTTAGATTATGTTAACAGCACAATTACTCCCATAAAGAAAAAAGATGTCTTCAATACACTCTGTGTAGATGTCACATATATATGAGAGGGGCCATTGGGATGTTCATGTAAGCTTTTCATTGGAAAACATAGAATCATTCGTATCTGAAAAAAGTGTAACTGCAACAGCATAACAGCATGTTTAAGCATACTTAACTAACTGAACACAGTGCCAAAGTAATCACAGCTTCGCTGTGGGTTGGAAGCAACTTGCGAAGCTGTCAGAATAAAGTAGACAGAATGCATTGGTATCTGTTTCCAAAAGACTGCAATGGTACCTATGATATTTCTGTTGCAGTTTTTGTCACAGTGAGAGAGTGAAATGTTGTGTTCTGAAGACTGATCTGCCTTTAGCTAAGCTCTGTTTTTTTAGTTCTAGACTTGTGAAATGAAGCCTGAATGTAAACCCTCGACATCTTAAGTACACAAATCTTTTTGAACTTGGGAATTCCGTGATTATGTCACATATTTCCTTGCCTCTGGGACTCCTTTTTTTTTTGGGAGAGGGGGGAGATGGGGGAAAAATACAAAAAGTCTAACTATATTTAAATTTTATATGAATATTATACGTGAGAAAAAAAGTAAGTACATGATACTGCTAGAAAGCGTCTTTCCCCCCCCCCCCCCCATATTGTATGGCTCCTACAATCAGATTCCATGGTATCTGAGTTTTACACACTGTCACAAATTTATATTTAAAACTATTATCTTCAAGTCTGTGTGACACTGAATACTTACATGATTTACATAAGCCTTATGCCTTCAACAATCGATCATTCTCCTGAGAAATTCAGTTGTCTAATAAAAAAGTGAACTGTAAAAACTTATATACCAGTAGTGGTCAATATCTTGGAAAGAGTAACTCATCATTTATTGAAACAAGTTTATGTTTCTTTAATCCCTTCATTTAAATTAATAAAGTCAACTCTTTTGACTTACAGGAACTTCTTTTTCCAACTTTCAGGTGATGATTGCCATGTCAATCTGGAGTATCAGAAAACATTTCTCCACAAGGCAGGAGGAGAGATGCAAAATGAGCAAGACATGCTGTGGGTCACCCACAAGATGGCAATAGCGGGATAAGTTCGTAAAAGTTCAAGTGTTTATGAAACTGTCCTCTGCTTCTGATACCTGGAAATTTAATTTGGATCACAAAAAAAGCTAAGACACAAGTTGGTTGCTTGATCGTCTTCTTGCTCTCAGAAAAACAATACAATTATAAAATATAGAGCACAAATTTGCATTCAAATCTTACTGACCTTATTTAAAATGTGGGGTGTTTTATGAGCTGGTCATTGATACAGCAGAATTTCTGCAATACAAAATGCTGCAAATTGCATGTATCTCTCTCAGATGCTTTGAACATTTGTATATATCAAAGGCCTGTAAGAATATTTGCTTGGAACTTAACACTTGAATAATATCCAAGTTTTCTATGATGCTAAATATCTCCCAGTACCTGTACACTTGAATGAGATCTGATTGCAAGTAGGAGTTTCTCCAAAGATATAAATTCTGAATTTGAAAATGCATTTAATACTTCTCACCTGTAAATACATATTTCTGAGAGATTATTCCTGTATGCTCCTGCATTTTGAAGCATTTTAATTGCCTCAAAAACAAAGTAAAGCAAAATAAAGAAAGCAGGCCAGAACACATTACACAAGACTGAAATCCTGTATCTGACTGCTTTCATGCAATAGAGTTTGATCCCGACATTATATTTTTGCTTCATTTTCTGACATACAGAATGTGTGCATGTGGTACATTTACTTGCAAATGTCTAACAAAAGGTATTCTAATACAAATGAAGATGTAGAAATCTCAAGAGGCATAGGTCTTAATCTTTAATAAGACTTGACAAAAGCTTATTAAAGAGTCTGCAAACAGGCAAAGTACTGAGACATGGGAAAACTGATCTTGAGATGTGCACTACAAAAATATGTTGTACAAATTCATCTGCGGTTTTGTATAAATTTTCATGGAGACTGAGATATGACAAAGGAAAGAACTAAAATTGGGTCACCTGTAGCATCTTTCATTTAAATCTTTAGTCTTTTGTGAAGTTTCTGGGAGTAGTAATTTCCAAATCATGTGCACTGTCTTGCCACTTCATGTTCAGTCCACTCTTCTGTTGGAAGTTTTTTTGGTAATAGAAAATGATGTGGGAACATAGGCACTACTGACGTGTTGTATTTTTTCAGTTATTTTGGCTTGAGACCAGGACAAGTAAATCGATTGAATATGCAGATGTTTTAAATCTATAATGCCTTTTGGTAGCACATGAAGGCAGAAATGATCTGTCATTTTGCCTATAAAAAAATGGAATAAGCAACAGCAATTTACCTCTTTTGTTTGCCTTCTTCTTACTGGTGATCTATAGCTTATTAGCACTGGTTAACTTTTTTCTTTGTCTTGATTTTCATTAGATGGATTCAAAGGGGAGGGAACAGGCTGGAGTTATTATCTGATCTTAACAGACTAAGTCTCAAATCCTAGTTTTCTATAATAATTATAAGCCAATTTGAGTCTAAGGCATTCCCAGAGAATTAGACCTTTAGATTACAGATGTTTCTTAAAGCCAGACTCATATTTTTGCTGTTATCCTTTGTACAATTTGTGGCTTATATTTACTGAGTTTGTGCGATGATTTGTCATTTTCTAAATTCATGTTATCTTGTCCCTACTGTTTAAACTCATACTACCTTTCCCCATAAGTTGTTGACATGAATGCCTTCGGAGTTTTGCATTTTTACTTAACCTCATGTCAGTTCAGAAACCTAGTATAAATTAGTTATATAATTATATATATTAGTTTTCACAATGTAGAAGCTAGGTGAGATTAATTCTAGGTGTGATCCAGCTATCCCATTAGCTAAAGAACAAATAACGTACAATATGGTGTAAATGCAGTAAGTCTTTATAATTAGGATGCAACTTTCAGAAGTAAAGTTGCATGTACTTGTTGCATGCACAGTAAAGTGCATGTACTTTTTATTTATATGAAGTATATATCCTTATTTCTGCTGGCTTCTTTAATTGATGGAAACATTCAAAAACTATGTATCATTCCAACGAAAATTTTTTTCCTTCTCGTATTTTTATCTTGGCAGAGAATATAGAAACAGCAGACTCCCAGGTGAGTAAAGACAATTAACTGTTAATCAAATCTCCGGTATATTCTAATTTGACACTAATTACTTTGTTATAATTCATTAATAAATATTTAATTTGGCCTTGAGAATGTACTGCTTGTTTATTCCTGCAAAGACCAGCATGAAAACATTGTTTCTTGTAACATTATATCTACAACTGATTCAGCAGCAGGATTAGAATGTAAGGAGCACAGGTCAATGGAAAAGTTTCACTATGGTCTAATACAAACCCAACAGGTTTTAAAAGCCTGTAACACTGGTGACTTTTCATTTAGCTTAGAATTTAGAAGTGCCTCTACTTCATGTGTTATTGTCAAACAATAAGAAGCATTGTATTTTTTTGTAAGCATCTCTTTAAAAGAATGCTATGTTTTGATGTTAATTTGCCAGAGTGAAATATGAGGTTCCTCAAGAATTTCCTTTACAAATTGATTAAGTGTAATTTTTTTCATGTTTAGATATAGATAATCCAAGAAACTAATCTGAAGTGTGCTGCTTCAATTCACTGTGTTACCTTCAGACCTTTTGGTATGCTATAATCTCTAACAAGAGATTACAAATACATCTGAAACTGGGTGCGTTGTTTGTTACAATTGATGTTCACAATTTAAGGGACTCATTACCCCAGCACCCTTCAGAAAATACTTTTTTGGGGGGTCTTACTGAATGGTGCAACATTCAGTAACGTAACCTCAGGTCTGGTAACTCTGGAGTGTGAAAAGGGAAAATAGTGGGAAATTTTCTTAAAGAATACAGTATATAGCTATATATTTGCAGTATGTATTTCTAACATATGTTACAGTTTGTGTATGAGTGTTTTATTCTTATACCCTAAAAAGGCATAATGTTTTAAAGTCATAGTTCTCAAGTACTAAGGGGAAACACTTGAACCTGTTTCCATCTCTTTTACTTTTTACCTACACTAAAATGGGGTAAAAGTTTCCATAAAATGTAGAAAGAACTAAATAGTCAGGAGAGGCAGTAAAAAACAGATGTCATAAGTTTTGCAGTGTCATAAACCCTTCACTTTTACAACACGTTTAACAGCTGGCTAGCAATCAATCTGAATTTATAAGACATTAGTTTCGGACTTACTCTGAAATGTAAACAGACACCCCTGAAAAGGCTTAATGTATGAACTCAACTTGTTGGAACCAGTGAGGTCTTCTTAGTCTGAATGTGGCCTTTTGAAAACTTCCTCTGAATATAAAGAACAGTCAAAGCTTGTGGTTAAAGTTTGTCAACATGCGTTATTGTTAAATACATAAAGTTTATCACCTAGAATATTTATACACAATTGGTATTGTAAATTTTCAGCATTTGGGACTTCTTTATAGGATGATGTAGGAAAATAGTTTGAAGGATAGAATCATAGAATGCTGGGTTTTATGAATAGATTAACTTTTGTCTTAAATTGGTGTCTCTATGTAGATACACATAGGTCAAGTTAAACCACCCCTATTCACTATTCAGATTATTTCTGCCCATGATTAGAAGCATCTGAATGAATTAATGTTAGGAAACAAAGAAATGGAAGAACGTTTGTTTTGTGCATGCAAATCTTGAAGACTGAAAACTTCTTTTAATCCCAAGCAGTCAGTGCAAGGACTGTAGAATTGTGCAGACAGGTTGGACAGGAAAGTCTGCATGGAGAGTTGCTCAAATACTACATTGTGTAACAAATGACACATGGAAGCTTTTATGATGGCCTTTCTTATCAAGTTCATAATTTTTGAAATGAGAATACCAATCCAGGTGTGAACAAGCATTTCTGGATCAGAGATTGAGTGCATTCCTGGCAAAGACCATTGTTTTTACACTTGTCTACAGGCCCTATATTTTGAAAATATCTTAAGTTCCATCATCTAAATACTTTTGAAGATTTGTGTTATGATACAATCAATCTGTGGGTAGTTCTTGCCAAGAGAGTTGTTTTACCTGATACAGTGATGAATACTGATACAGGTATATGCTTAGTTGTAATCAGTCAGTAGACATTTCTGTTCTTTTGATGCTCTTCACACTATTTTCTTTCTCATCAGACAGATACAATGTGATTCTCACAGTATCACCATTACCCACATTTAGATAAACTAGCAGCCATGAATAGGGATGATGAAAAATGTGTGGGAGAGGTAATATCTAACAGTACTAAACTAGGAATGCAGGAAGCTCTGCATATGGTTTTATCTTGTAAACCTATATCAGTTGCTGGCATTTCTGATGAGTGTTCCTAACCCTTAAAATCAGAAGACTGGCCTGTACAAGTCCTTTAACTGGTGCACATTTCTCCTGGATGTTGAATGTTCTTCTAAATGGCCATCCAAATACGTATGAATTTTCAAAATGCTTATTTTTGTTCTATATTTATTTAATAATTTGCGTCCTTGATATTAATAGCATGAGTATGCATAGATTAATGACAGATATTCATTTTTTCCCTCTCCTCCTACTGCTAACATCTGAAAGCCTGATTCACCTCTTCTTTTTTTAATGATCAGATATTAAAATCAGATATGCTCAGTGAGCTTTCATGCTGACTTGAAAGAAATAAAAGAAGTGAATTCAATAATATGTGACTTTAAACTTAATTCCTTAGAGAATTATTTTTTCAGTGATTCTGTTATATGAGGGTGGGGAGGAGTTCCTTGTAATTATTGAAGCTGTAACTGGAATAGTTTTCTTATCTTACACATTGAATATGATCCCTGCTGGTTTCCACTAGTGGTAAATGCAAGAAAAAACTGGAAATAATGACTTAACCAAACAACTTGGGTCACATATCTGTTCCTGAATAGTGCTGTTCCTTTAATAGTACAGTAGCCATATATAAAACTGCTCACTTTTTTTCCGAGGGTCCCATCCATTTGCACCCTAAATCCTATGCCCTTCTATGTGTATGTTTAAAAATAAAAAGTGAAAAATGAAAAGTAGAAATAGATGAATGAGCAAAAAGCATTCTCGTAATCTATGTTCTATGCCTTTATATCAAAGGAGGAGAAATTACACTTGTACAGAGATTCAAGCATTAAACTGAAGCTTATTGCTTCTGCGTGAAGCAGTTTGATATATGCGGATTATGGACACCCCATATCCAATATCCAATTCTGTGGTTTTTTCCCATTTCCTTTTGTCCTAGCTATAGAATCAATAGCCAGGGGCTACTGTAGTTGATACTACTGTAGCTGTATAAACAACTTGTGTAAACAAGTTGTGTAAACTTTGTATAAACAGGTCAAAAGGAGTTTCATTTGATTGTGCTGCTCTACCAGGTGGAAATAAATCACTTGATAGTATAATTATAGTTTAGGTTGAAAGGGATCTCTAAAGGTCATTTGATCCAACACCCTGCTCAGAACAGGTTGAGTAGCACATTCTAATACTTCATAAAGGGTTTCTAAAGAAATAAAACTTGAAAAAAATCTTATTGAGAAGGTTTGTATAAAAAAGGATTGAGGGACACTTGAGCATTTCTTTGCTGTTACTCATTATTTCATAACAGGCAAATGAAAGAGTTACTTTATAAATAAATCTTTGATCCAATTATATTAAAAAAAAAACACAGAAGGGTGCTGCATATGTATGCTGGTTGTCATATTAGTAGACGATCTCTGCTGTTCCTATATTTCTGTGGGGAGGTAAATTTTGCATTTTGATATTGCTCTATAGTTTCAGTGGGAGGATGTTGGGGGTATGTTTTGGACAGCATATAGAAGAGGTACATAGTAATGCAGGGGAACTTAAAACATACTGAACAACTTTGTTTATTTTGAGAGGTGGTACATATTCCTGGGATGGCTTATCCATAAGAGAAATCAAAATTAATTGATTTTCAAACATAGCCAGTGCAAAAGTTTTCCTTTGAAATCAATGCAGAATTTTGTCCAGCATGTTTGGTAATACGTTTTTGTCTGAAATAGGATTTCTTAGCCTTCTATAACAATACTTAATTAACACTGAACTGCTCTAATGTACTTCTGGCTTCTCAGAAGAAGTAGTAGAAGTGGTAGAAGGCCCAGATTGCCCAGGATCTTTCTGTAGTCTTGTATAATAGTTTTCTGAAACTTTTCAGGGTGGGGCTTAGTTGTTAAGGTTTTTTTTGTAGGAGAAGAGGAGAGCATTAGCAAACATTGTCTATAGTTAAATATATGGGAAGTATGGGAAAACAGAAAGTGAAAAACATTTTCAAAAGACTGCAGAAAATGCTGTGTAGAACACATGACCTCACAAGAGCAGAGCTACATGCAACGTGTTTTTGGCTAAGGTTTAAAAAAAGTATTAATAAGCACCTAAAGCTGGAATTCTTTGTATTCAAGCTCTTAACTGGGTGAGTTTTCCCATCAACAACCTGACTGAATTCAGTGGGGCTTAGTTATCTCTGAAAGCCAGTTCAGGGTGGAGTGTGGGATCTACCTCTAGATTGCAGTAGCTTGCTCTCTTTTGTTGCTCTTTTGTTGCTTTTTTTTTTTTTTTTTAAGTGTTGACCTGTACAAGTGTTGTAGATTTGTATCAAAGGAATCAAAACGTGTTCGGTTTTGCGGTTTTTTTTTTCATTCTGTAAAAAGATATATGTATATACCCCACAATTCTGGGTTTCAGTCTGGCATGCAGCCTAGTTTAAGCAGTGCTTAACTGAAACATTAGGCCTCCAGGACAGAAAGAGGGGTTACTATCTGTTTTTCTTTATCTGTAATTGTATTTTTTTTGACTATGAAAGTAATTAAAATGACCTTCCGATATGCTAAAAATTATCCCAGGGACATTCAGACATGAAAGGGTGAGGTTCCCAGAAGCAGCCTTAGGAAGGTCTGGCCAGTCAGATGGTGAGCAAGAGAGATATTGGTCTTCCAGACATGGAAAACGTATGACTCAGTTACAGATGTGAGCTTAGTCATCCCAATACTAGTGTAGGAGAAAACATTTTATTGTGCTTTTTAATGATCATCTTTGGAAATGCTAACTGAAGCCATTGACCCACCTACCTTTAAAGATTGTTTCTTAATTTATCAATGAATTTAATTTAGAGATCATGCTCATCTTTCCTCTATATAACAAGCTTATTTACTATAGCTGACGTAACATGTACTTGGAGCCAGGCTGTCTGCTCTGCTAATGGCTGTATGTAACCCTTCAAACAATTTGCTTTTGTGCTACGTTCTGTGTTTGATCTATGACTTCTGGGTCAGCATGGACCTTGTCAGCAAGCAGAATAAATCAGTGAGGATCATTATTGAAACTTTACAGGACTGCTGAGTGACAGAATCAGTCATCTAGATGGTCTTGTGAGCCCAGCAAGAGCAGTGTTTCTTGCAGAACAGACACCGCTCTGCTGCCAAATTATCACTAAGCCTCAAGGCCAGTGTGTACTGGGCCAAAGAGAAGCAATAAACTGTTAACCCCAAAACAAGCCATAGAATTAGCAACAAAATGTAAGACCAAACACAGGCAATGGAAGTGTGTCTCCCTTCAGTGATAACAAAATGCTTGCATATGTGTTGAATATGACAATGATCAGTTCTCTCTTATTCTGGAGTGTGGTGCCAACACAAGTAGAGCTTTTGTTGTAGATTTATATACACAAACAAATTACAGCTATTGTCTAAGCTATTAGTTATGAGCAGTTTTCATAGGTGCCTTCACAGTTACAGATGCAGTGAAATTTTGCTAAGGAGTAGTTAATGCTGAGGCTCTGACCACAACTTATTCAACTTGTCTATATCAGGTTCAGGTCTGCTATATGTATCCCTGCTGTAGCCCAGTTTCTTTCCTTATGTCTACACTGTCATCATTTTCCTACCTCCACACATTCCACTAGCTCCTCTATTTTCATGCAAGCATTTTATCATCCACTTGCTCTGGACCCTCTGCTTCACAGTTAAATTCCTACCCCCCTGCCTATTCACCCCTCTGCCACTGATATTTACTCACTCCTGTCACAAGTCTAAGAGCACTGTGTTTTAGGCCATTCAGGCAGATGTTAAGCAATGTTTAAATATCTTTCTGGGAAACATTGATTACTCTGGAGTTTAGAAGGGGAATAGGTGCATTTGCAGCTAGATGGTTGAGAAGGTTAGGTAAATTTAGAGCTCATTATGGAAGTATTAGTGAATTAGGCCCCTATCAAGGTTCAATGGTACTATAAATAAGGCTAAACTGGGAGACTTGTGACTTTGGTCAGTTCCATGTGCCTAAAACCCCTTTTAGCGAGTTTGCATCCTAACCTAATTTTCTGTCTCTTATGGTTGCTTTGGGAGTCGCATATACATAATCTGCCATATTTTGACGTACCAGCTGCAGTCATTGTAGTTAACACCTGTAGGTATGTGTGTCTGATTTGACAGGGGAGGGCAGAGAGAAGGAAGACAGATTGCTGCACCCAGTCCTAGCAAATAGAAGTATAGATTACTGAATATGGAATCAATTTCCCCTGCTGATGCCCAGGTGACAAATTGTAACTCAAATGCCAGAGATGAATAGAAGGGAATCTCTGTATTTCATTTATTCCTCCTAATCAATTATGCAGCTCTCAGCAAACAGAAAGGTATTCTTACCCCACTACAGACTTTGCTCCAAATATTATTTTATTACCTGATTGCCAGACAAACATGCCAAGTAATAAATTGATTTCCACAGAAAACACAGTAAGACCAGTGTGGCAGCAGACTTGAAAGCCATATGACAAAGAAAAGCACAGATTGAGTTAGCAAGCCAGAATACAGTCCCTCTGATTTGCTGTGAGACTAAGTAAAGAGGGGCAGGAAATACCAGCCATTTTGATAAAGTATCTCCTTTGCTTAAGGCATAAAGCGGTTGCTTTAAAATAACTGAATATTAACAGTAAGAATGGTAGTTGAATCAACCATCCTTGTAAAAAATAAATATATGTGTATTCATCAAAGCTCATATTTGTGCTTGTTCTTGACTTGGATAATGTGAACAACTTAAAATGGTTTTGGTTAATGAGCCAATTATATTCAGACCAGATCATAGTCATGCAGCATATTGTGTTTAGCTAAATTGATATGTAATGGCTGGTACTTTTCTATGCATCTCATACTCCTAACAATACAGAGAAGAATCAGCATCACTTGTCAGCCTGAATTTGTGATTTTTCTCTCCTAAGACCTCCAACTTTTTTCACCCTTAACGTAAAGTACTAATACTTAAATGCAACCAGTAATGTAAAGTACTAATACAAAAGTGCTGCCAAGTTACCCACTTCTGAATTTAGAATAATTTGTAAGAAGGAGAGCAAACAAAATACAGTTGTGATAAAAACAATTTCTTTCAAAGCTGTAGTAAAAGATTTCAGTGGAGCTTGTTGGAGAAACACAGTAAACATAGGCTCACTTGAAAGAGGTTTCAGACAGAATGCTGCTCAGGGGTACATGATGTGTTCCTGGGTTTACTTTCTGGGGCAATGCCATATGAGTAAAAACATATCCTCTTGGCTAAATTTATGATACACCACTGAATTTGAAATTGTTGGCAGAAAATTGACCTGTGCTAAAGGACATTTTCTTTTTTGCTTGTCTTTGTGTTTTAAAGAAAGCAAAGTGAACATATCTCCTAAAGTATTTGTATGCCTCTGCTGGCTTTGCTTAAAGCACAACAATGCCATTAAGGAATAGGACCAATATGAGGATTTGAAGTCATCAATTTCAGACACATTATGTTTGATGAAATGTAGGTCTGAATATTTGATCCTTCAAATGTTTCATTCTACATCCTTGTAAAGTAGTTTAAAGCATTTGTTTTCTAAACTGTTTAGAAACATCATTGCTAAATGAGGTAAAAATAACTTACAGAAATAATTTACATTACACTTTCCTTTATTAAATTTATTGATTTATAGAATAAAACATATCATAGGGAAAAAAAGTACCTAATAAAATGAAAAAAAAAAACAAAAAAAACAGCCAAAACCCCAACCCAATGAACCAAAAAACATCATGTGAAAGATACATAGGGACCTGATGGCCTGGTTGTTTCTGCTTTCTCAGAAGAGAATCATACAATGATTGGGTTGGGAAGGACCTTTAAATGTCATCTATTCCACATACCCTTCTAGCACTGAGCGGGGACATTCTCAACCAGATCAGGTTGCTCAGAGCCCCATCCAATGCCATCCAGGACTGGTGCATCTACCACACTTATGGGCAGCCTGTTCCAATTTTTTTCTACCCTCATCATAAAAAATGTGTTCTAACAAATTACAATCAGCAGAAACAGTATGAGAAAAGTAAGATAAAGACTCCTACTTTGGCAATATGGTAAATAGGCAGTGATGTACCATCTAGCATTTGTCATCTTCTGGGTTATTATACTAGATTCAAATGAAAAAAGAAAACAAAATACTTTAAACTACAGAATAAGAAACAGTATTGGTGAAATGTTTTTCCACCACTACATAAAACAGCTCTCCATCCACTGAATATTATTATATTAGCAGGTATGCTGTTCCTTCTTTTTTTGCCTTCATCCCTGGGTAGCCCAAACTCAGTAATCTGTCGGTTGTTTAGGAGGGAGAGATACTTGATTGAGAAAAGAAGCAGGTATATATTTGAATAATTTCCTGTTTATTTAAAAGTAAAATGCAAAATCTACTGTTATCATCTTAAGTTTTATCTTAAGGATCAACTAAGTTTTTCTCAAGGTCAGAGCTCCATTGCATATTCTGGTTGTGTCCTTGTGTTTCTGCCCTTTACTTCTAGCATTTCTTTTTCATTCCTGTCTCACACAGATGCTTCTTGTCTTTCAACTTCTCTCAAAGACATGCATCACATCACAAATTAATAACTAATGCAGCCTTCACATGCTTTGCATGCAATCCTATGCCTTCACATGATTTGCATTTAACTTTATTCTGGCTGGTGACTTATGACTATTTTCAGTGAAGACTTTTTTAACAGTTGTATTTGTAAGGTAATATTTATAACAGTTATCCTAAATAAATAGCAGTTGTATGAATAATAAAAAATGATAGGTACAATATAATTGATACCAAAACATTTTGAAATGTCTCTCTGTATCCTAATTATGATGATAATTCTGTTCAATAATAATTATTTTTTCCAATAGAATATATAAATATTTTTTTTTTTTTTTTTTTTTAAAGTCTTTGTAACAGCAGTGTTCAAAACCTTGGTTGGTTTTCTTAGCTTTACCTTAAATCAAGATTGTATAGAGAAGAAAATTAAATTGAAATCAATGACTAAAAACTAAGCCTAAGCCATACTTTGTTTTTCTCTTTCTCAAAATAATATCCTGAAATCTTCCTGAAACCATATTTCTGTTTCTTTTTATTTCACTTTCCATCCAATGACCCCATGTTGCAAAGTATCTTTTAAAAACATAATTATTTTCAGCATTAACGATCCAGAAATCTTAAGGCTGAATATGTAAATGTAAAGTACTACAAGCAATGATGTTTTTTTTTAAGACACTTAAAGAGCTTGGTGGGACAGATCCTTGGCATTTAAGATATTACAGTTTCAGTGGTGGTATCCAGTGAGTTACACTACCTCAAGACCTCGTCTTCTGTCTTCAGGGCATACTCAGTGCTTCAAGACATTTTCATATGTAGTGATCTGTAAAGTGAGAATAAGCTGTTACTGTAACTGCTATGAACGGGTCACAATGTAGGCAGAAAAGAATATTTACTCTCCCAGAACATTTTTTTCTATCTATCTCTTCTATCCTTGAAGGATTTGGTGGAACCTTACAAAGGCTCTTCATAAAGCTTTGTAGAAATATGTTCATGATGTAGAAATATGTTCCTATGTTGCTGCTTCACCATTCTAATGAATTCTAAAACACAGATCTTAAGCTTCTAAGTAACCGTAATGTTAATTGAATCTGTAACTCATTTTGTCTTCTTCCTCTGTAGTACAGCTTTAACTACTATATTTTACAGCAGTTGCCTTATAATTAACACTCTTTAGGCATACTCTATCAGGCCCAATGTCTGGTCAGGGAAATGGGCTTCAAATTACTTTTTCCAAAAGTTGGAAGTGTTGATTCCAGAAAAAGTTATTTTCAGTTCCCCATGGGAACTGTCATTGAAGTGTTTGGTGTCACAGTGTTTCTTAGCCCACATTTACTGGCTGGAGTGCCCAGGATGGTGTATGCATGGGAACAGTACGATGGCTGTGATGTAACATGGAGAGGAAATGTGACTAAAAAGCTCTAACCATGATCATACAGATGTCAGGAGATAGGTGATACTGTGGCAGAACAGTTTGTTCCCTTTTGGCAAACCCTAATTTTCAATATTGCTCATTTCCCTAATAAAATGTATATAATGGAAGGTGTTCGCTTGATTTTTTGGGGAGTTTGTTGTTGTTGTTGAGCACAAGAATACAAAACCTGTATTTTTTCACTGAAAACAATTTTCTTGGAAAGTTCTCTATTTTGGGGCACTGGAAATACTTCAGCATTTACATGATAACAGCATCAGCTGTTCTAATGTATGCTTGTTTAGCTGTGTTGGTTTTGGTACTGAATTTTAGAATTATGTAGCTTTTGGTACCGCCTGAGACCATTAAAGTGTCATGCCATTTTAGAAGATAATTAAGTTTTGTGAAAGAAAAGCCAAAATGGAAATCAGTCTGTTTTTATCAGATGATTTACAGCAAGAAAATAAAGTCCATGTAGCATAGCCAAACCCCTATTATATGCGCTGAATATCTATGAAAGGTACATTCAGGATCTGTGAATTGCACTGATAAATGAAGGGATATAATATAGAGTCTGTTTTCCTGCTATTTGTGTAACAAATTCCTGTGAACATGTAGTTATGTAGATGTTTAAATATTTACAGTTCAAGTGAATTTTCAAACCAAAACTCACTAATTTTTCTAATGCTAGAAACTCAATGTGTTGTTGTTATGAAGATATGAAATTAAAATATCAGATTTTGGTAATTATATATTATTCTCATGAGACAGCTGGAGTGTAAAAAAGTATTGTTATTTACTTCACAAAATCACAATTATACCTATTATAGTTTTGATCCTGAAACATGATCAGAGCAAATCTTTAACTGCAGAAGGTCTAACAACAGGCATATTTTAGGAACCTGGGAATAAATTAAAAATAGAAAACAAAATGAACTGCAAATTGCTTTTTTTAAGAAACATTAAACATGTCACATGAACACCTAGAAATGGACTATTAGAGGGAAGAACAGAATATGTTCTAACTAATATTGTCAAAAGATGTCCTTCTAAATCTGTGTATGAATAACTGCACCTCATAACAGGTATTTGATTGATCATATGGAAGTCTCAAGCTCTCGATATGTGTATGAAGCACATAAAGCTTTTCTTTACAGAAGATGTTCTGTTTCAGAATATGACACCTATCTGTGGTATTTTGGTATTGTACAGAAGCCATAATTCTTGTTCTATAGGAAATTCTGAAACTGGGTAAAAGGGAATATGCATATGTGACTGAAGTAAAGTTGACATAGTTCTGAAAAACATGCTAATGCAAGTATATTTTGCTATAAAGCTTTTAGAAAAAGACCTTACTGTAAATTTCTTGCTATTTAAATGAGTAAGTAATAGCAATATGCAAGAGAACTTCTAAGAGTAATGAACCCACTGTTTACTGCTCTGGGTAAACAAGAACAAAATGCAGATGTGTTCCTTTTTCATGAGAAAAGGTGGAATAAAAGGGGATGTTTGTTGTTAAGGTGTGTAGAGTAAGAGAAACTAACTGGATGAGCCCCTCATCATTTACATGTTAGATATGGGACAGGTAGGAAGTATGTGTTTAGAAATACAATATTAGTGAGATTAAATTTATTCCTGTCTGTACATCACTGAATGAGAGACTTTAGACTGAAGAATGACCAAAGCCAGAACTGCAACTTTCACTTACAGAAAAATGTGAAAGTTGTACATGAAAGCAAAAGAAAGACATACAATACGATTTTCTTTTTTGTCATAGTGACTTAAGTGAGTTCATCCTGAAAAGGATGAGCTGTGGAGGGTAGTTTGACAGTACATAAAGCTGTGGTGGCAGACAGCAAGCAGAGATAGAGAGGTATAGTGTTGTAGAGGGATAGCGGTGATGACTGTATGTTGCTTGGTTGTAGCAATTCACACCAGAAATATGTGGGGCCTCTCAGGCTTTCAGGCTAGCCTTGGCATGGGAGACCTCAGTAGAGCTGAGAGGATGACCTGCCCCTCATGGGGACTTCTCTATGCTTTTATTGTGATTTATAAATGAATTCTAGCTATGGAAGGGCTGTAATATCAGCTTACTGCTAGTGTATAGTGCATCCACAGCTATTAGTTGGGTAGGCATGTGGAGAGAGAATAGTTCTGCCAGCTGCTAATTGTTAAAACTGCTTAATGTTGACGTCTTCTTATCCTCCCCTGTTCCACCGAATTACATCTTCTTTAAGCCTATTTAACTTACTGCTTGGAAGTGAAGAAGCATTGCTCATTCTTGTGTAACTTTCACTAGGTCTTCTGGGTGGGTACTTGAGATGTTACTGTTAAATTTCAATATTTATCTCTGGAGAGAAGTCTAGTTACGGCTGAATGGTAGAGGATTACATATTGCATTATGCCCCTCTATAATCACTTTCACTGAAAGGAACCAAAGCAAGTTGCATCAACTGAAATTTCAAAATCAACCATGTGATCACACCATTATAATCTTAGCTGGGTGAGGAAGCTGTATTTCTCAGTACTGAATTATTTAGACTTGCATTAATGTGTTTCAGTGCATGGTGTGATAACACTTTTTAATGTTTTCAGCATTTTTTGGAGAATTCCGTGAAGAATTTGTCACAAACAACTGACAATGACCAGTCCATCAGCTTGAATGAGCTTAGGTAGTCTACTGCTATGCAGCTTTTAATACCAGCAGTTGTGATATATCCTATATCAAAGATGTATATTGAAGTGCCATATCTGTGAATCCAAATGTGCATTCATTTATAAAGTGAGTTAGTGCTCTGTGTGTCAAGCCATTAGTGCCTCCCATAGTTTGGCCTATACTAGCATTTGCAGAAAAAGGCTTTGCAAATGCAACAGTGTCACAGCACTTGCATTTTAGAGAAACAGGGTACAAGTAAGCTCTGCCTGCTGTGGGTTATAATTAATCTCTCTTTGGCTTTCATGAGAGGAAAAAGCACTTCCTTGTCATCTTAAAACTCTATTCAAAGCTTGTTGGAGTCCAAGGGAGTTGCCAACAGGGTTGCTGTTATCAGCGCTCCGATCTGCAAGTAAAGGTGAATCTTATGTAAAAGAGCTCAAATTCAAACACACTGAATGTCAGAGAAATATGTAATATCATGTAGGATTTTTAGCTGGTAATTGTTTATTACATTTCTTCTGGTCTAATGGACATTGTCTCTATATTCTCTAGGTGGTCTATTATTATAAGTGTCTCTTACATGTTGGTGGCACGGATAGTAATTACTTGTCGTTTCAAGGGCAATGTCACATGTGTTTAGTGTCTCTGTCTTTGGTGGCATTTTCATCTAGTAAAGTTAAATGGCTTTTTTTACTCAAGGGAATAGCTAAAATCTCCATCTCTGTAGTTGAATTCTCTGGAGTCTTTAAATCAGAAAAGTGAAATGTGCCTGTGACAACAATCTTAGGTGTAGTAAGTGGAGTGACAAGAGAATTAAAACATATTAACAAGGTAAAGAAACCTGTCTTAAAAGCCTCTGCCAGGCACTCTCTATGAAGAATTTAATCAATTTTATGTTGAAAAAATCAAATATGTATTTCAGAGCTTTCAGTAAGTTGGAAGCCAATTAGTTTTGTGTGGAATCTGTTGGCGGTCAATATCTCTTTTTTATTATTATTTTGTTTTACTACATTACAATATTATTTTTATAATGGAATAAAGGCTTCATGATGACATTGCAACTAAAAAAATCTGGTTTGACCTGTTCTCGTCTGAATATTTAAGTAGCAGAAATCAATGTGGACACTGGATTTATACACCGTGCCTTACTCTACATGAATGGCACTGAAGGCGATTAATTCTTCACACTCTACATCTGTCCTTG
Organism: Pezoporus wallicus; assembly: GCF_028554395.1. Taxonomy (NCBI): domain Eukaryota; kingdom Metazoa; phylum Chordata; class Aves; order Psittaciformes; family Psittacidae; genus Pezoporus; species Pezoporus wallicus. Next base: position 853,375 of record NW_026637727.1, read on the forward strand.
CATAATGACAGCAGCCATTGTGAATCTGAGTCTCTGCCTTCTCTAGGCAAAAAAACCCCAAACAGTTACAGTGCCAATAATACAAAAAAAATACCTTGCTAGTTTCGTTAATTTATAACTTTAACGCGGATCTTTCAGGGCATCTTTCTTTAAATGAGTAAATGAGAAACATTAATTGTGAGGCAAAGGGGTTTTGGGCTTCCAAGTAAAAGCAAAATACATTAGATCACATGTAACTTTAAGCAAATGATGTAACGAGTCTTAATGACTCATTGATTTGAGGGGGGAGAAAACTTCTTCCACTTTAGATACTTTCACTGAAGAGCTGGCAAATGAAGTTGCTAAGCCACTGTCCATCATAGTTGAAAAATCATGTCAGTCAGGTGAAATTCCCAATGACTGGAAAAAGGGAAATATAACCCCCATTTTCAAGAAGGGAAAAAGGGATGACCTGGGGAATTACAGACCAGCCAGTCTCACCTCTGTGCCTGGCAAAATCTTGGAGCAGATTCTCCTGGACGGCATGCTAAGGCACATGAAAATCAACAGGGTGCTTGGTGACAGCCAGCATGGATTCACTAAGGGGAAATCCTGCCTGACCCATTTGGTGGCCTTCTATGATGGGGCTACGGAACTGATGGACAGGGGTAGAGCAGTTGATGTCATCTATCTGGACTTGTGCAAAGCATTTGACTTTGTCCCACACGACATCCTTGTCTCTAAATTGGAGAGACATCAATTTGATGGATGGACCACTCGGTGGATAAAGAACTGGCTGGATGGCCGCACACAAAGAGTTGTGGTCAATGACTCAGTGTCTGGCTGGAGACCAGTAACGAGTGGTGTCCCTCAGGGATCGGTGTTGGGACCGGTCTTGTTCAACATCTTTGTCGCTGACATGGACAGTGGGATTGAGTGCGCCCTCAGCAAGTTTGCTGATGACACCAAGCTGTGTGGTTCGGTTGATACGCTGGAGGGAAGGAATGCCATCCAGAGGGACCTTGACACGCTTGTGAGGTGGGATGATGACAACCTCATGAAGTTTAACCATGCCAAATGCAAGGTCCTACACTTGGGTCACTGGAATCCCTGGCACAGCTACAGGCTGAGCAGAGAAGAGATTCAGAGAAGGACTTGGGGCTGCTGGTTGATGAGGAACTGGACATGAGCCAGCTTCAGTGTGCACTAGCAACCCAGAAAGCCAGCTGTATCCTGGGCTGCGTCAAAAGGAGTGTGACCAGCAGGTCGAAGGAGATGATCCTGCTCCTCTACTCTGCTCTCATGAGACCTCACTTGGAGCATTGTGTGCAGTTCTGGTGTCCTCAACATAAAAAGAACATGGAACTGTTAGAACAAGTCCAGAGGAGGGCCACAAAGATGATCAGGGGACTGGAGCACCTTCCGTATGAAGATAGGCTGAGGAAGTTGGGGCTGTTCAGCCTGGAGAAGAGAAGGCTGCATGAAGACCTCATAGCAGCCTTCCAGTATCTGAAGGGGGCCTGTAGGGATGCTGGGGAGGGACTCTTCATTAGGGCCTGTAGTGATAGGACAAGGGGTAATGGGTTAAAACTTAAACAGGGGAAGTTTAGATTGGATATAAGGAAGAAGTTCTTTCCTGTTAGGGTGGTGAGGCACTGGAATGGGTTGCCCAGGGAAGTTGTGAATGCTCCATCCCTGGCGGTGTTCAAGGCCAGGTTGGACGAAGCCTTGGGTGGCATGGTTTAGTGTGAGGTGTCCTTGCCCATGGAAGGGGAGTTGGAACTAGATGATCTTAAGGTCCTTTCCAATCCTAACGATTCTATGATTCCATGATTCTAAGATAAAATATTTTAACTAACTCACGCAACCATTAATATGTACTTTCAAGGTTCACGAACCCTTGCAATTTTAGAAATGAAACAGTATTCCTTGAAGTAGGACTGCATTTGAGAATTCAAAAGACTGAAATTTAGCCTCAATTCTTACATTCTGTTTTGAATGCAAAACACTGATTTCTTGAAAATTAAGTAACGCTTAATGATATAAAAACTTGTTAATTTAGTATTATCCTTGAGTCTAGACCTTTTAAAAATACATATTTGATGCAAAGAACACGTGGACGTGCTTGAAGTTAGGTATAATCACAAGTGTGTTTCTTTATCGTTCCCTGTGTAGAAAATTAAGATCTTTGTAGGTAGTATTGGAATCCTTGTATGAACACTTCATCTGTGAATGATATTACTTAACACTCATTACAATGTTAGCTTATGTAGGTTAACAGGAATGGTATGTCCTGTACACGTTCTTTGACTGAACTCAAGAAGTCTAAGGTCAGCTTTCAAGTTTTGCTTTTTTCAAAGGAAGAACCTTTCAAAATCTAAATTCCTGTAGAATCTGTACTGTAGTACGGACCTTTCCCATCCCTTCGCCTATGATGAAAGCTGATATAAATGGACATAAAAAGTTCAAGAAAGTGAAAATGGAATTTGTAACAACCAAAGTTTGACCTATGCTCTATAGAGAACAGATTGATTCTTCTGCTAGACCGCAACAAACATCTCAGGAGAGCAGTTTTTTTTATGCAAAGCACTTCCAAAGTGCTACTGTGTATCTTTAGATGAGATATTAAAGTACCTCAGATTTTGGAACAGCTTTAAATAGTTTGATTAAAGTACCTAAACTATTAGCAAAGTTACACACTGTCTGATATGCCTCAGTTTAGAGGAACATTATTATTGCTATTAAAGTGTGAATAATTTCTCCCCTTAAATGATCTGTATTTGCCATTATGTGAACTACAAAATTGCTACAACTCTTTAACTGTTTCACTAGTACCGTGAAACGGTACTTGTAACAGAAAGCAAACTTCCAGCTGCCTTAAACTGCCCAACAGACTACTGAACAACTGTCTTCACTCTGGAAAGAGAAAGGATTAAAATAAATCATAACAAATGCATCTTTTTGTAAAATTTGCCCTGTCAAGCTGTAGGGCTTTCTATATATCATCATCTATAATATCACAAATGAATCTTAAGGCAGGAGAAGTAGTGAGAGAAATTCCCTCAGTGTTAGTAAAATAATCTTACATGTTAAAACAAAAATCCCAAACAAACCTATCTTATTTTAAACATTTTCAGGTGGCTATGAAAAATGCTTGGCCTCTTGATGAACTCCTGAAGTTATGATGACAAACCTCTAGAAGTCAAGTTAAGATTTTCCCATATGACTCTCCTTTTAGGCATCTTCATGGCTGTCAGGGAATTAAAAGCTTCTTTTGGTGCTTTGATATCTCTGAGATGCATCACTGATGTCACAGGGCAAAGGGAAGAATAAATGTGTGTTCTGCAGTTCATCTGACTCAGAGACTTGTGATATGCAGGAGCCCATTACTGTGTATCTGCTGGGGGCAGCTTATATGGTTGAATGCATTTCAGGTGAAGGCAGAACCATGTGTGCTTTTCTTTAAGGCTGAACTGTTGCTGTACTCTTGTCACTGTCAGTGTTCATCTGTGATCACTTCCTCAGGTACAGACACTTTGTGTTTTCCACAGCTTTCCTCTTCTCAGTAGAATTTATTCATGTAAGCCATCTTGCAGATCTGGACGCTGTGCTCATGATCATGCAGTGACTCAAGAGTTTAGTATGAAGGAAGCTTCGTATTTGGCAGTTGGCTCTTGCATACTATCTCTTGACATATCTTGTCCTTTTTCACCGTTGACGCTCTGTTAATTTTACCAGAGAAGATCCCATTTCTTCTGCGCACACTTCACAGGTAACCCAAAGGGTGCAAATTTGATAAATTTAATACTGTGGTGTATTGGTGGAGTAGAGACTATTTCTTATAGTTTTCAGTGTTATTTCATAGCATGTTAGTAGGGAAAGGATTCTGTCACCTGTTCCCAAGCAAACTAAACTTATGGCATAAATAGATTTGAGTATGTGCATCACAAAAATAGCATTTTGTGCTTTGTTGGAATTTTGGATATTTGTATAAAAAATCAACATATTTTTGAAGTTCATAACATAAATATTATCTTGTTTACTTCAGGTACTTGCACTTACATTCCATTGGACAGCACTCATTGGTGATGCCTTTTTATACAAATAATTTCCAAATAATTTATCTGGAATCATGATGAAATTTGCAGAAAATGATGCAAGTTTATTTGTACTCAATTTCAAGTGCTGAATTATCTGATTATGATCATTAAACAAGGTGGAGGTTTATTTTTTCATCTCTTTTAATGGCATTTCTGCAGAACATAAAGCATCAGTTTTGTTGTGCGTTTTTTCAGGCCCAAGCAAGTACAGTATTTCCTTTAAATTTTTCCTGGTATTGAACTAGACAAGGTTCATAGTTTCTTGCCCAGAAAATACCCAGGAGACATCAAAAGGCAAATTTTCTTGCTATGCAAGTAGAAAATTAAGTCCTTAGATCAGTTTCTTTGAGCACATAAGCTTTTCACAATTGCTTTTCTATGACTGTCAAACATAGTAATGCCAATTTAATTGCATAATGTTAGTATTCAGCATTTCTAGAAAACCTTCCCCTAGTCCCATGTACCTTTTATTTGCTGTTAAAATGAATTTATTGCTGGTTTATTTTTCACTGCCTATCAAACAGATGTTGCTCACTCTCTGAGGGATTTTTCAGCTTTTCCCAGTCACTTTGGCTTGGTGACTTGCCAGATGTTTAGTTTCTCTGCTGCATTTCAATAAAAGTGCTGGAGATATGGAAAAGCCTGTAGAATTAACCAGAACAGAGATAAGTGTTCTTGCAAAGAAGATGCTTCAAACAGAAAAACATGAAGAAAACTTGAGGAAAGCATAATGCATTCATAAATGTCGACTGCATACAGATGCACATTTCCATTACTGTCTTTCACTAGGCCTGCACGATATGATCTCAGTTGCTTCATGTCTTAAGCTCATTTCTTTTACATTTAGGAACACAGATAAGATGTTTTTCAAACTGAATTAATAACAAACAATCATAAGTTGGACTAATCATACCTTCACTTGTATTCAGCAATCAAATCATTCCTACTGGACGAGGAACAGAGTCAGAAAGAGAAAAAGGCAATCCATACAGAGGATATTAAAAAGAAAATGTTTGTAAATATTGAAAGATCAGGTACCACTATCCCAGTTTTAATGGACTTTCTCAAACTTTTTACCAGCTAGTCATACACCAGTAATTGCTCTTTTGTTAAGAAATATTATTGACAAGAAATAAAAAGGGAGAAAATAACCTGTGAAAACCTCTTAGGTAACACTTTAGCTATTAGTTATGACAGGTGAATAGATTAAAGTGAGCTGTACCAAGACACAGCCAGCCACAACCTCCCCAGCCCAGCAAAGACAAAACCCAAACTCATCAAAAATACTGAGACTGCAGGGTTTTTTTCCTCTTTTTTAGGAAGAGTAAGTTTGAAACAGAAATGCAAATGGACAGCACTGGTCACATGTGTTGAGTGACCAGACAAGAAGAAAGACTGCTGCCTAATCTTGTGTCCTACAAGCCCCAGTTAAGTGGCAAGGAAAGTTTAGAAAAAAATTTATTGTGCTTTTAATTGGTTTTAATTCATTTTTGCATTTCCCAGTGGTGAATCTGAAGTGCAGAGAAATTAGAACACTTCTGCTGGAAACAATTTGTTTGGTAAATTAGGTATTATAGCCTGGTGACAAAACTAAAATTGGGCTGAATTGTAGGGTTCTGTTTTAATAAAGAACAGATGTATGACAGTCATTTGAGAGAAGGAACTACAGACAAATTGACTACTCAACTACTTGTAGGTTGTGACTTGTAGCCAGCATAATAAAAAATGAATGATGGGACTGACTGGAAAGCATTCAAAGTAATCCATCTCTAACAAGAAAATAATTCAAAATGATGGAGCAATAGTATCCTGAAAAATACTAATACCTATGTTGAGTACATTAGGTCTGGTCACTGTCTAAATTGAGGAAAAAAAAAAAAAAGTCTAAGAAATGCTTTGAAAATTACATTTGACAGATTAATGGAAGATACTACAAGCTATGGATTTGTTTTATTTCAGGCAAAGACATATTATTGCTTTTATTAATGCCTTTTCTTTTTTTTTTCTTTGAACTACAGGAAAATCTCACAGAATCTGTTGCTTTTACAAATAATTGTTTTGCTTTTCACTTCTGTCTCATAGAAATTACTCTATTTTGTAGGATATTTCATCAGTACAAAGAACATCTTTATACCTGTCTGCTACTAAAAAAACTCCTGAAAGTTTAGAAAGGTGAAAGATATTATAGAAGTTCTATACTACATATTAAAGAAATCCTTTTCTAGCAAGGTTCCAGGTGTTATGTGTGGGAAGGATTACAAGAGATACTGCAGCTCCCTTTTATTACAGTTAGTCAGATGTTTGGAAGCTTTGTTTTTAAATTTCATCCCCTTCATCTTGCTTTATTGCAAAACATTATTTTAATCAGTGTAATAAAGCTGTTTTCCCTACCCTTTGGTGCATCTAAAGATCATCCAGAGAAAAGAAATTTGGATCGGTAAAGCAAATGGCACTATTCCATTTATAACCTTGCCAAACATACTTTGGTAGAGATTAGGCTGAATAAAAAAATCTTTGACTGCTTCAGAATTCAGACCTAATCTGTATAAGGCTTTGAATTATATTCCCTATACATGTCAGGGGTTAAGTCCAAAGACTCCCCTCTGACCAACCTGTATGCCATCAATTTGAATCTCATAATTAAATTACAGATCAAAATTTATTGCTTTTTTTTCACATGTTTTTGTAAAGACTTTGTGGCAATTTGAAATATTAAATATCAAAGAAATCTTTTCATAAAGGATATGAGAACTTCTGAAAATGTGATGACATAAAAGAAATAGGGCACGGTAGAGGTGTTTTTGACTGCTCTATGTTCTTTTGTAACATACTTCAGTCAACAAGGAAACGTCTATTTAAGGATCTCCCATGAAAGCATCATCATCTATTACCTTGTAAATATCACATATACTTTGGCAGAGGTTTTCAACATATGTGACAAAAGGCTGGGAGAATAAAACTGGAATGGAAATTCTGTTGATTGCTCTGTGCGGATGCTTGAACATTGCATCTGTGTAAAGACAGGGCAGGAGAAAGTGCTTCAATTTCATTCATTTCCCATATTTTCCATAATAGGAATGACTCCTGTATCACGACATATGCTTTAGGGATGGATTTCCTAAGCTTGCTCTTATTTTATTCATATGACTTCTCAAATAGCCTGGCAATTTGCAACTTACATGACTTAGAAGTTTTAGAGACATACCCATGTTTTAGGCCATATTGGAGAGGGAGATAGACCTTCCTATTTGCTCTGTGCTATTCAGTCTCCTGAACATGCATACTCTTAGTACTATAAAAGCCCTCTGCTCTTCCTACTCACTAGCAAGAAAGGTCCTGCTAGAATTTACCATCAAAAGAATAAGCCCTATAGGGGTGCAGCTCCTGATTACCATGCTTATATTTTAGTGTGTAATAGAGATATTCAACTGTCTTAACAGGTGTTCCAACTACCTGAAAACTTGGCAGTGTTTCAGAACATTGCATATTATTTTATTTGATTTAGGTGCAGAAATATGGATAAGAAATGCAAAAGGCTACGGTTAAAAATATAAAAATATTTATTAGACATTAAAATACATTATATAGAAGCAGCAAGTACATTTATATATACTTTAGAATTTATTAAGTTCAGACCTTTGCTAACAAAACATCTCTATTGTGTTTTTCATTTATCTAGTCTTTATTAATATACTCAAATTCCTGCTATTATTCTCCACCATATACATTCCCAAGCCCATGAAATGTTGTTTGCATTTTGTTTTTAAATAAACCCATGCATATATATAAAGTTGCTTATTACTAAAATGGTAGCAGAAGATAATTGTATTAAGTTTGGAGATCACGTAGTCCTGTCCAGTTGCCTACCTATACAACAGGGAGTTCAAGCTGCTTGTCTCAGACCACCTACAGAAAGAAGAGAAAAAGAGCAAAGCAAGCTTTGTTTTAAATCGATTTGCAATCAGTTTAAATAGCTGACAAAATAGAAGAAGTATAGGAACATTTGAAAGACAAAATGTGATGTCATGAGGGTGCACAAATTTAACAAATTTGGTGCAAGATATTCTACAAAGAGATTCTTTCTCTCCAGATTCCTGTATCCCTCAGTAATACCTTTTTTTTTTTCCATATCTAAGCCATCTGACTATTTCTAAATTAAGCCAAATAATAAAATTAGACTTCTGCTGTGGAGAATCAGATTCCCTAATTGTAAATGTAAATGTTGCCAGATGTACTGCTCCCCTGTTCCAATTAATAAATCATTAGAAAACACAATTAATATTGGATATCTCTTGGTTCAGGCTGCTTCTAGAAGGAAGGAGAGAGATAAAGAGAAAATAGCTATGATTTCAGCATCAGTGTGAATTTGGGGAGGATTTTGTAAGGAACTGGGAAAGAACGATTCAACTCTGTTGTGTTATCTCATACAGAAATGGAAAGTGAAAGAAAGGGAATCAGACTGAAGACAGAGCAGGAAAACAGGGAATGATTTCTATTTCTGTGATAAGTGTAACATATCACAGTATCACAGTATCACAGTATCACAGTATGCTAGAGATTGGAAGGGACCTCGAAAGATCATCTAGTCCAATCCCCCTGCCGGAGCAGGAACACCTAGATAATGTTACACAGGAATGTGTCCAGGCGGGTTTTGAATGTCTCCAGGGAAGGAGACTCCACAACCTCCCTGGGCAGCCTGTTCCAGTGTTCCGTCACCCTCACTGAGAAGTTTCTTCTCAAGTTTAAGTGGAACCTTTTGTGTTCCAGTTTGTACCCATTACCCCTTGTCCTATCATTGTTTGCCATTGAGTAGAGCCTGGCTCCATCCTCGTGACACTCCCCCTTTATATATTTATAGACACTGATAAGGTCACCCCTCAGTCTCCTCTTCTCCAAACTATAGAGACCCAGCTCCCTCAGTCTTTCCTCATAAGGGAGATGCTCCACTCCCTTAATCATCTTCGTTGCCCTGCGCTGGACTCTCTCCAGCAGCTCCCTGTCCTTCTTGAGCCGAGGGGCCCAGAACTGGACACAATATTCCAGATGCGGTCTCACCAGGGCAGAGTAGAGGGGAAGGAGGACCTCTCTCGACCTACTAACCACCGCCCTTCTAATACACGCCAGGATGCCATTGGCCTTCTTGGCCACAAGGGCACAGTGTTGGCTCATGGTCATCCTGTCGTCCACTAGGACCCCCAGGTCCCTCTTCCCTACACTGCTCTCTAACAGGTCGTTTCCCAACCTATACTGGAACCTGGGGTTGTTCCTGCCCAGATGCAGGACTCTACACTTTCCCTTGTTATATTTCATCGAGTTATTCCCTGCCAACTCTCCAGCCTGTCCAGGTCTCGCTGGATGGCAGCACAGCCTTCTGGGTGTCAGCTACTCCTCCCAGCTTAGTGTCATCAGCAAACTTGCTGATAGTACACTCAATTCCCTCATCTAAATCGTTGATGAATATATTAAATAATACTGGTCCCAGTACTGACCCTTGAAGCACTCCACTAGTTACACTCCATATCTGAAGTGGGCCAGAAACTTCTTTTGACCAGTGTTCTCTGCTCACAAACCGTGGGTCAATCTTGAAGTCCATTTGAAATTGTCTGCTAGTTGCAATGACTGTTTATGGCTGTTTAGCAACTTCCCACTTGTAACAGCATGGAGACCTCGCTGTGTAGACTGAATGAAACTCTGAAATTCTTTTAAGATAATCTGTCAGCACTATATGCAAGAGTAATATATGTGACAGTTGCTTTTATAACACCTTTAAAAATCTTCCTTTTCTCTGTTTTTTTTCTCTGATAGTGTTAATGTTTTCTTCCTGAAGTTTTCACAATTAATCAGTTGAAAACTCAAAATATCAAATTGTGGGGAACAAAACACTGTTTAAAATCTGCAATATACCAAAATACAAATTTTTTGTTTTTAAATCATCAAGAGATAGTTAGAATTACACACATAGGGTGAGTGTCTTCCATTCTACTGACCATTATTCCCTTCCCCTCAAGTCCTAAGAACTGGAAATATTTTCCTCACATTCCCTTTTTTTGGCACAATGTGAGCTGCAATTTTAATAGAGTTGAGGACAACCCACAGAATCACAGAATGGCTTGAGTTGGAAAGGACACTAAAGATCATTTTGTTTCAACCTGCTGCCATGGGGTTGGAATACTTTCCACTAGACCAGGTTGCTCAAAGCCTTGTCCAGCCTGGCTTTAGAAGCAATACATTCTGAGATTTGTAACTTTGCTGCAGATATGGTATAGATACCAAGTCTGGTAGGAAAAGAATTAGTACATTTTTTGTTAGCTGAGTAAAGGACCAGCATCTCTATTGCTGCACAGTGGAGGGTGGGAGGTGTGGAATATTCATGAAAAATGATAAAAGAAGATGGGATGTGATAAGATTTGGAGAAATGATGTAGAAAGTGAGTGATATTTTCCAGAAATCCTTCTGGAGCCTGGGCCTTGGGCAGAGAGAATTGAGGCCTCTGCCAAGCAGCAAATGGGCTGTTGCATTTCCTTGGCCTGCTTTATTTGTATAGGCTATTTATTTATCCAGATTGGAAGAGAATGGCTATTTTAGTTGGATTGATGATGAACAGCAATGTTTAAGTCAGTCCACTGCTCCTGAGGATATTCTCAAGAGAGCTGTTAGGGAACCAGCACAAATCCCTGATAGTCATCCAGCAGTGGGATTAAATTAACTCCTCCTCTTGCAGAAGCCCATATCATTTTTTTATCTTTGACTGAGAAAGAGAGTTCTTACCCTTTTTTTCTATGAAGTGTTCACGAGAATGATACATGCAATAGGAGAAGAAGAAAATAAGGATTTTCATTAGTCCAATATAATGTGACTCATTGTGGTTTGCAGCTTAATGTTCATTCACATTCTAAGAGAAAAGCAGTGAATTCTGTATCTGGGCCAATGCTGGTTCTTACTTGAAAGCTGAGGCTGTGTCTGCTCATATTAGAGAATTCTGAAACGTATCAGAAGTACTGTTGGAGGAGTAAACACGGTAATCCCAAGTAATCAGTAGATTACAGAACTGCCAGAGAAACATGATTGCATTTAACTTGCATACAAATTGTTTTATATAATCAAGATTTTTAAAATAATCAATATTAGAAAGCACATTAAAAAATGAATCAGGAACCAGCTCAATAAATACATGTTTTAAGGAGAGGTTGTGGTGAGAGTGAAAAGTTACAATGTGATGACAAATGTAATTGTATTTGCATATGCATCCTGCATTTTCATGGACAGTAGGCTCCTTCTGGCCTCCACCCTTGCCAAAAGGAAAAATGGAAAAAAGAAAAAAAATGAGGAAAGAGGTAGAAAAGAACAGGTCAGATCCTTAGAGTCAGCAGACATGCAGTTCCAGTAAATCCTTCAAAACAGGAGCATATCACTGTAAGTGGAGAGAAGTGTGGCAGCGCATATAGTAAAAACAAACAGGCAGCTCAGCATGTCGTTTCCCCCCAGCCCTGGGTGTTTTCAGGGTGCTAATCCATGTGCTCCTTCCCTCTATCTTTTCCTCCTTGGGGCTATTCTTAACTCTGTTACATCAGGTGGTATCACCAGCAAGGGGTTATTTCAGGCAAACAGCAGTCAGCCTGCTGACTGTGTGTGAAAATGAGCAAAGGAAAGTTTAAGACTTTTATCCACAACTGAAAGAACAAAACCTGAAGAGCAGTTTGCTTGTCATGCTGTGGTAATTAACGGTAAGTGTAAGATATTTCTCTTAGCTTGATTCAGAAAAGATATCTGAATGTCTTTCAAACTGTGCAGACCAATGACCTCTAAATATCAATTCCATGTCTGGAAGATTTTAATTTTCTTAAATCCTTAATAAATGACAGCAGTATGTCATTATGCCTGTGCTATTGCAAAAGCTAAGCCATTAAAGATCTCTGAAGTCACTGGTGCTAGACTGGCATCTTTGTTTTAATAAATTATCAAGCCAACACTAAAGTGTAGAGTGAAAAGAGCTGATGCCTGTCTTATGCAACTGAATATCACAAAATGAGGGAGAGCAATAAGAAAATGGCAGGAGGGAAAAGAAATAAACCTGCACCACTTTATAAATGGGGGCAGCATCTGATCTGACACTCCTATTCACAGGGAATATGGTCATTTAAGATTCAGCTTCATTCAAGCCAATGAATTCCCTTAGAGCTGAGTGGTGCTCTCATTCAGCATAACGAGAGGTATTTGAATCTCTATATTGTTAACTCAGGCTGGAGAAAGTATTTAACGTCTAGTTGTGGGGAATAGCTACATCTAAGTATGGAAGAACTGGGCTTACAAGTATTTTAAGTACAACTTGAGTAATTTGAGCAACTACTGTAACAGAATGCTCTGTTTAATTTATAGACTGTGAGGTGCTAAAAATCATTAGCTTAGAAAAACAATTTATCGACTGTCAACCTAAGGCCTAGGTCCCCACGCTTAGCAAGGTAGCAAACAATGATCAAGGAAATAAGTCAAGACCATTTAAAAATAATTGCCACTTCATCTTCTCAGTGGTGCTTCACAGCCTGATTATGCTTGTTGCCAGGAGTGGCTGGATGGGCTGGAGGTCATTCTAGACATGTCTCAAGTTTCAAGAAGTCATAGCAAGCTTAAGAGATGGGGAAGACAAAGCTTTTTAAGACCCTAGAGTTGTTGGAGACTGAAATGAGAAAATATTCTGTAATCATACACAGTGCGCCATTTTCTATCAGTTGTATTATTAAAGCTGTGCAAGGCGCACAACCTGTGTCGCATGGCTCTTTTCGAGGTGAATGACACCGCACTTTATTCCCACACTCCTGTGTTGAATTCTTTCACTCTTCATAAAAGAGGAAATTTTATGGCTATGTCATGCAAAGATCTTCTGTGTCAGAGCAGAAAATCCCCCTTTTAACCTGAATGCCTATGATATCCACACTAGGCCTGACATGTGATTGTTTTTGTGATTAATGCCCTGTAAAGACATAAGCTACTGCAGTGTGTTTTGTAGAACTCAGAAAAAAATATAGACAGACTTCTAGGAAGTCTAATCCATTTTAAAAGTTTGAGACCTCACTTTCACATTGTTTAAAAAAGCCCTGTACGAAATTTGGAATCAGCAGAAATTGTTCAGATGGATTATTTTCATTTGTCCAAAACCACATTATATTTGTCCAAATGTTAAAGGCTTCCAGTGACTCCAGATTCCCACAAAGCTTGTTAAACACCTTCCAGTGCTAAACTTTGATGCTGGCAGTCAGAATATAAAGGATGAAAACAGTTGTTACATAAATGCTAAGGGGTAAAATCACTTGTTATTTCTAATCTTCTAGAAGCCACTTTACCTTTTTAATCCAGCATCAGCCATCCCAAGTATCAATTCACTTAGAGTGTAAAGAGAGAGGCCAGTACTATTCTGCTTAATTCAACCTTTGTAAAAGCAATCAATAAACTTGCATCTCCTCCAGGAGGCCCACATATTTACATAATTGTACCTACTTTCTTTTCCGTATCTGATCTGCTCTCTTTTCCTAAAGGTTAAGATACAGGGCAGATGCCTATATGCCTGCCGCTGTTATTAGTGTGCTTTGGCCATCTCATTTCTCAGTGGCTTTTATTGTGCTCATCTGTTCAGGAAGACTAGGTTTTCCAAGGCTCATTTGCTGGTTAATTGCATTCTCAGATCCTCTAAGATGTCTGTAGCACCTGCTTTCCACTTCACAGACTCTTTTGATCTCTCTAGAAATATCCAACTTTGATTATGTGAAAATCTTTCCTAACTGTACTACATGCCCAGAAAGCAAGTTAAAAACTGCCATTGTGATTATTATGACCTATGTTAGGATTAAAAATACAATTCTACTATATAAAAGCCTGAAATAAAAAGCAAACCTATTTGTTATTCTGTTTGTGTGCTTCTCTCCTGGTTGTGGTTTTCTTTGCCTTAATAAACACTTAGGCAAAACATAGGATGTACTGAAATGGTAGATTGTAGTGCTGCAGCTCACAATTCCATAGCTCTAAAAATATACAGTATAGGCCAAAATATCACCTGCTGGCATGAATTTTCCACTTGCAAATATGCTGAAATGGTGTTTACCTGAAATTTCTCAATTTATTCTATCAGTATGTATTTACAAACGTCAAATGAGTAGTTTCAGACCTTAATCTTCTATTGTATTTGTACAGACATCCTTTGGTAGGACCAAAGGTTTGGGTCTTGTACCTTAAATAGATTTCAACCATTATTTATTTTTGATTTGATGTTTGTTTCATAGTTGGTATGCTAGAGAAGGAGAAATATGGAATACGACTCTCCTTTGTTAATGACTGATTACATGATTAAGTTGTTTAATTGATGTCAGTATTAGTTTTCACACCTGTCTCCCTATTTTATGGGGTTGTTTTGGGGACTGCTTGCTAAAATATTTTGAATATGTACAGTTGTGCCTTTTTTTACAATGTCTTGTGGAGTCAGCCTTGAGAACAGATTAACCCACATGTATATATTCATGTATAGCACTGCACATTTTTAGTTGGAATTGTTCATGAGTTTCTCACACAGGTGTTTGCAAATTTTTACCCAAAACAGCACAGCTGTTTCTGAGGCTTGGAAAAAAATCTTGCTCATTTTAAAAAATTCTGACAACCTCTGTTGCTAATATGAAGCAATGTAGTCGAATTCTTCGAATAATACGAACTCAAACTTTGGGAGGAATTGGGTTTATGGAAAAATAAGACATATTCTAACATCACTGCAAAAAGCACCATAATACATATTGTCCAATAAAGGCTAACTCTAGCATTTCCTGGCTTCCAGTTCTTGATTTTGAAAGCTTAATATCACATTCCTGAAAGTGAGTATGTGTAAGTGTTGCCTGTCTGGGTTTACTACTAATGTTGTAGTGGATAATCATGAAATTGCATCATTCAGTCTCTGACTCATACTGAATATACTACCATAATGTATACTATGTATAATATGATTAGAAGTACTGATGATATGGTGGAGAAAATATCAAGAACTAACGAGTGAGCTCACAAAAAGTGAATACTGCAGGAGATTTAAAAGGCTGAAGGTGATCGTTTTCCTTTGATAAATGAAGGTCAAACTGCCTGTACCACTATTAATGTAATGGCTTTTCTGTGTGATGTCAAGTCTTTACTCTTGCTGAGGTGCACACTTGTGAAGAAAAAGCTTAGATATAACACTGCTCCACCTCCAAATTTAAATGGAAACAATAACGATACTGTCCACAGAGCTTGCAGAATGCCCCTAAAAGCACTAAGCATGAGAGGTTTATATCGAATGCTGTTGGATTTCCTAGCCTTCTCAAAGTTGACAAGTAATTTTTGGTATTTACTGATAATTCAAGGTCTGCTGAACAAGCCCTTCAAGCTTACTTGCAAAAACCTTTCAAATTTACTGAGGTTCATGATGCAGAGCAGATTTGAAAATAATAAATAAATAAATAAAATCCCACCAGATGCCACTGAGGCACCAAATGCTGAAAATGTAAACTGGTCTGAGCCTGAAATTCATTAAATTGCTGTGCATCTGAGCCAGTGTGCAGAGGGTGATTATTTTCCATGGCTGCAAACAGTTTTGGACATGCCTTACTTTATGCCCAGGTGGATAGTCTTCCATTTTTGATGTCAGTATTCATGTGCTTGCAATTGGGAATGTTCCTAGTGTATATTGATGACTAGATAATCCAGTGACTGAGAAAATTTAGAAAAAAGTTATTTAGAACCTACTGTGGTTTTTCTTTTTTTTTCTTTTTTCTTTTTTTTTCCTTTTTTGTCTTTTTCTTTTTTTTTCTTTTTTTTTTAGGCAGAAAGATGGCACGATATGTATAAAAAAATAAAAATTAGTAATTCTCTTCTGACTACAACACAGAAGTAGATCTGTACTCAGAACAGAATATTGTACTTTATATTCCAGTCCAATATTACACTAAATCTGTTTCACAGGTAATAAGTAAACTAAGTGCATCAGTCTCTTGCAGTTGAGAGGCTATGAACCTTGCACTTTCTGTGTAAGAAATCTGTTGTGGGTTATATTGTCTGAGGACCTGAAGAAATAATTCATTGCAAGTAATCTCTTGAATGCTTCTTCATCATGAGAAGACCCTGACTCAGTCACATATAACAATCCATGAAGTCATTTCACTATCAAAGTATTAATTTTAATTGGAAACTGAGAAGTTTTGTAGTAGACACGCATTTGAGAAAGAGACATGAACAGAAGTTTAATGTGTTGTAGCCCATCATCTTGGTGTGTGATATCACAGAATATTATAGCTTGTCACACTTATTTGGGATGCATAAGAATTGATAAACAAAGATGAGAGGTAAACAGCTCAGTAAAAGCTAACAGTTGATGGGTGAGGCTGCTGAAGCCAATGGGAATGTTGTGGTAACTTAGGTTTAAAATGCTGAATAAGTTGTTGTTAGACTCTTAGGCTATATCTAGAAGAAAAATTAGGAGAGATTTCATTAATTGGCTCAACTCATGTGGGAAAGAAAGGGTCAATAGCACTAAGTCTGCTGTATCTTTTCCTATGTAGTGGAACAGGCTTTTATTAAAAAAAAAGTCTTTGTGAATAAATGTGTTAACCCTATTTGTCCTTTTTCTGCCCCTCCACCCCCAAAATAACTTGTTTCTTGTATTACAGTGTAATTGGGAAAATAGAGTGAGGATGCACTTGTCAGGGGTTGAAGTTGATCCTCTCACCCAGACCTTTCTCTCCAAATCGTTTCATTTTTGTGATTACATTTGGGCTCAATAGTAACCATAAAGCAACCCTTTAAAATCAGCTATGAAGATTGTCAAAACCATTCATACATTGTCAGGTGGTGAAATTAAAATAAATAAAGCCATGTTTTTTTTCCCTCTTCTCTGCTTTTCCTTGATTAATCTTTTTATTATTATTGTATCAGAAAGAGTTTTTGTCTCAACTTTCAAACCACTAATTGGAAGCAAAGACAATTTACTTTCAGAACACAGCTGGAAAACTATTTCTTTTTACTGCTCAGTTTGCCATAGGTTTATTGAACAAATCTGCTTTGAGAGACAGATCAGATTAGAAAGGGGAGGGGTCTTTTCAGACTCTAAATGTTGCACCTGGGATTTTAACTATATTAGAGCTGCAGTTAAAGAATTTATTACTAAATATGGGACTTCTTATGGAAAGTTTTATGCTCTATTATTGTTAATTTATTACTTGACCTCTTAACAAAATTAATAATCTCTGCTTCTCAATAATGTATTTCCCTGTTTAAAAATGTTGTAGTACGTGTCATAAGGGAAGAAGAGGATATTAATGCATTCAGTAATGCTGTGAAAGTGTGGATTTGGTGAGCAGTCTAGAATCAAGACCAAACACTTTCTCTAAAGAAGCAGCTGTTGCTCATACATATTAGATGTCCAGACTAGACACTTCTAATAATGACTAAAGTAAGCCTGGATACACTTCACTGCTGGTTTTGCACTGGGATATTTTCTCTGTGAAAGCCACATTGTTTCTCCCAGTACTTTATTCTGCCTTTCTCTGCTCAGATATATCTATGTGCCCCACTTATGCCTCCATAGAGGATGCAGTTTGTTAGGTATGCAAATATGAAAATTGTTCTAAAGATGCAGAATGCAGCTACCTACTTAGCTACAATTAGTAGGACAATATAATGTTCACAGAGGGGATGTGCCTGCTGCAGCACTGGCACCTGCTGCAACAAGTGCAGTCCTTCGAAAAGAGAATTAGGCAGTTGCCCTACACTGCTATGGATTTCTGCTTTGTTCTGGGGTTTTAGAGCAAAACATCATACTAAGCTGAGAAGCTTCTTCAGATCTGTATTTTGATCCTTGCTAAGCTAAATATATTGAGGTTATATGTTCAGGTGGGTGTTTTCAGTCACACTGATCATAAGGTTTCCTGCAGCACAGAGAACGGTTGGCAGGGACCCCCTGCTTGGGGTGTTTTGTGCATCTGGAATAAGTCCAAGTCTGAGTGAGTCATGGGTGTGACCTAGCAGAGTTTTCCTGGCTCAATCAATCTCTCTAGAGGTTACAGCTGCAAGTGCACTAGCACTTCTGCTGTTCTATGTTTGTTTGTCTGTCCTACTTCTCTTTATAATACTGTATTTTGTATCGAAAATGTGCCCTCCAAACTAGTTCAATCTTTCTGAACATGCTGATGATGATAGTGTGAGAAAATGAGGGAAATTAGAGACCACTCCCCACCCCCCATCACCCTAACTTATGACACTAAGGAAACCGTAGGGTAAAACATAGCTGCAGCTCCCAGTTGGCATGCTCAGAATCTACTCAGTGATTGTTCACCAGGTAACCCTGCAACCTTGGCATATGCTAAGAGAAACAGAGTGGAGCTGGATGAAAGAAAGGCCCTGTGGCCAGGCTCTGCTATACTCCCTGCAGGAGTGGGAACTTGAAGGCACCACGTACCGCTAAACCACGTAGCAGCCACCAAACAAGTTATATTTGTATTTGTAAAAACAAAATTTTAGATTTTAAACCTGAGAGTAACAAAATATGCATGACTTGAGTCACTCATGGTCCACAGACATATAGTTAACCTGTATTATAATGGAGAAGCCTGGAGAGATAAAGTGGACCTCCTACAAGGTCAAGTTAAACAACACTGATGAACAAAGAACTGGTAGCGGGAGAGGAGACTTTACCCTTGTGTAGGTGGATTAAGAAATAGTTGACGTATCTCTACTCAGGGAAGACTATCCTTGAAGCCTGGCATGGCACATGAATATCATCAACACACAGCTTCGCTAGTCAACAAAACACAACTAGGGTGTCCTTTTGATGAAAATGATGTAACTGTATGCAGATTTACTGACCACTCTGTACATTGGTGAGAGGGTTACGGGAGATTACTAACCTCAATCAAATGGTATAAATATGTAAAATTGGGAAAGGGAAAGTAGGGAAGACTCCACTGTAACTTCTGGGATCAGTTGACAGGCTGAACCTGCCTTCTCCCCCATAGGGACACCTATTGGGCAAGAATTTTATATCATGCACACATAATAACTAGCTCATGGTACTTGCTCTTAGTGATTATATTCTGATTGTATATCACTTCAAGATTGTTTTTGCAGACAGTCTCTATCACCGGCAATCTCTGAACCTTAATTTGTCATGATTTTATATTAATAATGAATGTTATTCCATAAACTGCTAGTGTTAGACCTTTGTAGGCACTAGCAGTTGCTGGCAGTGGGTAATATATTCAAATAAAGTGGACAGACCTGTTGAGGGGTCTTCCTTATGCTCCTGGACCCCTTTCCTGAGCAAGTCAGTCGAATCCCCTTCCGATCCAATAGGACTGCCTGGTGAATGGTCCCAATACCAGGATGCTGACAGACTGGTTGGACACAAAGTTCTCGTATTTCCTGGGTAATTGATAGACAAATCAAATACTAGGGGTTGAGAAAATCTCCCTGTCTTTCAAATGACCAATAATTATAGACAGGTACGGAATGAACGCTTCACCTATGAACTCATTTGCCCACTAGAGGACACTGGGACATTACACTTTTATTCAAATGCAGGACTTCACAAACTGAAGATGGAAAAACCCTCTTGTTCTTGCTCTAAAATAAAATAAAAATCATGCATATCTAATTTCTAATCCATGCAGAATGATGTGTAATACGTTCTAAAAAGTTTAATGAGTGGCAAACTTCTGGGTATGAATGCTCAATCTAAGACATTTTAGCAAGTAGTTCAAATTGGTCCATGATATTACAGGTTTTGAACTGCAAAGATTATGGATCATATTTTTGGCATTTCCCACTCATTAAAAACTGTGTCAGAATGATGAATTAATCTGTGGGCATTTTCTGTCCTTGCTATAATCTTTGTCAAAGGAATGAGGTATTGGAATTATAATGCCTTTTGTACTACATGAATAATGAGGGCAGCCTTTAGAACTTTGACATACTTAAAAGGAGTTTTGTTTCATGGTGATTAGACAGCCTTCTATTTTGCCCCCTGTACAAGAGAACAACACCAAATAAAAACATTTGTGTAAAAGTAGAAGTGAAGTTTATGGTGATAAACTAATATGAATAAAAGTAGGTTAATGGTGCATAGTCTATGTAAAAATCCTCATGTACTTTCCATTAGTATATTAAATTTCACAGATACATGGTTATTGTCTTTTTCTCTTGTTGATTTTACTAGAAACAAGCTTGTAATTTATGTAGCTGGGCTGTGAACTGAGCTGTGATTTCAATCAGGGAAGAAGAAGTCCTCCTGTGTTTCAAGAGAGACTCTGTTGCATTATTTTTCTCCTTCCTTGGCAGGTCCTAAATATGGACTTGGAGATTTGAACATTTGTCCTACTTCTTAGCTCCTCTCATGTGGGGTGCTCTAATATATTACAGTTATGGGATACAGGCAAATCATGAAAAGAGCTTGTAACTTCAAAATATCTCTCCAAACCAGTGTTTATGAAGACGAAGCACAATCTACACGTTCTTAAAAGGACAATCTAGATCCCAACCTGAGAGTCTAATCAATGAACTTAACCTGGTTTGTTACTGGATTGTCCGTGTTTTTTTTTTCAATTTAAAGCAGATAATGCATTATGAGTATTTTCCCTATCATTCTTTACTTACAGCTTTTCCAGAATGACACACATTTGTACATACATGTAGATATATACACATACATATCTACACTTCATTTAATAGATATGGGTGACATATATAGCACAGCTCATAATAGGGTCTAGATTATTATTATTTCAGCCTAGTTCTAAATCTGAAACTCTGCGTAAAATTCAGAGACAAAATACTATAAGTTTGAGAATCCCTGACAAAGAGGGAGAAATTCAGGTATTAATGTACAAGAACCATAATTTCTATACTCTGTACTTTTCACTTACAATACATACTAACATGCTCACTTTTTCCAACTTTCTTTTATCCTGGTTTTGTTTCCCTTTGTTTCTTCTCTACCATTCCAGACATTGCTATTTTAGTGAGATGTCTGGCAATTTTTTAGCAATTCCAAGTCTCTGTACTTAGTAGTTCTCTCAGTATCATTATTTATACATAACCAGTCCATGTCCATAAGCCTGAGACAGATTTGGCTGGAGTCCTGGGCATACCTGCATTGTAAACCAATGCATTTGATGTGGATGGTGTGGAGGACTTACTCATGTCACATGAACCTTAGAGGAAAGTCTTCCAGTCATTTGTTTATATCAAGCTTTTTAAGGAAACCATACAAAATGGTAAAATGTAGACAAAGAGATGAGGCTATTCTCTTGTCTTTCTCCATGTAGTATGTTTCTTAGTTGTTTTGATAGGGTATCTAAGACTTCCCCACTTGAGCACTTGTTACTCTGACTGTGGCTGTGGTAAAAAAAAAAACTGTGGGGAGTGAAGGTGATAAGATTTGCGTGAAAGAGTTTGGGAATGAGCTCCGAGGCCTTGGTGCTTGACAAGCCCTGTGGCAATGAGTTGGAACGTTGAAGGACAGGGAAGGTAAACAAGCAAGCCTTGGGAGGATGGGCCAGGATGTAGTTGTGGTGGGAATCTCAGCCGGAGGCCAGAGGATGTGGGGGTTGTGAGAGGGTCTGCAGCATTGTGATTGGACTATTTACCTGGAGAGTTTTACAGTGGCCAAGAGATTGAACGTTGTATGCATGTGCAGGTTGGGAAAGTACCGAACAAGGGGATAAAAAGGGCTTGGTGGTAATAAGCCAGGATTTGAGTCTCTGCATTAACTTGAGTTTGTGTTGTGAAATGCCACAAATGGCGCCCACCATGTGGAGCATGAAAAGTGATTAATTGTCAATCCGGTGGCGTGGCTCAGCCGAACTGCTTGCTGAATGTAAGCAAAGGTGTACACTGAAAGGAAGCAAATTCAAACCGTATGAATTGCCTCTCGCAGGACGGGGGTAAGCAGCTGAGAATTATGCAGTCTGTTTTAACAAAGGAGCAGGGAAATTTCTAGAAGTTTCTGTTATGGTTCTTAAGCAGTATGGGAAAAAAGCTGACAAGGAAGAACTGAAATGTATCCTTCTCTGGGCATCAGAAGTCAATCCATCTAATATCTATACCTTGGAGATTTGGGACAAAATTGTTGTTAATTTGTGGAACTGTGCTACAAAAAAAAATGGTAAGTTGCTGACACTTTATTGAGCATGCGGTGAGTTATTTCTGAAACTTTAAAACTTCCTGCCATCTCACAGGCACAGGGGGCAGAAGGGGCATCTTCAGCTCCTTCACCACTGTCCTCTTTGCTGGACTCTGCCATGAGATTAAAAATCAGCCTGCTGCTCCTGTGGTTCTGCTGCCTGACAGTTCTGATGCTGACCTGGATGGTCCTTTTGACCCAGGGCCTGTGGATCCAGAAAATGAGCCTGATTTATATCCCCCAGAGCCTTATGACAAATGCACAGCTGTAAAGGGAGAAGAGAGACTGGCAGGGGATGCAGATGTATTGTGTTCTTTCCAGGTGGTATATCTGCTGGATCAAGACCTGTGGTGGGAAGGCCTCTTGTATGCTCTTATCAAAGATATCAGGTGAATGGTGACGGACCATGGACTCGTGGCCCCATATACAACTCATTTGATACAGTCTCTCTGTGATACTCATGTGTCCAGATTTTGTGTTTCAAATATTGTAACTGTGTGAAGTGTGCTTGTGGGATCCCTTGTGTGTGTGTGTTTAGTGCAGATGGTGTTCTGTGTACTTTTTGTTGTCAGGTTTGCATAAAAGTTTTTAACGGGGGGGTGTAAGAAGGCAGTGGGTCCCCTTTAGTTGTGTGATAACCATGTTCAAAAGAAGCTGCCCTCCAGTTCGGCTCCCAGTGCTCCACTGGTGGAACATCCAGGATGGACACCGGAGCCATGAAGAAAAAAAAGCAAACCCTTTCAATCTATTGACTAATTGGGGCAGTTGGTAGAGACAATGTCTAAAGAGTGCCTGCAACATGCTGGGAGCATAGAAGGAGCCCTGCTTAGTGTGCTTAAAGTAACTTGGGGGTGAATACAGGACTTGGAAGAACAGATTGGTTGAAACAAGAACTGCTAACTGAAAAAGTGAGAAGGGCAGTGCAATCACAAGCTTTATCAGCCACCACCCAAGCAGCATCAGGGTGGCAGAAGAAGAAGAAAAAAAACTGAGATGAGGCAGACCTGAAAAAGGAAGGAGCCAGTACAGCTTCTGTGTTTCCAACCTGCCTGGCCCTTTAACTGCTGGTAATGACACAGCAAACTCCTTGATTGTTAACACTTTGCCGTTTACTTCTGCAGCTGCTTCACATTCCTTTTGCATCAGAATGCCTGTGCTTTAAGGAAACACTTCAACCTGTCTTCTTCTCAAGAACTGATAACCTGGGGGAAGGGGTATATTTGTGTTCTCCTACCTACAGGTCCATGGCTGCTGCCTGCAAAGTTTGTCAAGCCTTACCATGAGCTGGACAGATGAGTGGAAAAACCCGATGCCTCAGCTACAGGAGCTGACTGTGAATACCCTGAGAAAATGCAGTAGAGAAAAACAAATGATTGCAAAACATCACTTGGGGGCAAGTGAAAAGTAACAACTTGAATATGTGTGTTTGTAACGTAGCTATTATTAGAGGCTGTGATCTTGTGTATAAAACCACCTGTATTTACTAGCCAGCTGCTAACAAGAAACTACACCTTGTATTGTATGGATTTGTCACTTGTAAAAGAGATGTTAGAGCGTGCAAATTTGCAGCAGCTGCTAGAAAATGCTCAGGCAAAAGCTAGAAAGATTCTAACATGATGGTAGTGTTATAAAGCAGGCATTGATAGTAGATGCATGAAACAAAAAAGGGGTAGTTCGGGGTTAACTCCACAAGAATGTATAGCAAAAGTTTGTTACGTTTTGAATTTTTAAATCCCTGGACGGAGGATGGACCTCCTATACAGCCCCATTTTGGGGGTTCTAAGAATTTTGAATGAGGAAAAGCTAATGTTAAAGTACATAATCTTGAAACTCATGAATGGGAAGGCCCATTCCCTTAAATAACCTGGGGACGAGGGTATGCTTGTGTTTCCACAGATAAAGAACTTCGTTGGGTCCCTGCACAATGGGCTCGTCCTGCCTTGTCTTCTGTCTCTTCATTACAAGAGGACTGACCTTACTGTGGTTTCCCACCCAGCCAAAAGAGAACATCCGTAGCCAGTGCGACAGGACAAGACACCCTGTTCCTGTTGGTTGCCACACCTTTGGGTCCTTTCAGACTGCTGTTGGAAGCAATGGCAGCCTCAAATCCTGTGGACACGTGGGATGGCTGAGGGGTATAACACAGCCACAAGAAATTGATTTGTTAAGATCTGTAAAAATGGATATGTATCTATATTTTCATTATATAGTTCGAAAACAATTGTTAGTGCAGAATGTTAACTGTTCCTTAACTGTTTATTTGCTAGGCTAGGAGCATGAGTGAAAAAATTGTATTAAGAGTGTTTGTTTTGTTTGTTTTTATTAGCTTATGCAGTTTCTTATTAATCAAGCCTTTAAGCAGGTGTTGACAGGGAATATACAAAACAAAGAAGGGGGAGATGTGGGGAGTGAAGGTGATAAGATTTGCATGAAAAAGAGTTTGGGAATGAACTCTGAGGCCTTGGTGCTTGACAAGCCCTGCGGCCATGAGTCGGAACGTTGAAAGACAGGGAAGGTAAACGAGCAAGCCTTGGGAGGATGGGCCAGGATGTAGTTGATTGGACTATTTACCTGGAGAGTTTCACAGTGGCCAATGAGATTGAATGTTGTATGTATGTGCAGGTTGGGAAAGTACCGAACAAGGGGATAAAAAGGGCTTGGTGGTAATAAGCCAGGATTTGAGTCTCTGCATTAACTTGACTCTGTGTCATGATATGCCACAAAAAACAGGTATCATTGGTGGTGAAAGTGGCTGTGACAATTCCTAGAATCCTAGAACAGTTCAGGTTAGAAGAGATCTTGAAAGATCATCTGGTCCAACCTTCCATTGGAAAGGGAGCCTAAATGAGACTATCTAGCACCCTGTCCCATCACATCATGAAAACCACCAGTGAGGGGGACCCTACCAAATCCCTGCTCCGTTATTTTTTTTTCATTGTAAAAAGTGTCTTTCTTACATCAAGATGAACGTTAATACACCTTTTTCCATAAGTTGAGGAACAACTAGTTCCTAATTTTGTACTGGTTTTGCAGTTGCATAAAAGCACAGAGAAATGCAGAAACTATCCTGAAACAGAGCATTTGTTCAGTGTTTTTTTGCTTTATATTCATAAGCAGAGTGTTATGCATTTCTGAACAAAGGCTTTCATGAATTTTCTGAAGGTTGCAAAAAAGATGAGTTTACATGTGATACCTTTTATGGATTATTCTATTTTTAATGATACCACTTGAAAAATGATTATTTAAAACAAGTGATTTGCTCAGCACCCAGTCTCTCAAATGAGTCATCCTGTATCAGCAGCATTGTTTAAAAATAGAAATAGCAAGTGAAATATTTGTCCATTTGGAAGTCAGTGACAAAGTTGGACAAAATCAGAATTTCATCACTGTGTTTTTGAAAAGAAAATTTGGATAAAGGCAGGCAGTTGCGTATTTCAGGAAGACAAAGATTCAGGGAAAAGATCCCTTTATCTTGATACAAATCAGGGGGAGGTTATATTAAGGAAAGCTGTGGCATGCCTTATCCCTAGCACACACATCATGTATTCATGAAAACCTGAGAAGCTGTTATTAAATGTTCTTCTGTTGTTGTCTTAGTCATGGGACCTGAAGCTTTACCTATTTTTTATTTCTTATGTCATTTCTGGGTTCCCATTTCTTTTAACAACCTAACTGTATTTTCATATAACTGACCTCACTCCTTTTTCCCTCAGGAAATGAACCTGTCATTATGTTCACATGAAATGGCCTCATATCACTTACTTGATAGATTTTGCTTGCACTAAATGCTTCTTGAGAGTTCTTTTTCAGTGAGTCATTTTTGATAAAAGTATCTTAAAAGTATTTCCTAGATTTCTTGTTCCCTCCTCTGTGGCTTCCTTTTCAAGAAGCACAGAGAATGAAAAAGCTGAAGGACTTCTCTCCTGTACTTGCACTCTGGTGGAGATCCTGCTGGGAAAGGTATATCACATCCTTTCAGCCCTTGGTTTGACTTCATGCTATTCGATGATAAATGATTTGTGGTAGAACTTTGTTTCTTTATGTATGAATAGATACACATTTAGTATATTTATCTAGTTAAAACCCTAGTGATGTTCACACTCTATATGTACTGATACTTGGTTAGGTACAGGTCATGTAGAGTCAAAAATGTTCCATGAGACTAGAGAGGGTATCAGGAATGGCAGTGCCACTGCTAAATGACTTGGTACAATATCCCCTGTCTAGAATGTAGATGCTGGAGATGTATGTAATCTTGTAAAACAAACAAACAAAAGAATGTAAAAGACAATTCCTAACAGCAACAGAAATGACAGGTCCTCGAAGACAATAGGTCAGGTGTATGATAGCATCCCTTAAGAGAGAAGCATTTCATTTTGTGGCTCTTCGCATCCAAAAATTAGAAAAAAAAAAAAAAGTAGAATTTGATAATTTTAAAAAACAGTTCCTGAAGGTCTTGGAATAATTTTACTTCTTTTCCTGCATAGGTCTTATAAAGTGCTTATCTGCTTATGCGCTGGAGCTCATGTGTAGTGAATGGTGACATGTGAGACTCGCTTATAGTCTGTTTCAACTCAGTTTGCATATACAGATGACACTCATTTCAAAACCTTACATTTTACTGTATCTGTAATAGCATGCTGACGCATATAAATAGGACTGGGTTTATTATTTAAAAATGCATTATATTGATGTACAGAATGTGATTTTGATAACTTTAATTGGGGAGAAAGGAGGAAATTCATAGAAGTAGGAAAAAGGCTATTATAATCTTTTTGAGTAGAATTATTATAATCTTTTTTGAGTATGGAACTCTGTCTGGGGACAGGTGAGCAGTCCACAAACAGTTTGTGGGTCAGGGTTAAAGGGAATATAGCTATGGGAGACAGTACGGTGGGGATCTGTTACAGACCGCCTGATCAAGGAGAACCCGCGGATGAAGCACTCCATAGATGGATAGAAAAATCCTCACGTTCGCAGGCCCTTGTTCTCATGGGTGAGTTCAACCACCCTGACATCTGCTGGAAGGACGGTATGGCCCGGCACAAGCAATCCAGGAGGTTCCTCGATTGTGTGGAAGACGACTTCCACCTGCAAGTAATAGAGGAGGTGACAAGGAGAGGTGCCATGCTTGACCTCGTGCTCACCAACAGGGAAGGGCTGGTTGGAAATGTGACTCTCCAGGGCAGCCTTGGATGCAGCGATCCTGAGATTGTCGAATTTGAGATCCTCAGGACAGTGAGAAGAGCATGCAGCAAGCTCACTGCCCTGGACTTCAAAAGAGCAGACTTTGGCCTCTTCAGGAACCTGCTTCGGAAGGTTCCATGGGGTAGAGCCCTAGAGGGCAGAGGGGCCCAAGACTGTTGGTTGATATTCAAGGATCACCTGCTGCAAGCTCAGGAGTGTTGCATCCCAGCTAGAAGGAAGTGCAGCAGGAGGGCCAGGAGACCTCCTTGGATGGATAAGTAGCTCCTGAGGAAAATTCAAATGAAAAAAGAGGCTTATAAAAGATGGAAGCAAGGACAGGCAGCCTGGGAAGAGTACAGGGATGTTGTCTGGGAAGCTAGGGACCAGGTTAGGAAAGCTAAGGCCCAGTTAGAATTAAACTTAGCTAGAGGTATTAAAGATAACAGGAAGGGATTCCACAAGTACACAGCAAATAAAAAACAGACTAGGGACAACATAGGCCCCCTCAGGAAGCTCTCGGGAGAACTGGCTACACAGGATTTGGAGAAGGCTGAGGTTCTGAATGACTTCTTTGCCTCAGTCTTCACTGGCAAATGCTCTGTCTGCACCACGCAAGTCTTGGAAGGCAGATGCAGGGACTGTGAGAATGAAGACCTTGATCCCACTGCAGGAGAGGATCTGGTTTGAGACCATCTTAAAAATCTGAACGTGCACAAGTCCATGGGTCCTGATGAGATCCATCCGTGGGTCCTGAAGGAGCTGGCGAATGAATTTGCTAAGCCACCGGCCATCATATTTGAGAAATCACGGCAGTCAGGTGAAGTTCCCAATCACTGGAAAAAGGGAAATATAACCCCCATTTTCAAGAAGGGGAAAATGGATGATCTGGGGAATTACAGACCAGTCAGTCTCACCTCTGTGCCTGGCAAAATCATGGAGCAGATTCTCCTGGACGGCATGCTAAGGCACATGAAAATCAACAAGGTGCTTGGTGACAGCCAGCATGGATTCACTAAGGGGAAATCCTGCCTGACCAATTTGGTGGCCTTCTATGATGGGGCTACAGAACTGATGGACAGGGGTAGAGCAGTTGATGTCATCTACCTGGACTTGTGCAGAGCATTCGACACTGTCCCCCATGACATCCTTGTCTCTAAATTGGAGGGACATCAATTTGATGGATGGACCACTCGGTGGATAAAGAACTGGCTGGATGGCCGCACACAAAGAGTTGTGGTCAATGGCTCAATGTCCGTCTGGAGACCAGTAACGAGTGGTGTCCCTCAGGGATCGGTGTTGGGACAGGTCTTGTCCAACATCTTTGTCGCTGACATGGACAGTGGGATTGAGTGCGCCCTCAGCAAGTTTGCCGATGACACCAAGCTGTGTGGTTTGGTTGATACCCTGGAGGGAAGGAATGCCATCCAGAGGGACCTTGACACGCTGTGAGGTGGGCTGATGCCAATCTTATGAGGTTTAACCATGCCAAGTGCAAGGTCCTACACCTGGGTCGAAGCAATCCCAGGCACGGCTACAGGTTGGGCAGAGAAGAGATCCAGGGCAGCCCTGTGGAGAGGGACTTGGGGGTGTTGGTTGATGAGAAAATGAACATGAGCTGGCAGTGTGCACTTGCAGCCCAGAAAGCCAACCGTCTCCTGGGCTGCATCAAAAGGAGCATGACCAGCAGGTCGAAGGAGGTGATCCTGCCCCTCTGCTCTCCTGAGAACTCACCTGGAGTATTGTGTGCAGTTCTGGTGTGCTCAACATAAAAAGGACATGGAACTGTTGGAACAAGTCCAGAGGAGGGCCATGAGGATGATCAGGGGACTGGAGCACCTCCTGTATGAAGACAGGCTGAGGAAGTTGGGGCTGTTCAGCCTAGAGAAGAGAAGGCTGCATGGAGACCTCATAGCAGCCTTCCAGTGTCTGAAGGGGGGCTATAAGGATGCTGGGGAGGGACTCTTCATTAGAGACTGTAGTGATAGGACAAGGGATAACAAGTTAAAACTTAAACAGGGGAAGTTTAAACTGTATATAAGGAAGAAGTTCTTTCCTGTTAGTGTGGTGAGGCACTGGAATAGGTTGCCCAGGGAGGTTGTGAATGCTCCATCCCCA
This sequence comes from Pezoporus wallicus, assembly GCF_028554395.1. Taxonomy (NCBI): domain Eukaryota; kingdom Metazoa; phylum Chordata; class Aves; order Psittaciformes; family Psittacidae; genus Pezoporus; species Pezoporus wallicus. Next base: position 882,934 of record NW_026637727.1, read on the forward strand.
GCAGTGTTCAAGACCAGGGTGGACGATGCCTTGGGTGATATGATTTAGCGTAAGGTGTCCCTGCCCACATCAGGGGGGTCAGAACTAGATGATCTTAAGGTCCTTTCCAACATTAATTATTCTATGATTCTATGATTTCACATTTTGAGCAGAAAAAATAAATAGCTTAAAACACTGTAAAAAATGACCTAAGCTTTCACCTTGTGAAAGCATTGCTATAGGCAGAAGATACAGGGAATATTATGAGAGCTTGATTTAATGCAGTCTATTAATTACTATTAATTATTTAAAATGTTATAAAACTCCCAGATGAGCCCCTACTGAGATGCTGGTATGTCAAGCAAACACTTAAAATACAATACAGTCAACCATGAAATACAGGGGAAAAAGCAAATAAAATATTAAAAAGCTAAGCAAAGTTGTGGTGTTAACAAATCTTTATAATGAAATTCTAAATTCCATGAAACTGAACCAGCTGCACTAGCTGATTTGTATTTCAACTCATAAAATCCTATCTATCTTCTCAAAAACCCTTACTTCATAAATGTCAAATACCTTTGGGTCTTTTTAGGTAAATTTATGATGTCTACAATTGGAACTGACTAATTTATGTCTGGAGGAGAAAACAGTTGTCAAAAGCCAGCAAACTGTAAACAACACTGAATAAGATGGGCTTTTCTTGATTCTAGAAGATATTCTAGGAAGCAGAGTGAGGTAACTGAGGTGTCTGCCTTTTAGTAGTGTCAACTGCCAAGGCCTGAAATTTTGACTCTTCCAAAAAATCCCCAATACATGCTATTAATTTGTCTCTAATTATGTTTTACCTAAGACTGTACTTCTTTGACCCTTCTCAAGGGACCACCATTATAGGCTTTCTTAAAGCACATCTAACAGATAAGGACTGCAAAGAGGAAATGATCCAGTGAAATACATTCCTTTTTAATATCATACTTTCCCCTGTAATTAAAGGCAATTTTAGAATGCAGACGTTTAATACAAGATAAATGTTGTCTCTCCACTCTGTTGTTAAGCATAAAAAAACTGCAACCATCTGTCACTTATGATTATTAGATACGTCAACGCGCTTTGTGCTGCAGTTCTTTGAAGTACTGTACGTTATGTATGTCAATTTATATCGTGTCATCCATTATAAACTCAGTACATGCTTTTTTGTACATCAACATGTCAAGGGAAGATTGTTTGCATTAATGGGCATCCCAACAACTGTTAAAAACACAACTGTATTATCAAATGATCAGTGTTTTAAGTAAAGCAAGAGATAAAACCCCCAGAAATTTTCTTACAGATTACATTGTAGTGAATTTATTTTGTTTGACTGTTTGGTTGGTTTTAATATCTGGGCACCCACTTGGTAATTTTGATTATCATTGAATATGATTTAGAAGAGTGGAAACTTGTGCATTTTACACGTAGGTAAATGTCTGTCGAAATCTGCTCTCAAGATCATTCCGACATTTACAGAAAGATTGGTAGAGTAGAAAAACATACTGATATGTGCTACTCACTTAGGAAATTATTTCTGCTAACCTCTAGTTATGATTTTTGTTCTCCCTGTTTCTCAGTCTGCTGCTGCTGTAATTGTCCATTGTATCCTTCCAGATACACTGATTTAGAAAGCCTTGGGATGGGACTATGCTTTTCCCACTTACTTATATTCTGTTCAGTACAATGAAGGCCTTGCTCAGTGACTGGTCCTAGTTATTCTGCAGTACTGAACCACTGAGTTTCCTCCTCTCAAAGCATAGTTCCTGAACAAATTACCATGGAAAACATTTGAGAATATTTTTCTTAAGAAAAGATTGAGAACCTCTAGACCTTAGTAGCTCAGAATACAGAAAGCAAGAAAGGTCAAACCTGGTAAGCATAATCTTTTAGAAGCCCAGTAATCCTAAATTTTGAACAGCTGGGATAAACATTTATTGCCAAGTAGTATCAAGTCCTGACATAGTTTTTTTAGGACATTATATCAAGGTCATACTTTGAAACATCTTGTCAAAATATATTGCCCTCAATACTGCAAAGTCTTTGATCTTATATACAATTTTATATTTGCAATGGTGACACTTCTCTGAAGTTAAATGAGTATTGTAGTGTTTATAAAATGGAGAATATTGTTAAAAGACAGTGTTCATAATAGATTTAGCATTTTGATATATGATAGGTATTTAGATACTAACCCCCCACTAGTTGTTTAGTTTAATTCTAAACCAACTGCTAAGGTGTGTTTTATAAATATATATTTATGTTTACTTCTGTCAGAACTTTTCTTGTTCTTCTGCATTTTTATATGACTAGTTCAATAAAACTCATTCTGGACAAAAAAGACGTATGTATCAAAAAATCCAGCCTTTTTGTTTTTGTTATAACTGTTTTCACTGAGTGTAGAATTAGTTTATGTCAAAATAATTTAAGTTGCACTCTATATTTATTAAGATTTTTTTTTCTATTGAAAAGTAGATTTTATGGAGTTGTTATTCTTCAAGCATATATATTCTATATCCCAAGCATACATATGTGTATCTGCTTTGAAGCTATAGTTGTTCTTTTCTTTAAAGCTGAAACTATTTCTGCATTTAATCTCTTGTTTCACTAGCTGAAAATGCAAGCAGTGCTCCCCTTCAAGCAATCCTTACCTCTGAGGATGTGTTTTTTTCTTTATAGTTATTGCTATGCATTGAGTATCATAATTTTAAAGAAGGTTTATTAAGTTCATGAAGAATTAATGACTAGTAAGTCAGGTATAACTATGTTAATATGTAATTGATATTAATTTTGGTCATTGAGCATAATCAGAAAATTAGTGCAAAATGGCAAAAATAATAGTAAAATTTCATTCGAATTCTGCTAGAAGAATACGTGTTACTTGTTTTTGTGATGAACAATTACCTGTCACAAACATGATTTGTTTCTGCAGATATACATTGTTACTCTAGAAATACATTGAATAAAAGGTACCCGCTTTACATCATTGAATGCAAAGTTCCTTTTGAGCTAGATATATCTTCTAGATATTCCTCTTTCCAGTAAAATAAATATTTTGTAGTAGCTAGTGTATTAGGGGCATTTTTTTCCTTACCATTAGTCAGTACAGAATTAAGAGATCTGTGTGGATTTAACATTCCCCTTATAGGCAGAGGCATCTCCTTTTTTTTTTCTCCTAAAAAATCTGTCTTAGCAGTATTTGTAGTTTTTATGCAGTTGTCCAGTATTAAGTCTGATGGATGTTAGAAAATGTGGACTGAACCTGTACAGATCAACTCCACAGTGCATGCCTGAAAGTTTCAATTCTATAGCAAAGGATTGAACTGATGCATTTTTTTCTGTATACACTATGTCTGTCTAGACAGTAGCGTAACAGATCCTTAACATGTAATTTGCTGAATTTGCAAACCTGTGTCACCATAGCACTCATTTATGGCACTGAGAAGGGGCCTTTAGAAGACAGTCACTAAATTGAGGTAACAGTTCTTTACACTGCAGGCAGTGAACGGTATTTTCTTGCCACAGGAGAAGGTAGAGGCAGAGAGTGTCAAGAGGTTTGAAATAGGGTTAGACAACTTTGTGGACAAAAGGTTCACAAACAGATACTAAAGAAGAAAGGCAGAGGTGTATCTTCTATCACCCTTACTCCAGTTTTGTTGGGGACAAAACCCAATGGATTGCAGGAAGTAGCTAGCCTTACATGGTTTCCATAAACAGCATCTTTTACTGCTGCTGCTGACAGGGGTAGAATACCAAGCTAGGCTATTGGCCTGACCCAGCAGTGCATCTCATAGAGCAGGAGAATAAGATAAGAAATGCTCCTCCATATCCTATGAAGTAAAGAACAGAGGTTTGTGAGATTTTACCCTACTTCTTTGGTTGCAGGGCTGCACGGGCCAGAAGATGTAAGCGGCGAGGAGAAGCAGACAGGCCAACCCAATATGGGTGATATGCAACTTCTAGTTTATTTGTGACGCAGTTCACACATATATAGGAGTGGTATTCAGCCACTCCTTCTTGGCACAACAGTATTGGTTAGCCCCCCACAGCTTCCTCCACATTCTCCTCCCAGGTCCGGTCTCCGGCCACCTGTGGGGGCCACCCCCTGCCTGGCTTGCACAGTCCTCCAGAACTCTATGGTTCTGCTCTTAGAGTCGTTCTGCAACAAGAAGACACTGTAAGGAAAGAATCTAGTTCTTAGGGGTAAAGCTTTTAATCCTACATTTGAACAGATCATAAAATTGAGGGGACTGAAGTTGCTGTTGCAAAGTATCTGTGGAGCTTTAGAGACTGCAAAAAGCCTCAGTGTCAAGAAGATTGATGAGCTGCTGCTGCCCTGCAGCTGAGAGGTCCTCTAGCAAGTAGAAATTGCCTGAGAGTGGATCGCTCTCTCACATTGGCCTTATTTTTCAGGATTAAAGGCATTGGACACTGCATAGGAATAGTGTGAAATTAATGAAGCCTCCTAAGGTCATCACATTGCAAAGAGGACACAAGAGAATCTGGGCCTCAGAAAAGCATATGAAGCACTCTTTCGGATACTGCAGCTGGACTCTAACCTCAAGTCAGAGGTGGAGCTGTATGTTATTTTCAGTTTGAAAATTGCTGTAGTATTTGTCTCAAAGTGATATGAATACATCAGCAAAGAATGTTGGGATGGGATAATAGAATATGTATCACAGCTATCTGCTATCTAATCACAGGCAGAAAGGCATTTAGGCAGACCTTCCTTCTCTGCTAGGAAGGATTAGCAATATTTCTAACAGGTTTTTGCCTAATCCTTTCTTACAGATCCCTTCTAATGTGACCTTCTTAATCTCCCAGTCCATTTCCTTGTATCACTGCTACTACTGCTAGAAACCTTTATGTCTTCCTGTCAGTACTTGACTCAAATACTTCTTATTCCTCTGAAGACTTTTTCTTACAACCATCAGCTCTAAATTTATTACACTTCTACTGTTGTCTGTTATAAAGCAAAGGTAAGAAGCACTGGAATTTTAGAAAGATGCGACTTGAGGAAAGTTTTTCCAGCCTTTAAAGAGGCCATATGTAGAAAAAAAATATGAGTAAGAGAGAGACTAAGCTTGCTTGCCATGGTGTGTATAGGACAATAGAATGTTTTCAGAGGTGAGGGATAGCAGAATAAAATACAACAGAACAGAATACTTCATTGGAAGGAACCTACAACTATCATCTAGCCCAGCTGCTGGACCACTTTAGGGGCTGATCAAAACTTAAAGAATGTTATTAAGCACATTTTCCAAATGCCTCTTAAACATTGACAGGCTTGGGGAATTAAACACCTAAGAAGCATTGTTCCAGTGCTTCACTAACCTCTCAGTAAAGAAATGTTTTCTAACATCAAGCCTGATCATCCCCTGGTGCAGCTTTGAGCCATTCCCATGTGTCTTGTCACTGGATACCAAGGAACGAAGCTCAGCAACTCCCTCTTTGTTGTCCCTTCTTAAGAAGCTGCAGAGAGCAGTGAGCCTCCTTTTTCTAATCTTGACAAACCCAGAGTCTTTGGCTGCTCCTCATAGGAAGTGATGTTCTTGAAAGTTTTGTTAATGTTTTAAACACTTCTGGGAAACTAGAAGGTCCAGAATTCAAAATGTGAAAGGTTTTTGTTATATCTAAAGAGCAACATGATGTCAAAATAAGAGAAAATTTAGTTACATAGATTGTTAGTTTTCCATAAGAACACAGATGAAAGGGTCCCACTGTACTAAGACTAAATTAGAACCATAGATCTGCAGATTTTTGAATGGTCCCTTTAAACGGTCACTGATTTTTGTTAATGAATATGGAAATTTGCCTGATTGATTGCTAATTACAAATGAACTACACTATTAGATTAGTGATGGTATTTCATGGACAAAGGAAATTGAATCCTCAAAGTTAGTTTTCTTACAGTAAGCCAAATATTCCCTGGCACTCTGCAGCTCCATTTGCATTTCAATTAGATTGTGGCTCTGTGCCACTAGTTACCATACCTTGTTTTCAGTGTAGTAAGCCTTTGACTGCAAAATTAAAGACCACTAATTTTTTAGTCTACAAGTTGGTTTCCTATGTGTAATTTTTTTTTGTAGTTTACGTATAAAATCAGGTGCTATAGTTCTATCTTTAACTTTAAAGAGATAAATCCAACATGTTTGAAAGCTTAATACCACACATAATTTGAACACATGTATATTATTAACCCTTAAAAAAGCTAATGACAATACCATTGAAAGTGCCACTGATGAAAAATGAGAAGATGCTTCAATTTCCAGAAAAGGACTTTCCAACTTTTTACTTCAGCATGTCTTCAACCTGAATGTTTTACTTCACTGCTTCTTCATTAGCAGGAACAACTTTTTAGTGAATACGAATGCTTCTGATTGATTTTCCTGTTTGGGCCTTTGTTTATTTATTCATTTTTAATTAATATATAAATAAGCAAACATGTCACATAGTTATCTGTTCCTGCAGTTCCTGGATTTTTTTCTCTTTCGTCATTGGTTTGTTGCATCCATTTCTCTAAGTCATTTTTATACTAAAAATCAGTACAGCATAACATACATAATTCTGATGAGGGATAGAGACAATAAATAGAGGTTATGTACATATTTTTTTATTTGATATGCTGAATTGGCCACGTAAAGTCAAGTCGTCTTTTGCCAATTTCTGCATATTTAAAAGCCCTTTTTTTTAAGAACTTGCCTCAAAGACACATAAATAAAAATTGGTAAAGTGCATTCCCCATTTCTAGGCAGTCTCTTTCTCTTTCCTCTTGTAGAACAAGATATCTAAATATTGAATTCTCTAATGTCCTCTCCAGTTCTGAACTGAATATTATGGCAGGGTGCTAAATCAAGATCATTGATATCTTACAGAAATATGGAGTTCTTTGACAAAAACAATAGAAGGAAACAGAATTGGCACTCTTTAAAATTTCTGTTCTTGTTAAGCTGAATTAATATGGAATTTTATATTACATGCCTTTGGAATGACACTGTAGACTGGGAGGGGGGTTGGCACCTGTCACCTAAGACAATAGGTACGAAATAAATGCATTCAAATTACCACTGTACAGATTAGGCAGTGTCAAAGACAATGCCATTATTCTATTGTTAGTATTAAGAGCACACGAAAGACAAATCCAATGAGACATTGTGTATAGAGTTCTCAAAAGTGACTGTTAAGGTAGGAGAAAGTTTAGTGTCAGCATGTTTTAGTGCTGATATCAAATACTTTCCATCTCAGGATGTACCTGATGAATGTTGTTGCTGTTTGCTAGTGTTTTCTTTTCCTGAATTTTAGTATCCTGATTGTTACTGTATTGTATTAAGCTGCATTTTCACTTATTTGAAGTGATAGGCTCCTTCAGGGCTGCTTTAAGAAAAGCCAGACCAATTCTGGTTACACTCTAGTTAGTTCTGAAACTAAACAGGTCCATGTGAATCATCTTTTTAATGACAAACCTTACAAACATACTTTGTGTTGCAGCAATTTAGGTACCCAAAGTGATGACTCAATAGACAGAACCTTGGGGTACAAGTCAGAACTGAACAGTTTTTTCACCTTAATTTTTATGTGCTGGTAAAGATGTTGACTTTTGTATGTGAAGAAGAATCATTCCACTTAGAGCAATTTGAAAATAAGCAAACAAACCTCAGGCTTTTTTTGTGTGTATGTGCAAATGCTGCATATTTAGCACTGTTTTCAGTAGCTTGTTTACTGGTTTGCTTTATGTTCCCTTCCTAATGTCATCAGAGTGCTCCTGGGGAAAAACCTAAAACAGCACACATCAAAATGACAATAGGCAGGATAAGTATTCCCATACTTTGCATCATCTGAAACAACCACAATAAATAATTAAGTGCAACCATAGCATCAAGCAAATGTTTGGCCAAGAAGTGATGTCTCACACTGCATTTTAAATGTCAGCAAAGTCAGACTCTGGCGAACCACTGTATGGAGCCAATTTAATCGCAAGGAATCTGAAGATGTCCCATTTCTGTGCTAAGTGGCAATATGAGTTATTAGCACCAAAGCACAAATGTGCTCAAGGGACACTGGTTGACTGTAATCATCCATGTGTACAGTTTGTATGTGTAGGACTGTGAGGCTCCAATGGAACTGTCTTAAAAGCTATGGCTTTTTTTTCAGGTGTCTTTTTAGGAAACCACAATGTCAAACCTATACAGAAAGAAACTACAAATGTCTCTGAGCAGTCACTCTTGCTTTCCCTCTGTCCCTACATATAAGCATGCTCTTTCAAGTTTTTTGTGGTCTCATCTGTGTCCCAGGTCCCAGCTGGCTTCATGAAGTCTTGAAGAAAGAGGGGTTGCTATGTACTATGGATTCACTGTTTCCAGCTGCTCTGGAACCTAGCAGGTAGTTGATAATGCTTCAGGCCCCATCTTTTTTGTGTAGTAATTCTTCCTTTTGCCAGTCCAAATAGTTGGTGTTAATGGATGTTGGAGGCAGTTTACCTCACTAACGGTAGATCACCAGGTAATACTCTCTCCAAATCACTAAATATTAGAAATTCTTTTGTTTAGTCTCTGGAAAAGCATTACAGGTATGAATTGCAAGAATATTATGGTGATTCAGTACATTAAAAGAACATAAAGACTATTCTTCAGTATAGTCTTTGATATAAGCACTTAAGTCCTCAAGTGGAGGTAGGCATCCAAATACTCACTCTGAGAAAGAAGAAGCTGAATCTCACCCATTAACTGCATGCAGAAGAAGTCTGCAGTACTCTTAAAATACATTTTAAAAAATACAGCTGCTTCTGGGATTTTAATTTGTTCAAGGAGATCAGTTATGGAGTGAATATCCTATTACAGTTTAAAGATACATTAATGTTTTCAAATCTTCCTCAGTTTAAAGTTGTTGCCATAAAGGGATTTAAAACAAGGCTTTCTACTTTGATCTGCTTGACTCAGATACTCTAGTGTCTACTGTGAAGATATATAAACACCTAGCTAGATTGCATTGATATATAAGCAAATTCTTGGCTAGCATAAATCAGCATAACTTTATTGAAGTCAATAGAACTATATGGAGCCTCCATTGAACAGGAATCTCCTGCTGATCCAGACTGAGTATGAATTTATCTTTTGGAACTACTTCATTGTGTGCTTCCAGCTGTATCTTTATTAAAAAAAAAAAAAAAAAGTCCACAGGTACCATTGATATATCAGCTTTGAGACTTGTGAATTGAGTGTGGATTTTTTAACAAATAGATAAATGAGAAAAAAATAAAGAACAAACTTTATTTTAATACTTTTATAAGATAAAAAAAAAAGAAAGTGGTCTTTGATTCTCACAAATTTGCACTAGACATTAGGAGACTACAGGAAATCTCAAGGAATTCATACCAAAACATGGAATGCTGTAGTGAATTTGTTCCTGCTGCATGTGAACACTCTTCTTTTTCTTTTATTTTTCTGTTCCTGTATTAGTTATGTCAGAAAAGTCCTAGAATCTGTCTTGGACACTTTACTGTAATATTACCTGAGAACAGAAGGCTCTGTTCTCTTCATATGGTATTTAAGGAACAACTCTGTGGTATGTCTTAAGAGTTTTATTGGTTTAGATGTCAGCTTTCAAGGATCTGGCAGCCAAACAGTAGTTGAAATAGTTTTGTGACTCAGCCTTTGTACAAGGGATTCTTGGCAAAATTACAAATTTAACATCTATTGGTGCATATCTTAAATAAGTTGCCTTTGTCAATTGCTGTACTGCACTGTTGGAGCAGTTTATTAGATTAAAACTCTGTACAGAGATCTATCTACTGCTGTATCATCCCATATTAGAGTCCCATCTTTAGTGATGTGTCTTTGTACTAAACTCAGGAATTATGGACATGAAAATTGTAAAATCTGAAAATAATAATAAAAATAAAAGTAATAATAATGCAGCACTGTAGATGTTATTTTGCCTGTTAGGGTGGATTTGACCTTAATGATACACTGCATATATTATTGTCTAAATTACTTTTGTAAGACTTCCACAGTAATTAAAGTGGCTGTAATTATTAATTGGTGGCTGTTACACATGGATTATGGTCAGTGACTGTTGCGACTATAAATATGCGGTTTTAGGAGAAGTGGTTACCTTTACGTGATCAGTGAATTATTTCTGTATTTGCATCTATATTTGGTAAGAAATATCTACATCCACCTGGATATAGAAGGTCTACTTTTTAATATGGGTTACTTTTTTTTTTTTTTTAACCAATAAAATAGTAAGAGCCTTAAGAGCAAATTATCCAAATGGGGACTGATTTTAGATAGTTCTTATTTATTTTATGTATAAATATCTTTTAGAATGTTTGCTTTTTATAATGCTTAATGAGCAATTGCTTAAGTATTTGAGTAAGAAAGTTTACAATATTCAATAATCATTTCCATAGTGTATTTACAATGTAAAATATAAAATCATTTTGACTTTTATCTTCTGCTGCTACTCTTAGTACATCTATTCTTGAGCTAGTAATTAAACATTAAGTGCCACATTTCAGAGGTCATGAACATGTACACTGATTGCAATACAGTATTAATATACTTACAGAGATAGATATTTTAAGTTTTAAAGCAGACATAGGAAAACTTAATCAAAGAATCAGCCAATTCAGTCTCTTCCACACTAATAAAACCTGAGATTTTTATATGCTTCTGCATTTTCTGCTTCTGAGATATCAAATTTTAACAGAAAATTCCTATCCTATAAAAAAATTGATGAAACTGGTAATTTAGGGAAGAAAAAAACTCGTCATGAAAAATTCCCTACATTTTGCAAATACATGTACTTGAACAGTTCAAGTACATCCTTTTTTTCCAGAAAGCAATATTGTTGTATGAATGTTGTATATATATGTATATATGCAATATATGTTGTATAAATAAACCAGAACTAAATAGCTGGGTACCTTTTAAATTTTTAATGTTTTGTGCGTTGTCATTGATTACTACACAAATCATCAGAGAGATGACAGCTGAATGTTTTTTATTTGTTATTCCTTTTAATAAACTTACTTATACTTTAATTTTTTTTCTGTAAATGTCCTTTGTGTAAATATTACCACAGAGTGTCTGTTAACTACAACCACTCCGTGGACAATGATGGCTGAGGAAATCAATAAAATATACACATAATGTGATGTATTTCTATGATTTACACTATTTGGACTACGGTCCTCGGGACATGATCTGCTCAGGCAGCCTTCCTGAACTCTATTCCACCTTGTGAACTGTCCCTTAGCATAACTTAATTGGTTCTGCAACATCCTGCCTGCTGGGAGTTCCTTATGCTCTAGCAACTCCTGGAAGCCACAGGCTTATATTCAGAGACATGTTCTTCTCAAAAATGGCATACAGCCAAAGATTATGCATTCATGGCCTTCGTCCTAAAATGCCCTCTGCCCCCAACTGCAGCTGTAGTATCTGTTCCATTATTGGTCATGAATGTCATTGATGATATACTGCCATTTCAGACAGAATCAGTGGCTGTCAAGACAAAGTCAGAAATGAGCTTTGCTTTTATTATCACTGCTGGCAATGGCTGGGGGGAGCAGGAGGAGTTGTTCATGTGAAGACTTCTCTCCTGGCCACTAATATCAGACTACATTACTATTCCAAGCTTATTTAAGCCCCTGGTCTTTCATAGCATGTGGACCTCAATGTTTCTTGTCTAATAGTTACAGTAGTTCAAATAGATGCTTGAATCTCAAATAGATTTTTGAATCTTAACATGTTTGAGAAAATATTGGGATAATGCCATTTGGCATTTTGGAATATTAGCCTATTCAGCACAAGGAAGGCTAATTTTTTTATCACCTTCACCAACTTCTTTCTTACTGCCAGTTTGGGTGCCATTCATCATCTATCTGACATGGTTATTCAGCAAGTCGGAACTGATAAATCTGAATTATCTGATCTCACTTCTCAGTATGCATGTCATCCTTAAACAAATGCAAAATCAATTCCAAACCAAAGGGTATGCTCCTGCCAACTGTTAACAATTGACTGTGGAGTAAGTTACATGTTTCCTAGTGATTAGCAAATGTTGGCAAACTTTGTGACTCGCAGCTTAGTATGGGAATTAGGATCATGCACATTCTTTGAGGAGGCAGTGAGGTAAAGCACATAATGGCTCTTGTGTTCTGAAACATAATTTCCTATCTAATTAATTCTCTGCATCCTTCTCTCCTTTTCCTATAATGAAAAAAAAAATGTTATAAAAGTCTTCTTAACTACTAAAGTTTCTTTAAAGTACAAAATGGACAGAGGAGAGGAAAAAATCTAAAAATGACAGCTCAGTACTTCCCTGAGTCCACGTGTCTATAGCATATCACCAGGCACAGGCCTGACTTAGCAAGCCTTCCATCTAAATAGCCAGCTCACCTCCCAAGGGGTAGACAAGCAAAAGTCACTTTTTTACTGGGTGGCATCAACTAACTAACTAGAATCAGCTTGTTAAAATTAGCTGAATCTAATGTTTTTGAGCCTGTACCAAAATGAGCTTGAGGTGGTTAAAAAATGCTCACTTCTGCCAGCTGTGGGTTTCCATTTCTCATCTGGAACATATGCTTAGTGTGGCATTAAATCACCCACAGTGCACACACAGCCTCCCTTTCAGGGTCATCCAGAAGGGCTAGTTGTCTGCTGAGCATAAACCTCTTCAGCATTTCCATTCTTAAGGGAAGGAGAAACACAGCTTATTTATAAGCAGTTCATGTAATAGGCAATTGAGCTGGGTTATGGAATGACCTTCAAGAGACATTAAACTTCCATGTGTACCTGAGAACACCCAAGGTTGTTGCTGTTCTTTCTCACCACCAGTTATTGATGGAATTTAACATGTAGAAAGCCAGAACATCAAACTTGCTATTAACTGCATGTTACTAGCCATACAGACTGAATGCTGCTATGACAATGCGTTTATAGTTCAGAAAAGGTGTGAGAGTAGGGTTCTGAATCAGAACAAGTCTAGCGGGTTAGGTAGAATTTATCACTGAAGGTTTTTAGATGCACTCTTCTCAGGTATGTACATAACAAAATAAAACCTTATAAATATTAACTCAGAAGACCCTTCCCTACCAAGTGATACTGGAACCTCAAGTTGTTAAAAAAAAACAAACCCAAACTAATCAAAATACTAGAGCACTGCATGAAGAAATTGAATTTCTGTGGAAGTTTTAATGTGGATTCATTTAATTAGTTTGGAGAGATTTTTAATATAGAGAGACCATAAGATAAACACAAATTAAAGAATAACTTCTTCTGAAGTATGTTTAGAGGGGGCTATTTTATGCCTACTGTGTGTGGTTTTATATCTTTAATTTGCTGAATAAAAACAAAGATGTTTCTTTTTCTCTGTTTAGTGAAAAACCCCTGGAGTTAAAAGCATGAATATAAGTGTACATACATTTTCATGTAACTGATCCTTATTGTAATCTAGAGAGCAATATAAAAATCCTTTAGGCAGAGATAGCCAGCTATCTCCTATAACTGTGTCCAGCATTACAAATAGTGTAATATGGTATGGGTTTTTTTACTTTTATTCTTGAGCTTTAGAGATTTCCAAAGATTAAAAGTAGATATCACATTTAAAAAACATGAAAGCACCTACTGAATTCTCCTTCACTAATTATTGCAAGATCAGTTCTCTTCATCAAATGAGAGATTTTGAGATCTAAAATATGAGAAGTTAATAGAACCTAGTATGTCCAGTTATAATACTTAATTTTCTGTTGATTCACACACAGTGAGTCATTGCACATAATAATTCAACATCTAATTCGTAACGCAAAAATATAAATTTTTATGAAGTTTCTGAGATGCTCCATCTGTGGCGGTGTTCAAGGCCAGGTTGGATAGAGTCTTGGATGACATGTTTTAGTGTGTGGTGTCCATGCCCATGGCAGGGGGGTTGGGACTAGATGGTCTTAAGGTCTTTTCCAACCCTAGCTATTCTTTTATTCAATGCTTCTGTGTCTTTCAAGCAAAGTCTTGGGAGTTTTTATTTGTGTTTACATGCTTATTTTACTTCATTGTTTGTAACAGCAGACCTAAGACAAAACTGCAGTACTGTGTTTGCACAAATCTGAACAGGATAGAGTACGTTCAAAGTCAGTAAAGCGTAGAAGGAAAAAATATGTCTAAAATATAAAACCACTGAACAGAGTGGATTTTCTGAAGTAAGCAGACATCCATACTTTATCACATTCACTAGGCTAGCTGTTTGTTTACTTCACCAGCATGAGCACTTCACTTGAGTCACACTTTCTTAGCAATTCTCCATATTTGATTGATTTTTTTTTAATAGCTGACTGTCTTCTCAAACTTGGATAGTTTTCAGATGCATTTGTGCAAAAAGCTTACAGGTTAATTTCTTCATATATAATTTAGAGGACAATATGTCTTATTCTGCATGTTAATTTTCATACTGTATAAATTTACTACTAATCAGGTACTTTACTCCTTTAAAGAGGTAGAAATACTTTGTGACCTTTAATGAATAGGTTAGTTCCTTGCCTTCTAATATAAAAATATTTTCATAGTTTTTCTTTGTGCAGATTAACTTTTTGAAATGCTTATTAATAATTGGTCTATTCTAACAATCTGTTTTCTCTTCTTTGAGGTTAGTGCTTGAAAACATCCTCCTCTAATACGACAATACTCTTTTTTCTAGTGTTTTTTTTTTTTTTTTACCATTTATTGTTTCTTTAGGGCAACTCTGAAAGAGGAATAATTAAGCTTTTTTCAAAATATTCTGAAAAATTGACTATTTTATGCAAGGAGAGAAAAGTTAATCATGTCCCAGGTAATAAAAATTTGGATTTTGTTGTAGACTTACTTATTCCTAATTAGTTTTCTCTGTTATATCTCATCTGATGGTTACTTCTTAAAAGTACTTTTTTGTTCTTACCACATGATGATGCTTTGTGCTGCATAATGGGTAATCTGTCCTCATCAATCTTGTGTCTCCAGTTGAGCTACCTCAGAAATCTGTCTTTTATGATGCTTTTTGGGAAAATAAATCAAGATAAGAAAAAATAATAAAGATATAGAAAACACTGTATAATTACTTCCACTAAGAATATCTTTAAAAATAAAAATTATTCATAATGCATTTTTTTAATTTATTAACTATTTTTAAAATTATTTTTTTATGCTTTAATACGTGTAAACTCTTTCTTGAACCTGTAGTAATACATAATATTTATTGAAAAAAGTTCTCAACTTGCTAGCCTGGTATGGGGAGAATTGTTTAACCAAACCACTGAGGCTGTTGCATCTTCAGCATTTATTTTGCAAGATTCAAAAGGATAGTGCAGTAACTGCAAAGAGGAAGAGTAATGGCTAAATTTGCCACTGGATGTGATTTTATTTAGCATCCCCTAAAATCTTTTTTTTTAAAAGTGCATTCTCAGTTGGTCCTAACAGACTTCTCAGGCTTTTACAAATAGCCAAGAAACTATCATCAGAATAATTGAGTTAAGTTCTTTGGCATATGATCCTCAGACTTAATATCTTACAGCCAGGTTCTTAGCACAGACTTGCTGAACCTTTTCTGGGACCAAAAATCTGTGTAGCATGTGAACATATAACCGTAAAATTACAGATGAGAGACTGAGACCATTTTCCCCTCAGGTTTGGTGCTTTTGAACTAAGTTTCACACTTCATGTTAAGAGAATCATATCATCAGCTTTTCAAATTTTTAATTTTATAGTACTTGATTTGTGGCTTAGTATTCAAAGATGATATAGCTATGTCCCTAGATGTGCTGTTTACATTGTATCACTAAGACCTAGGTAATTTCTTGTTTTCAACATATACTGTAAAAACTAACATCAGTTCTAGAAAAAGATTAGATCAGTAGTTGGCATAATGTCACAAAACCGTAGCAGAAAAGCTACTTCAGAACATTTCAGCCTATTGTACTTGGAGCTCTTCAGCAGTCTGTTCACATTAAATCCTTGACTGTGCCAGGAATATCCAGCTATACTCCACACAGGACTTAGAATAGCTCTCCACCTGTTGTTCCCTTACAGACAGGTCTTTCTTGTGACAGCAGAAAGGGACTAAAGCTTTTAGGCTTTCTTTAAACAAAGCATATGATAGTAATCTTCTGCATTTTTTTGTCTTTGCATAAAAAGATAAAGAGGGTCAACTTTTTTCTATTTCTTTTTTCCCCAGGTAACAGTTTACTAGTAAGTATTTTTTTTTTTTTTTTTTACTTTTCAGTACTTCCAGCTATTACCCTGAAAAAAAGAAAAAAAGGAAGAATTGTTTGAGAACTGTCTTGCAGATTAAAGAAGCCAGTAGGGTTTGGGGGGCCGACTCCTTCTATCTGTTTATGTTATTTCCCATGTCTTCATCAGCTTCATCAGCAGGAGACACAATATATCTGTGACACTGTGATCTTTTTGCATTTATGGAACATTTCAGTAAAACAATATTTTTATTCAAACTCTCTGTTGGAAAAATGTATTTTTCAATGATGGAATCACAACAAACAGTGATAAAGTAATTAAAAACATATATGTTCAGATAATACTAGAATTTTCTGTGTTTGTAGTATTAATGCACCTGAACCAGTGCCAAAAAATAGTTACATGTTTCAAACTGCAGAAAAAAAGGCTCACTTTTTTCACCCCTTGGCTATCATCAGATTTTCACTGTTCCCTTTCTGGTTTGTTCTGTTATTATGGAATTCTTTGAATTGCCTAAGCAGTCAATAGAACTACTTACCTACTATCCACAGTTCTTGACATCAGCTAAACAATGCATGAAAGTGTTTTATAGAAAGAGGCAGAAGCAGAAGAGATATGGAGAAACTAGAGATATGAAGTGACATTACACATTTTACGAAATGACAAAGAAAACACACTGATAGTCAAAAGCCTCCAACAGCAGCAGCATTTTAAGAAGACTCAGTATCAAAGCCAATAAGATTGTTCATAGCCTTGGCAAAGGGAAAAAGATTTTGTCATTGTTCTCTGTCAGTAAATTCTCCCTGAAAAAAAAAAAAAAAAGAAATGTTCCTAGGACAGAATAATTAATGCAAAGAAAATTTACTCCTAGCAAATAAATAATGTTTTTAGAAGCAGAATCATATCCAAAGGAAAAGTTTATGGCTTAGTTAACATCTTTGATAATTACATACTCCCATTCTTTTCACTGCAGTGAGAACTTACTTTTAGTTCATTTTGTGTGGTGTCAAAATCTTTCCTTACATTGGTGGTGTGTGTGGCTCCTTTCAGATGTTCTTCTTATTCTTCTTTTTTGGCATTCTGCTCTGTCAAAATTGTAACTTAGCTATGCTTATTGGCATTAATTGGAAAAATTACAAGACTGCTTATGCTTGGTATAGGAATGACAGGTTTTCAAAGAATTTTATTGGCTTGACATTGCTTTTAAGCTGTTAAAGTAATCTGCTGATGTACGGATTTCAAATCTTACCTTTATTTACCTGGTGAAAAGTTTCAATTCTCTTTCAGGCTGGCTAAGTTGTGACTGTTGGTGTGATTATTTACTGAGTAAACAGTAAGGTTGTATGGATCAGACATTAACCCCTGGGTGTGAAGCAGCACTCTAGCTATATGTTCCAATAATTTTAAGAGTAATATTATTTGCAAATAACACTAGAAAATATGTGTAAATGACAAATGGTTTAGCATTAATTTGAAGGCTTTTTGTGTCAGACTTCATACACTTACCAATGGAGTATGGCATTCATGCAAATTTTTAGTTCATTCAATTTATTGAATACAATGGACAGCTATTTACTCAAACTCTTGTCAAAGATAATGGACAGTTTATGTGCTTACCTAACTTTTTATTATAGAGGGAATTTTGAAAAAAAAACAATTAATTTAACAGTGAGAGGAGAGTAGTAGGAATCAGAACTCCTCTATTTTCTTCCCGGTTCTGCTACTGACTTGCTGTCTGTGCATTGGCCAAGAGTGTAGTCTTTCCCATTTCTTACCCGAGCTGCTTTAAAGAGCAAGTATAATGCTTCTTACAAGTCTTTTTCTCCAATTCATGATGTGAATCTGAACTAATGCTTAAAAAGCATTTTAAGATCCTGTAATTGAGGCACTGTGTAAGTGCAGTGTATTAATATTTTACTGAATACAGTAATTCCTGAATTTTAAGTAGAAACCCTGCTGTTAAATGGTACAGTTGGCATGAGTGTAAATATTAAATTGTTGCATCCAAATTAGACTTTAAATCATGTTTCCTCATGAAAAAAAACTACTTTAGTATCGTTCCTTTTTCAGCTGGAATTTTCCTGGCTAGAATTCAATGTAAAGTCATTTCTTAATATATTGATACCTCTTAAACTTTAACAATACAAACATTATTTTGTTAGATTTTTATGTGACAGATACAGATGACAATCAAATTATTTTTGCAATGAGGCATCAGAAATACACAGAGCAGAGGGGCAACAAAAGTTGGTTTGAATTAATATTTAAATCTCATTGTTTGAAACAGTACTCTTGAAAGAAAATCATGACTGATTTTTAATAGCATGGAAGCCCCTAGAGTCCTTCAACTCTATCAGCTCTGTCAGTCTCTTTTAATCAGTCCTTCTTTTATCACTAAGCCCTAGATGACAGCCTGAAGTTTCACCCTGAGGTGCAAAGCATGGAAATATATATGCGAGTTATCTGACTTCAACTTTAAAGCAATTGTATGGAAACAGAAGGACAAACGTTGTCCTGATCACATTCAGCTTTCTGGATGTCATTGAAAATAACACGGGCAAATTGGAGAGGCCTAACACGTAGGAAATAACAATTTTCTAATAATTAAATTTTATTTTACATGATAATTGTTAAAGTCAATGATTATATAAACCTCCACATTGATTTATAAAATCTTAATGCTGAGGGGAAAGCCTAATTCACATGAAAACAAAGGCAGTATTCTGAGTTGATGTAAAGGGACCTCAAATTTCATGACTCATGTCACATTTTTACTTGTGAAAATTGAATATCCTGTGGCAAATGTCCCAGAGCTGCATCTCAACACAGGTCTTTGTTGATTTTTGTCTTGTATAGTATTGCCTGAACTATGTCACCTTTCTACATTCAACCAAGGACTGTCTTTATCTGAGATTCCTAATGATACCTTATAGACTTCATATGGAGTTTGAAGAGACTGGAGTATGAACATATTGCTATAAATACAATAAGTAACAGCCAAAGCAATTTGTTACTTGTTGCAATGCAGTGGATGTCTGTAATGAATATACTTTGTTGGTCCATCTTCCTATACTTATCTCTACTTCTGTCTGTACCATGATGCCTTTTTTAAATGTAATGAAGCCTGAATCTGTCTTCTATGGTCAGACATTTGTATTAATACAGTCCTGGGATATCTAGTTTCTGACAGCGACAGTTCCAAAATCTAATACAACGTATCTGTTAATTTTCAATATCCTCTTCATCTTTACCATTCTGGGGGTTCTTTCTGTATTTTTCGTGGTTTCATATTCAAAGATGGTTAAAAAGCCCTAGAGGACGTTTAAGCTTTCCAGATTCTTTAAAACCAACAAAAATCCATCACTTGATGTGATGGCAAGTTAAAATCTCTGTCACACTAGAACAAACAAAAAAAATCTCTGGATTCATCCTGAAAGGGCAGGAAATACAGCAAAATCTCAGATTATGAATTGAGGAAATTGGAGTAATAGCTAATCCTAGACTGGAGCTATCTAGCTAGTTTTTACTGAGGTCTTTTTATTAAGAAGCAGTGTTGGGCTACTCAGGAGCTACATATAATTTTCCTGGGTAAGAACTGCAATAGCCTGTTAAGACTGCTTCTTTTGAGAATGGGTGAAGAGCAAGAAATACAGTCTCTTCTGAAGACTGTGAAAGCCACTGTAGGTCTGAGAACTTAATAAACTCTCTATAAAATTAAAATATTTTCAGTATCTGGACTGGTTTTCCATTTGAATAACATTGCTTCGTATCAATGATTTAAAAACTCAAAACCAAGAAAAATCAAGAGTGACCTCATCATCTGAAATGTCTGGCAGTGATATGAGCTTCTGTGGACCTTAGCTCCTTAAAATTGCCTTCCTTTGCAAGCAGCTACATGCTTCTTGAAAAGTTTTCAGGAATGTAATTGACTGCATAGAAAAGCTGTACGGACACTTCAATGTGAAACACCTTGTTTCCCTAAGAGGATACCCATTAATATAGTGTAATCTTATCTTAAACTTCCATGGAGGAATAAAACCACAAGTAAATCTGGAGCCATGTCACCTCCTACAGTCCAAATCATTATAACCCTCATGATAAATAAACCTAGTGTTTGCTCGATGAAGCTGAAATAGGAAAGACTGGATGTACGATCCAGGTGAGTAACAGCTGGTGAGCAAAGTTAGGCTGATCCTCCTTAAATAAACATGTTTTCCTAAACTATCTTAAAACCACTGTAGCCTACCCAGACTACCTTTTTTTCAAGATAGCACAAGTGAAAGTAATAAAAAGATGCCCAAATTTTAATCACCTGGGAAGGGTACCTTTTTAGCAATCTTCTGTCAAAGCTTCATAGAACTTGTACTTTTCTGCTTTGAGGCTGAATACAGCTTAATACAGATACACAGCTTCCACCAGCTTCTCAAAGCTCATGCTTCTCACAATTTGACAAACCTCTAGAATTTGTCAAAGCAGAGAAATATTTTTCTAATTCTATTGGTGAGTCGCAAATGCATGATATGAATGCAGTAATATATTTATATAAACCGATGCAGTAATGTATTTATGTAAACCGATAATGACAACTACTATATTAGTTGTAGTTTACACTAAATGATATGTAATCCTTTATTCTTTTTTTTTTATGTAATAAAGGAAATGAAAACACTTGATGTGTATGGAATCCAAATGTATTTGGGTGTATTACACTTGCTGAAGACAGAAAGCTTGGAAAGCTAAAATATATCAATAGAGGGAGCTCCTACTGCATTTTTTGGAAAAGATGTTTTATAACTTCGGTGGACAAACCATTTTGCAGTTGTTATGAAGGAGCTGCCCTTTGTGATATACTCTCTGGCTGTTTCACGGAATATATGAGGCAAAATATATAATAATGCAAAAGGAAAATGGCTTAATATCCACGTGGTATAATATCTTTTCTATATTAAGGATGTACTGCAGGTTGAAGACCACATATGGAATCATTGCCCTACTTCTGTTTTTTCTGCAGGATCTCACTTTGAAAGTTTTTGGTCACCTCAAATGTCAAGCAAAGATTGAAAAAAATCAATACTTAAAAAAAAATGGTGTGTCATGGTAAATTTAATTTGTGTAAGGAGAACAACATTTTTTTCCTCAATATCCCATGCTGTCTTCATCAATCGGATATACTATTTGCTGGTCTCGAAGTCTAATAATGACTTTCCAATGTTCTTAAAAATCTTAAGGGTGTCATTTACTAATTTTTTCACCTGCCTTTTCAAATAACAAAAAAAGCAGCTCGATGAGCTCAAGCACCTTCTCTGTGGAGTTCCTTAGAAAGTTCTCTCCTGCGGTTTGATTACTTTGACAGAAAGAAATTCATGGTCACTGTTAATAATGACAACTAGCAGTAGCATATGAAGAAAAGCCTTTGGCATTGCTGACAAAAGTCAGATAGCAGCACATGTTACATTGCTGCTGCTATGTTCAGTCATTTTCCATCACAAACTCAATTACACGTCTTGCACATCTGAGCAGGCTCTATGATTCAATACTGTGAACTATTACTAAAGCAGAGGATAGTGAGGCTGTAGTTACAACTGAAATAATGCATTCAACACACTGCTAAATTCAGCCGTGTGATTTGCTCATGAATTTCAGAATATATTTGGCTGAAGGTTCTGCCTAAAATGTACCCTCTTGCCTTAAAGCTTCTTTCTGCTTATTTCTCAGCTGTTGTTTGAGTGATCATGCAAATGTCCCTCTTAATGTCTGGGGGAGGAAAACAACAGAATTTTTGTGTTTTATGTTAATAGAAACTCCAGGGTTTAAAAGTTCTAGTCACTTTCTCAAGATATCTAAGTACCTGGATACACATGTGGGTGTTTGGTACGGTTTCTAGAATCATTGCAATTCCTTTCAGGTTTTAAAGCTTGCATTTCTTGATGTGTAACTTTTTAAACTCCTAAGCTTAAGTGACTAACATGGCTAAGTGTCATTCTTAAACTTTAAAAAACATATCTGATTCTTTGGTTGGTTAAAATTGAGTTTGCCTTCATGACTGGTTTTACTGAGTATTTCATGGCTAACTGGCACATTAAATACACATGTCTTATAAAGTGGGGCTCAATCAGAAAGAGGTGTTTAGCCTGAAAGCTTCCTTTTTATGCAATAGCTTAAGAGATATTCAAGGTTGGTGTTTTTAGAACCAATTTACTGAGTGAGTCTTAATTTCTTTCTCCACACAGTTTTGAGTATTCATTAGGAATCTCCTTACTTGAAAAAAATATTGCTAAGAATTTATTTTGATAAACTAATGAAAAATAATATCAAGTATTTATTTAATTTCATATCTTTATTTCCCTTGGGAAAATGGAGGAATCTTTAAAATCCGCTGATTGTGTGTTGCATCATTTATAAATCATCAGCAATTTTTAAAATCCATTTAGTAATTGATAATAAAGTATTCAGTTACATCAGAAGTCTAGATCCTTGAGAGACTTTTTAATTTGCCATATATATTTGGTTTCGCAGCTTTTCAGGAAATAATACATTTCACTACTTATTTGCATAAGTTATTCTTTCCTCATTTTTAAATTTTATTATGCATAGTTGTGTTCCAGATACCAATGAGGACAAGTAAATCTTTGATTTAGGCCTACTCAGAAGTGTACATAAAGTATAAAAGTTTATGCAAGTCTTATAAGTATAGTCCAATTGAAAAAAACTTTAGTGATACTAGTGGAAGAGATGTCAGCTTATGCATTGATATCATATTCTGAAAACATACAATAAATGTCAATAAATGCAACAAGTAACCATGCCAAGTGCAAGGTCCTACACCTGGGTTGGAGCAATCCCAGGCACAGCTACAGGTTGGGCAGAGAAGAGATTTAGAGCAGCCCTGTGGAGAAGGACTTGGGGGTGTTGGTCGATGAGAAAATGAACATGAGCCGGCTGCAGTGCACACTCGCAACCCAGAAAGCCAACCGTATCCTGGGCTACATCAAAAGAGCGCAACCAGCAGGTCAAAGGAGGTGATCCTGCTCCTCTACTCTGCTCTCATGAGACCTCACCTGGAGTATTGTGTGCAGTTCTGGTGTCCTCAACATAAAAAGGACATGGAACTGTTGGAACAAATCCAGAGGAGGGGCACAAAGATGATCAGGGAACTGGAGCACCTCCTGTATGAAGATAGGCTGAGAAAGTTGGGGCTGTTCAGCCTGGAGAAGAGAAGGCTGTGTGGAGACCTCATAGCAGCCTTCAGGTATCTGAAGGGGGCCTATAGGGATGCTGGGGAGGGACTCTTCATTAGGGACTTTAGTGATAGGACAAGGGATAACAAGTTAAAACTTAAACAGGGGAAGTTTAGACTGGATATAAGGAAGAAGTTCTTTCCTGTTAGAGTGGTGAGGCACTGGAATGGGTTGCCCAGGTAAGTTGTGAATGCTCCATCCCTGGCGGTGTTCAAGGCCAGGTTGGACGAAGCCTTGGGTGGCATGGTTTAGTGTGAGGTGTCTCTGCCCATGGCAGGGGGGTTGGAACTAGATGGTCTTACAGCCCTTTCCAACCCTAACTATTCTATGATTCTAAATACTCTATACTACTCCAAATATTATTGTCTTTATGATGCAAATTATAACAGTTTTAAAGGACTGGTAAATAATACAGTAAAAAGTGACACATTGAACTGTTGGATGGCTAACCTACCTGAATGAGTAAACATGCAGTACACCAGCTGCCAGCTTTGCAGGTAGCATAGAAGTATGGCTGTCCATGCTTTTAAAAAGCCTGGAAAGCCTAACTGTTAGTGGCTGACCACAGAGTATTGCATTGGCACTTGTGCAGTATGTTATGGGCCAGCTCAGCATACTTAGAATGTATCACTTCAGATGTGTAATTTTGTTTTTAGAGAGAAAATGAGATGGATAATTATGCTTAGATTATGGGTATTTTATGCTCCCTGCAGATACATTGATGATAATTCCCTGGACCGAGACATTTTATTTCATTGAGTGAAGGCTTTCATATTTTATCAAGGCTTTTCCTGGAGCCATCCTTAAGCACTACTAATAAAAACAGTGGCTTGAGGCTCTGATTGAACCGTAGCAACTTAGCCCAGAGACAAAAAGGCAATTAGGTCTTATGACACAGAGCTTTGCAAGACCTAACTTTAGGCATCTGACCACCATGCCAAAACCATTTTCACTGAACATTTTGCTGAGACTACTTATGTTATCTAGAGGCAGAAACTTGCACTTCAGGATGAGGTATATGCAGATCAACATGAAGAACAAGTTAATCAAGGACACAGCCTTTATCACCTGCACTGCATTAAGTTGTGCAGAAAAATAGAGAGCAATAGAGAAGCAAATTGAGAAAGCAAATAAACCTCAAATGGAAGGGATCCTTAAGTGCTGACAAAGCACGGCGTTCATATCAACCACCCTGATGTCTTAAAAGCCTCAGAGGTTAAGTAGGGTTCATTAAGATGGATCTGGCCTCTGTATCCACTAGACATAAGAAGGGATCTTTCTTCAGATGTAGTTCACAGCTCACAGTGTCTCATGAAGGTAGACTTCTAATTCCTTTAAAAAAAATAACAGGTTAACCATCATTTTCAGGAGATAGGTGAAAGCCAATTCCCATCACCTTGTCCCTCTCTCTCCCTCTCACCATTATTGAGTCTTTTGAAAATTAGAGTACTCAGCAATATGGATTTAATGGCTTGGTTTTGCACCTGTGAACACAATCCCCATTACATGTTCCTTGGGAGAGTTCTTTGAATCCCAGGATACACAAATTTACTCACTCTTTTTTTTCCTTTTTCCCTACTCAGATCAACCCCTTTCTTTGTGTTACGTAATGCAGAATAGCTTGTAAAACAGGAGATGGGGTAAAAAATGACCATTTCCACTTCAAGAGATCCCAGGAATCTCTTAACATTTGCCTTGAATTTAGGTTTCAGTAAATGTAAAAGTCAAACTGGTATACCATATTTCTCATTTATTCAATGAAATGTCATGTATAGCACAGCCTCCTTTAAAGTTAATTGAAGAGACTTGGCCTTCATTGGCTCTAGTTTAAGTTTTGGTTTGACAGTGAAACTTTAAACTGAATGAGTTGTGGCTGCTGTAGTTCTTTCATTTCTATGGATTTCTTTTTATCATACCCACAAACATATACTAAGTGTTAAAAAATGCCTTATTCCAAGCTCACATTTCACTGTCAGAGGAGATAATTTGCATGCGTATCAGTAGAGAGTTTCGAATTTTTTAAATGGCCTTTTAATGCTCTTGAGACTTGTTTGCTGATGGTGATGGGAATCACCATGCTAACACGCATACAGAGTGTGTTTTGCCCACTACTGATTTCAAGAGTTAAGCAGATTCAGGTTTGGGTCTTGTCTGGGGTCAAACGACGATGTAGGAGGACCGAGAGATTTTCCCAGAGGCTGGACAGCCATGAGTGGCAGGGTGTGTGGGATAGTATGGGCAAGTATCTAGGTCAGTGGGCCCCCCCAGTATTTTGGAATTTCACTACCGAACAACTGCAAAATCCAGAAGAATTAGTAAAACACTTAAATGAGGTGTGTGGTCATTCTGGCCATACCAGAGATGGACAAATCACGGCAACGTGCTGGGGCTTGGCCTATGCTTACAGGGCCTTGTTCAACACTATCCAGCACCTTCAAAAGGAAAAGAATGTCGGCGGATTTGAGGGCAAAGCGACAGTCGCTACTCAAACTTTGGCTGCAATGAACTGCGCAGCTACCCCAGTGGCAAGTACAGCAGCTGCTCAAACTTCAACTGCAACAGACAGCGCGGTTACCCCAGCTCCAAGCACGGTAGCTACACCACCCCCAGCAACAAGTACAGTCGCTACTCAAACCACAGTGATAATCACTGCAGCCAAACCAGAGGACCAATTCGTACCAATATCGGTTGCCCCTGTACGCAAGAGAACAAGCAAAAAGGAGGCAAAAAGGGTGAAGCGAGATGAAGAACCAATGAATTCACCACCCGGTCCAGAATCTGATCAGGAGTCATCCTCACATGACGAAGAAGAAGAAGAAGAGGTAACTTCTCGACCTCGGACCTCAACCGAGCTGCGGAATATGCGAAAAGATTTTACCCGTCAACCAGGGGAGCACATCATCACCTGGTTACTCCGATGCTGGGACAATGGGGCCGATGGTCACGAACTAGAAGGTACAGAAGCCAAGCAGCTGGGATCACTTGCTAGAGAAGGGGGAATTGACAAAGCAATTGCAAGAGAGAAAAAGTCCCTCAGCCTTTGGAGGAGGCTCTTGGCAGCTGTGAAAGAAAGGTTTCCGTACAAGGACGATGTTACGAGTCGTTCGGCCAAGTGGACTACTATAGACAAAGGCATCCAGTCTCTGAGGGAATCGGCCATCGTAGAGATGATCTATCACATCAAGCCGAATAACGGGGATACACCTATAGATCCAGATGAAGTTGAATGTACACGACCCATGTGGCGAAAACTTACACGGAATGCACCGTCATCATATGCCCATTCATTGGCAACAGTGACCTGGAATGACATAGTACCACTAACAGTAACACGCGTCTCAGCTATTAACAAAAGACGTCCTATTGTTCAAGAGAGGAGATACAGAAGGTATACGCCACGGGGTACCCTATGGTTTTACCTGCTGGATCACGGAGAAGACATGACAAAGTGGGATGGAAAACCTACTTCAGCTTTGGAGGAACGGGTGAGTGAACTGAAGAGGGGAGCAAGGGCCAAGACTGATCGTCCCATGAGAGCTACGGCTTCAGTTTCTGGTGAGCAGTTTCCCAGATGGAGTGGAAGAGCTGATTTTACTCCAGCTCCTGTGATAACGAAGAATAATCCCTTTCAACACGACTTAAGTGTCCAATGCTGTGACGACCATTAGAGGGGCCCTGCCTCCAGCCAGGTGGAGGTAGGGGACAATCGGATTTACTGGACTGTGTGGATCAGATGGCCTGGCACATCAGTCCCACAGAAGTATAAGGCTCTAGTAGATACCGGTGCACAGTGTACCCTGATGCCATCAAGCTGTCAAGGGGTGGAACCCATCTATATTTCTGGAGTAACAGGAGGATCCCAAGAGTTGACTGTGCTGGAGGCTGAAATCAGCCTGACTGGGAGGGAGTGGCAAAAGCACCCTATTGTGACTGGTCCAGAGGCTCCATGCATCCTCGGCATAGACTACCTCAAGAGAGGGTACTTCAAAGACCCAAAAGGGTACCGGTGGGCTTTTGGTATTGCTGCTTTGGAGACTGAGGAAATTGAGCAGCTGTCCACCTTGCCTGGTCTCTCAGAAGATCCCTCTGCTGTGGGGTTGCTGAAAGTTGAAGAACAACAAGTGCCAATTGCGACCACAACAGTGCACCGGCGGCAATATCGCACCAACCGAGACTCCCTGATTCCCATCCATCAGCTGATCCGTAGACTGGAGAGTCAGGGGGTGATCAGCAGGACCCGCTCACCCTTCAATAGCCCCATATGGCCAGTGCGAAAGTCTAATGGAGAATGGAGACTAACAGTAGACTATCGTGGCCTGAATGAAGTCACACCACCATTGAGTGCTGCCGTACCGGACATGCTAGAACTTCAGTATGAGCTAGAGTCAAAAGCAGCCAAGTGGTATGCCACGATTGATATTGCCAATGCATTTTTCTCCATTCCTTTGGCAGCAGAGTGCAGGCCACAGTTTGCTTTTACTTGGAGGGGTGTCCAGTTCACTTGGAACCGACTGCCCCAGGGGTGGAAACACAGCCCTACCATTTGCCATGGACTGATCCAGACTGCACTGGAACAGGGGCAAGCTCCAGAACACCTGCAATACATTGATGACATTATTGTGTGGGGCGATACAGCGGAAGAAGTCTTTGAGAAAGGGAGGAAAATAATCCAAATCCTGCTGAAAGCCGGTTTTGCCATAAAACGGAGTAAGGTCAAGGGACCTGCACAGGAGATACAATTTTTGGGAATAAAATGGCAAGATGGACGTAGACAGATCCCCACAGATGTGATCAACAAGATAACAGCAATGTCTCCACCAACTAATAAGAAAGAAACGCAAGCTTTCTTGGGTGCAGTGGGGTTCTGGAGAATGCACATCCCAAATTACAGTTCGATTGTAAGCCCTCTCTATCATGTGACCCGGAAGAAGAATGATTTTAAATGGGGCCCTGAGCAGCAACAAGCCTTTGAGCAAATTAAACGCGAGATAGTTCATGCAGTAGCCCTTGGACCAGTCCGAACCGGACCTGGCAGCCTATGAAGGGGTTCGAGCTGCTTCGGAAGTGATTGGCACTGAAGCACAGCTCCTCCTGGCACCCCGGCTGCCCGTGCTGGGCTGGATGTTCAAAGGCAGGGTCTCCTCTACACATCATGCAACTGATGCTACATGGAGTAAATGGGCTGCACTAATTACACAACGAACTCGAATAGGAAATCCCAGTCGTCCAGGCATTCTAGAAGTCATCATGGACTGGCCAGAGGGCAAAGATTTCGGAATGTCACCAGAGGAGGAGGTGGTGCGTGCTGAAGAGGCCCCACCATATAATAAACTGTCAGAAAGTGAAAAGCAGTATGCCTTGTTTACTGATGGCTCTTGCCGTATTGTGGGAAAGCATCGGAGATGGAAGGCAGCTGTATGGAGTCCTGGACGACAAGTTGCAGAAACTGCTGAAGGAGAGGGTGAATCGAGTCAATTTGCCGAGGTGAAAGCCATCCAGCTGGCCCTGGACATTGCTGAACGAGAAAAGTGGCCAGTACTTTATCTCTATACTGACTCATGGATGGTGGCAAATGCCCTGTGGGGGTGGTTGAAGCAATGGAAGCAGAGCAACTGGCAACGCAGAGGTAAACCCATCTGGGCTGCTGCACTGTGGAAAGATATTGCTGCCCGGGTGCAGAACCTGGTGGTGAAGGTACGTCATGTAGATGCCCATGTACCCAAGAGTCGGGCCACTGAGGAACACCAGAACAACCAACAAGTGGATAAAGCGGCTAAGATTGAAGTGGCTCAGATGGACTTAGATTGGCAACATAAAGGTGAATTATTTTTGGCCCGGTGGGCCCATGACACTTCAGGCCATCAAGGCAGTGTATATGGATGTATATATGTGGGAGAGCGATGGTGTATTGAAAATGTGGGATCTGAGCACGACGTGAATGGTATGGAATAAGGGGTGGATAATGTCCTGGGTTCAGCAGTAGCAGTCATTTTTTTTTTCCTTTGTGTTAGCTGGTGCAGTGCTGTGTTTTGACTTCTAGTTTTGAGAACAGCGTTGGTGAAGCCGATGTTTTCGGTTGTTGCTAAGTGATGTTTACCCTGACCAAGGACTCTGTGAGGCTCATGCTCTGCCAGGGAGGAGGGGAAGCTGTGAGGAAGCAGAGACGGGGCGCCTGACCCGGGCTAGCCGGGGAGGTATTCCATACCACAGCACGTCATGCCCGGGGTGGGGGGTAACTGGGAGTTACCCGGAAGGACAGGAGCTTCCGGGTGGAACTCGTTTTCTTGGCCGGTGGTATCGTATTCTCTTCCCTTGTTATTTTCCCTTATCATTGTTTTAGCTGATAGTAGCAGTGGTGATTTGTTGCTGGACTGTTGTTGTCTCAACCCGTAGGAGTTGCACTCTCTCGATCCTCCTCCCCGTTCCTCCGGGAGCGGGGAAGGGGAGAGCCCCGGTGCAGGGAGGGGGGGACGAACACGGACCTTGATTGTTGTCAGCTTGGCACCACTCACTGGGAGTGAGTGAACAAGTTACCTGACTGGGTTTAAACCACGACACAGTTTTAGAACATGTTACTCAGGACAAGAAAGTAATTGGGAATAGTTAGCATGAATTTATGATGGGGAAGTCATGTTTGACCAGCGTGATGGTCTTTGACAACGTGATGACTGGCTCAGTGGTTGAAGGGAACACAGTGGGTGCTGCCTGCCTTGACTTTGACACTGTCTCCCATAACGTAATAGACAAATTGTTGAAATGCAGACTAGACAAAGAGACAGTGAGATGGATTGAAAACTGGCTGAACTGCTAGTCTCAAACAGGTTATGATCAGTGACATAAAGTCCAGCTGGAGGCTAATAATGAGTTATGTACCTCATGTGTCAATATTGTGACCAGTGCAGTTTAATATTTTTCTTAATCACCTGCAGGATGGGACTGAGTACATCCTCAGCAGTTTGCAGATGGAAACAACATTGGGAAAACTGTTTGATATGTGCTACCATTCAGAGATACCTGATAGATTCAGGTCAGAGAATCAAGAGAATCAATCTGACAGGGACCTTGTGAAGTTTAACAAAGGGAAATACCATGTCTTATATTTGGGGAGGAAAAATTCCACACATCAGCACATGTTGGGTGGGGGCCATCCAGCTGGAAAGCAGCTTTGCAAAGAAGAATCTGGGGGTCCTGATGCACAAGTTGTACATGAGAAAGCAGTATGCCCTTTTGACAAAGAAGGTCAGCAGACTGCCACCAGCAGGTTGAGGGAGGCGATCCTCCCCCTCTGCTCAGCAGTGTTGAGGTATATTTGCACTGCTGCTTATCGTTGTCAGTTCCCCAGCACAGACATGGACATATTTGAGTGAGTCCTGTGAAAGGCCATGAAGATGATTAAGGGATTGGAGAGTCTGGTAAATAAGAAGAGGCTGAGGGAACTGGGACTGTTCAGCCTGGAGAAGAGAAGGCATGGCATCTTATCGATGTGTACAAATATCTGAGAAGTGAATTAAATTAGAGCCAGATTCTTCCCAGCTGTAACCAATGACAACAAAAGACAGGGACAGACTAAAATACAGGATATTTCGTTTAAACATAAGAAAAATGTACTTTACTGTGATGCTGGTCAAACAGTGGAGCAAGCTGCCTAGACACGTTTCGGAGGCTTCATCGATGGAAATGCTTAAAACCCAAATTGACATGGCCTAGGATAACCTGAAGTAACCCTAGTTTGAGCAGCAGGTAGGACTAGAAAATTGTTATAAGTCCCTTCCAGCCATCTCCATTCTGTGATTCTGTGATCTTTCTGTTTTCAGATTTTTGTATTGGCAAGCTTTCACAACCTCTTGCTATTGTACTTATTTTTCTTGCAGAACAGTCTGAATAGTATCACAGTCCACATTGCTTACATTTTAAAAAAGAAGTATGTACCAAAGCACAGCTTCCTAATAAGTTCTAAATCACAGGGATTTGATTCTGATGTACAGTTTTGTATTAAGTATTATATATGGATTAATTCTGATACAATCTGTACATAAATTGGTCCATTTCTCATACTCTACTTTTCAATCCTGGTTTCCTTTGTTATTGCAATATGTAAACTTTTTCCATTTTACACAGTTTAAGCCTGTAAAGTGGTTTTGGCAATGTATAGAAACAGTGTGTTTGGTAAAAAAGGTCATGCCTGAAAGTCTTAAATGCTGAGTTTTACCTTGCAATTGGTAAAAGACAAAAAGCACTGGAATACAAGGAATATGCATGTGCAGTACCAAAACAGCAAGTAAACATTTTCACAGTCAGAGTACGGGTGAAGATTCACTACTTGTTACAGTTAGAGTTAAAAAAAAAAAAAAAAAAGCTTATAAGAAATAGAGCTTTTTCATTTTTCATGAAGCAAACAGAATCTTACTTTGAAACTGAAACTTATTTTACTATGGTATTGAGAAATTATGAGTGAACAGAGGTTATATGGTGATACCCAGTAGGTTCATATGCCTGTAGAAGAACCCAAAGTTAAGTAAAGCTTGAAAAGAAAATTCGGTTGGAGTATGTATTACAAGGTATGTAAATTTATTCATCGATGAAATTCTGAAGAACGTGATACATTTGACACTGTGATTCTGAAGGCAGAGGTTTGCTGAAGTTCTTCTTAAACTTGCAGTGATTCCTAGAACAAATAGGCTGTTTGGGAGTAATAACACTAAACAAGACTAAAACAAGATTGAAGGATTGAGTTCATCCATTAGATTTGTATATATTTAGATTTTTACTCAACAGCTAATACAAAAACTATGGGCAAACTGGTGTGGACATCAGGTAGTATATAGACTGAGAATTTAAGACAAGCATCTAGAATATGTGATTTTTAATGGCTAAAATAATCATAAAAGGACTATCATAATTTTCTTGCTGTATTTATAAATCAAAACAGTTCTGGAAGTACTCTATTGTCCTGGGTTCAGCAGTAGCAGTCATTTTTTTTTCGCCTTCTTAGTAGCTGGTGTAGCGCTGCGTTTTTGACTTTCAGCCTGGGAACAGCACTGATAACACGGATGTTTTTAGTTGCTGCTCAGTAATGTTTACTCTGGCCAAGGACTTTGTGAGCCTCATGCTCTGCCAGGGAGGAGGGGAAGCTGGGAGGAAGCAAAGACAGGACACCTGACCCAAACTAACCAAAGAGGTATTCCATACCACAGCACATCATGCCCACTATATAAACTAGGGGGCAGCTACCCAGAAGGGTTAGATCATTGTTCGGTCAGGCTTCCCCTTTTTTCTGGATCCCATTCTGAGCTCAGGCATGAGTCTTAGCATGATGCAGAATGTTGGAGTCTGAGAGAAACTTCAGGTGCAAATGGAAGTGGAAGTCCGGCTACCCAAGGTAGTTTAAGGTCAGACTATGAGGTGTGAACAGAATTTACGATTCTACACACTTAGGTATATGCTGAACTGGAGTTTTCAGCATCACATATGTGTGTTCTTCAAATTGCTTTACTGCATCTTACCTTACCTGTTACCATTTTCTGGCATACTTCAGTCCTCAGGGAGTCAGCATGAATTCCTCAGAACATGAGGCCATAGGTGCACAGCCTTAACAGTTTGAATTTAGTGAGCAATCAAGAATGGCCTGATGTATGGTTTGCTGGTGTGAAGGAGAATTCTATTGAAAAATGAAAATAAGACGAACTCTGGATCTCTGAAACTGTAATAATGAATCCTTATAAAAGCAAAGGGAATTTAATTCAAGTTGTTTTGGTTTTCTTGTTGGTTGGTTTTTTTATTTTTTTATTTTTTTAATTATTTTTATGGACCTGGTATGCTGAACAACATAAGGTATATAGTGTAATGAATTCTGATTGACAATCAATAGATGCTTTGGTGAACTTACTGCATGAAATCACAACAGATGACCTGATACTTCAATGCATATCTGTTCTTTTTGAAGTCTTCTGCCTTAAGGGCTAGCATTCTCCTTGTCTGCATTCTATCCCCCAGGGGACTGGGAGATTGAATTTAATGTTTAGTTGAGCAAGGATGAGCTTAACTCTGCTCATATTAGCTTAATCATTGTTCTCAGTAAGAAAACGTATTTTGGAAGTGTTTATGCACCTTGTTTAGTCCAGTAACTGCAAACATGATACACACAAAGGAAATGTTTTGAGATCCTTTATTTGTCACATATAACTTTAAGTATAGAAGTCTCTGATTAAAGATTTGCAGTCTTTGATGAGTTGACTTGAGACTTTTAATCACTTGAAATCATATAAGACAAATTTACTATTTCTTTAGATGCACCTGCTTTTTAATTGGCATGATTTCAAGTCTCGCAATTGTTTACACAATGCATGATACATTCTTGATAGTTAAATATCTTTTTAACTGTAATGAATCATAGAATTATTCTTTGTGTGAATTGTGACCAGGCTGTGATATTATGAAGGACATGCTAGGATGTAGCATAAGTAGATGTCATACTTTAGTCAAAACCCAAACCTCAGTGATTAAGTTCTACCAAACCTAGCAGGAATACTCATTAACAGGTACTAGAGAGACAAGAAACCCAAGTAACTCAAAACTGAAATAAGTGCATGACAGTGCTGAACTAAGTCCTGAAGCAAACATTTTTCCTTCTCTATTTTGCAGCCATCACTCTAATAAGTGCTCCTCTTACCCTGCAGTGAGTTGATTCAAATCACTAATCAGATGCATGAGATTAAAATAAACCATTCCATCATTTCACCTGCATATCTTAGGAAAAAGAAGATAAGCAAAACCCAGGAAACACCTGTAAAACAAAACAAATGTCTGCACAACTTTGGCTGCCATGGATAAATTCAAGCTCTTAATACCTATGCTTAATCGTTAGCTTTCAATACTGAAAAGTTTAACTTGAAGATTAGAGACACTCACTGTATACCACCTTACTTCCTGCATCAGTTCAAGGAGTATGACCAGCTCTATCACTGCATGAAAGCTGTAGCAGTGACTTATGTCTCAAGTAATCCTGCAGAAATATTTAAATCTTAGATGATTATGTCTGGAGATATACCTAGTGCTTCCAGGTGTGGAGTTTAAAACAGTTTCTATGAATAAGAAACAGGAATGCAGCAAAATGAAGTTTACTTTCCTACAGGTTTTAAATGAATACAAGTTATTTCCTGAGTCAAACTATATCAGTAACTGATACTTCCCAAAATGTAATTTTAGCAGACTCTAATAGCGCATGGTTAAACCAGCAGTTACCCATTTAGTGTAACCTTTGCTGCTGGTAATTGAGAGTATGGATTGCTTAGACAGCTTTGAATTAGAATTAGTCATAGGAACCTTTCAAAGAAAATATGTAAAAAGCTTCATTCTGAGTCCAATTAGAGCTAAGGTCAGTCTTCTTTAGCCCATCTCATTAGTGCACTCTGGCAGTGAAACTTACTTCAAGTCTTCAAATATTTTGATTCCTGGATATTTCTTTTGAATGGGCAAGTCACCTAATTGTGGAGGTGTCATCAAAATGTAAAAAGTTACTGCAGTTATTGTCCAAATGACATGTATATTTGTACATCTCTCTCCCCCCCCCCCCCCCCCCCCCAACACGTAATGTTTCTAATTGTTCATGAAGGCCGTCAGCTTTTGTGATGTGCAAGTAGCTCACTGTCCTTCACTCCAATGGGAGTTGACGCATTACAGTCAACCTCCATGACTATCCTTTTCCAAAGGTACAATGTCTGAAATAAACTGGTAAAAAACTCAGGTAAGCATCCACAGTTTGTTACAAAGACAGTAGCATTTGCATTCAGTTTTACTACACATATACAACCACTTCATGTTTGGCTGTGTTATTGTAGCTACATAACTTGAAATTAATGTGGTAAGAGTTCATATTCCACAGGAGTACAGGAGAGAAAATGTATTTCCCTTCATAGGTATATCTAGAATATATCATAGGCTATGTATCTGCATATTCATTTATTTCCTTTATGTACTTACATGCTTCCAAGTGTTAAAATTGTTAAATACCCTGAATTCCAGACAAGAATCTCTACACCAAAGTGAGTTGCCAGGAGCAATTGCTTACAATGGAGTCAGTTTCTAACCTGACTGGACCCTTTCCAGATTAGATGTCAAGGCTCTTTCTTTAAAAGTTGCATAAAAAATCAGGTGGTTGAAATAAACCTAACTCCTAAAGTCACTTGAGGGTTTCAAGCTATCATAAGACATTTTTCATTACGTTTATTAAAGACCTTTCAGGTCAAGAGCTGTTTTTTTGTCTCTTGTGTTTTGAAAAGACATAGTTTCAGCAATCAGAGGGAAACACTTCGTAAGTGTCCTGTAATGAAAATTCAGAATTAAAGCTTATGAATCTTTCAAATTGATAGTTTAAAAAGCATTAGAATAAAAGGCTTCTGAGGAACTGAGAAGTAGGTCCCATTTGGCTGCTAATGTAATATTAGAACAGTCAACCAGATTGTTAAAGGTGCTTTGTGTCCCTTTAAACAAAGTTGTCCTTATAAAGAGGACAGTACTGGGAGGAGCTACTTCTAGAACAGATTTATCTGAGGATTAGGTAGAGCAGATGTACAGAATACAATTCAGCTCTTCTACGAAAAATGTCTTTGCATTAAAGTTAGAAGCTTTCAAAATCTCATCTTCTATCTTTACATATAATTTCATTATTGGCTCTGCATTTCCTGTCCCTAGGCATGCCAAATTATTGTTTCTAAGATGCAGGGATGATACAATTATCTGAAAGTTAAATTTAGTTTCTCAAACAGTCCTTTATTTGACTTTCTTATCTTTATCTTATGTTCTTTCTCACTCATTTCATGTATAAAAATGACATGTTGTAAAGTTTGATGGAGGAAGCCACCCAAATCAATTTCTAGCTAAGGGTCACAGCTGTGGATATTCTTATATGCATTTAGAGTTTATGAGTAATTTTAACTCATTTCCTTTGTTTCTGTAGAAGGAAAATTGAAGAGAATATGTTAGTGAATATTAAAAAGTAAAATACAATGAACCCCATATATCCAGTTTAAGTGTCCCAGATATGAAAATAGATATATATGTATATGAAAAGAAGGAGGTGTCTTTCATGAATGCTTCATGGTTCATATATTTCTGTGATTCAGGATGCAGAAAAAGTGAGGCATCGCTTCTAGAAAATATCACTATATTGGTTAAACAGACAGTTTTCCATAGATTACACTATTAATTGCAGTAAGTGAGTATGACACGTAATAACTCATGAATATAAAACCATATTTAAAGCCAGGGAAAATCATGCTAACATAGTGAAATTTCTAAGGATTTTCAGTTAAAAGGGAGAAAAGTCTTAAACGTGAAGGTGAAACAAAGTCCAAATTACATAAACACAGTTCACAGAAGAGAGGCATAGACATGAAACAGGTCCTGATTAAGTACTAACTAGAAATAAATGCTTATAAATGTCTTTTAGAATGTTTTCTAATCATTCCTAAGGAGGGGGAAAAAAAAAGTAGTGGTGAAGAAACAGATAAGGCATTAGCATAGAAACTGTCACTAAAGTAAGAAGGGACTGTTATGACAAGCAGAGATTATAACAGTTGCAACTAATGTTCTGAGACTGCAGGTACAGAAAAGAGGACAAAATGCTTTTACATCAATTTGTGGTTGGCAGCAGTGTGAATTGTGGGCAGGCCTATATGCTTGGAACAAGGAAATATCAGGGTTTGTACTCATTGATCAAGATCATTGTCTGCACTGGAATCAGAAAAGTCTGAGAGGAATTGTGGCTCAGAGACGTTACTTGTGGTTGTTTTTTCATCACTGTGCAAGCAACGTTTGCAGTAATTTTGTTATTTTTTTCTCATTATAAAAGCTAAAGAGGAAAAAGACAAGTCATATGCTCGGTTTTGAATTTTCCACAAAATCCTAGCATGTTTTCAGTCTAAACTCTGTAAGAAAATGTTAAGTATATTTTGAAAGCAAGAAATGCCGTGCTTTCCTGGAGTTAATTAGTAAACAGCTGAAGGCCAGACTTTAAGCAACATAGAATCATAGAACCATATACTTAGGGTTGGAAAGGACCTTAAGATCATCTAGTTCCAGCAACCTCACACTAAACCATGTCACCCAAGGCTTTGTCCAAACTGGCCTTGAACACCACAGGGATTGAGCATTCACAACTTCCCTGAGCAGCCCATTCCAGTGCCTCACCACACTAACAGGAAAGAATTTCTTCCTTATATCCAGTCTAAACATCCCGTGTTTAAGTTTTAACCCATTACCCCTAGTCCTATCACTACAGGCCCTAATGAAGACTCCCTCCCTAGCATCCCTATAGGCCCCCTTCAGATACTGGAAGGCTGCTATGAGGTCTCCACACAGCCTTCTCTTCTCCAGGCTGAACAGCCCCAACTTTCTCAGCCTATCTTCATACAGGAGGTGCTCCAGTCCCCTGATCATCCTCGTGGCCCTCCTCTGGACTTGTTCCAACAGTTCCATGTCCTTTTTATGTTGAGCACACCAGAACTGCACACAATACTCCAGGTGAGTTCTCACGAGAGCAGAGGGGCAGGATCACCTCCTTCGACCTGCTGGTCATGCTCCTTTGGATGCAGCCCAGGATACGGGTGGTTTCTGGGTTGCAAGTGCACACTGCAGCCAGCTCATGTTCATTTTCTCATCGATCAACACCCCCAAGTCCTTCTCCACAGGGCTGCTCTGAATATCTTCTCTGGCCCACCTTATGTCATACAGATAAGTGCAGACAGTACTTTCATTGCTTTTCTCATGAGTAAACATTCTACTGAAGAAGCAGCAGTAAGTCTTCATACTTGGTTCTGTTTGCAAATGAACTGGTGAAACAAATACTAATTCTTAACATATTTAAATGAGTAAGCATGTTATATTTTGCCCTTGAAAGGGTATCTAGAACTTTTAATTCCATTTGGTCATGAGTGGAGAGTATTACGAGAATCTTGTATCATTCTTCAGTTTGAATTCTCTGTAGTATACGCCCAAATGTTTCTTTAAAGAGATGTGAAGCTCACACGTCAGACGGGTCATTCAGGATTTATTAGTAGAAATCAGCATAATAAGTTACTGATATGAATATAGTTTTGGTGCTTATGTATATGCTCATATATATATTCACGAGCTCTTAAAAATAATAAGCCATTTTGCTTTAAGAAGTGTTAGTATATTTGGCCAGTTTTTCAATGGCCAAAATGTCCTGCTTTCTATCTGGTCTATATCATGAATATACCTCAACCTCCAGAGTATTTTGAACATACAGAATTAATAAATTTTGAATTCAGGTGCTTTATCTTTTTTAACAAAAAAATACTGACTGCGAATACTGAACTGCATGGAGGCATGAAAAAAAATTAATAATCTGCAATATTTTTATCTGTAATGGGATCTTTGTGAATGAAAGTAAAAATGGATGTAACAGAGGCATGAAATAGGGATTCTTTACTTGCATTCTAAATTAATTTTATATTTTGATACCTATATATTCTGTTCTATATTCTGTATATTATATTTTTCTATACCTATTATTTTTACAGCAATTTATAAATTTATATTATTTTTTCTATATTCTATATGTTCTATTTTTTTATGACCATGTATTTAGGTGACAAAGTAAATCACTCGCCCTGTCTGTGTGGCTGTTATCCGAACTATACAATTAAAATAGTATCTACTGAGTTTTTAAAGTATTTCTTAAATCATTAGCTAAAGAATACTAGAAAAGTACAATCTTGTCTTTTTCAACCTGTGCAAACTGTTGAAGTGAAAAGTACACAATTAAAAAGCCATTTGCTCTAATGATTTTAAGTTTAAATATAGGATTCAAAATTAAAAGAAACAAATACCTCTTATTAGGTAAAAATGCATAAAGAAAGAAGAGAAAACATTTTATAAGTATCTTCTGACTCTAGTACTCAAGGACGTAAGAAATGCCTCACAGAAAAAGTTTTTTCAAGGGACTCTTGCTCTGTTCTGCATGATGTCAAGATTAATTAAGTTGACGGTACATGCAAAACACAACCTCTCCTATTCTTTGAATAACCCCTCCCAGCATGCCCCAGCCAAGTCATCACTATGGCAACTAATCATTCCCAAATCCACCAGCACTACAATGACATGTAGCATCCATCTTATGTTATTATTTATAATTGATCCCTATGGAAATATTGGTTATATGTATGCTACACAGAAGTTTGAGAATACAGGTATATTTGAAGCTGTGTATAAGGGTGTGGTAAGAGATTCAGGATGCCCATAATGTTTCCATGACACAGCATTATTTGCGGTTTCAACAGCTCATCTACCTGTATAAAGCAATAGTAAACATTGGAAAGTTAATACTGGCACTCTGAATAAAAAAAGACCAAAGCAGGACACAGCATGAATTATGGGAAAAAGGGTCCCCACACTGAAACATCTATGGCTCATGTGTAGGATGAAATTTGCTAAAGTCTTTCTGTGATTGTTAGCACCTACAACTTATAATGTACAGTCATTTAAAAATGCATATAGCCCCTATTAGAGTGCCTTGTAAATACAAAATTTGGAAGTGCAAAAGCAGAAATGGCTGAGATGAGTTTCGTGTCCTACCTTGCTTTAACCTTCCTGGAAAAAAGCAACTTTGGTTACTCAGGAAACATAAGAACCTCTCACTTATGCCTTCTTTTACTAAAAATCTAATAAATCCCGCCTATTGAGGGGACTAGTAATAACTGTGTTATTTTTCAATATTTTTCCTATTCAGCTTGTAGCTTGTTCTGTCTTGTTGATACCAATACTGAGTTACTTAGTGCTCAGCATTTAAATGTGCAAATATTCTGGAAATGGCAGTGAGGGAAGAGTTGTCTATTTAGTACAACTATCTGCTTATATGTCTCTTACGGCCTTCTTCTGTGATGGCGTAAATTGCCCCATTTCAGTGTCTCTTCTTGGGAATTTGCCGCAGGCCAAGGTTTTGTTTTGCTTTGCTTACTTTTTATATTCAGGGTATTTGCAGGAGTGTGGACTATTTCTGGGTAGCTGCAATGGTTAATCAGTGTGTCAGAGAAGTAGCAGGTGATCATAACTGGTGCTTATGACTTCCTGATATAAGCATCTTAAACTAATAGATCATTATATCCAGTCTATGTAGCGAGCCCACATGCCACAGGAGCAATCATACAAAAATAGCAAACAAGCAAAAATTAGAGTTCCTGCTGCACCAATGGGAACCATAGTTTGAGAAAAAACATATGTTGGATATATTCAGCAGCACAATGTAGTGGAACGTGTAACCATACATTCATCAACAGAAACCAGAGCAGTGTTTTTGAAATCCAGCTGACTATCCTTATGAAAATTAAAGAAGAATAAGTCTGATTTATAGGCTATAGATAGTTAATCTATTCTTTTGAATAAAGAGTATTTATCCAAATAAAAAGTTGGAAGCTTTTGTTTTATTTCTGTGAACATCACAAATACTGTAGATTAAGCAGTGGCTCATAACTTTGAATTCCCTATTCAGCAAACTCTTGCAACCAATACAAAAATGGCTGTGTGCTTTTCCCTCCCTCATCTATAACAAAGAAGGAATTGGATATTTTTCTTAGATAAAGAGGCTGTTTTATATTAATATGAATATTAGACATTAGAGAGGGGGAAAGGGAGGGAAGGGGGCCATAATAAGATGCTTCATTTTTAAAGTATACTTTAAAATAATTTATAGGGAAAGGTAGGTGCAGAACAAATTTGTAATGCATTTTGAGACTACATTTTAAGATTTAAGACAGCTACATTTTGGACCCAGCTAGACAACTCTGAACTGCATCTATACAATCTTAATCGTTTATTATGTGCAAATGGCAAGTCATATGTTAGGTATTCTTTAATGTACACCTTGAGGAACTGATTTTGCTGCTGTCATCTCTCTTTATAAGAGATTACATAAACCTTTTTCTTACGTTATAACCTCAGATTGTACAAAGTTAATCTGACAGGCCTCAATGACTTTGGCTAGTGACTTCTGCTTTTCCTCTGGGACACTGACAATGGCTCAGACTGATAAATACTTGGGTTCCTCAGGAAAAATAAAAAGGACTGTTTACCTGTACACCTATAAATACGTAATGCAAGATAAAGAGGTACAATGAGGTAATATACATGCTTACTAATATGCCTGATAAAGGTAATATGTGTATCTTTTACCAAAAGTCTGTTCACTGAAGTGTCAGTGTATTTTTATTATTTTGTTTTTACTGGCATCCTCACTCTGAGGAGCTTCTGGGAACCCATTCAACTTGCCTTCTTCCCTAGACTACCCCCTTTGAAATTTTGTGTTCTCTTTATCATGGTCTCTTGAAGGGGAGAATAAATGTGTCTTTCGTGTGTTTTGAGAGCATGTAAGCTTTGAGAGCTCTTTGGGTTCTTCAGACTGCTTTATCACTCCCTGATCACTTTTAATTTAACTGCTTACTGTAAAGTAAACCAGTATCAAATAGGTCAACTGCTGTGCATATGAAATTCATAACCAAAATATACACAGTTCTCTTTTTCCCTTACAAGATAAACTGGAGGGTACAATCCAATAATTTACTAGAATGTAATTAACTGGCAAGGTATTTGCTACCATAAAAGCTTCCCCTAAGGAGCTGAGATAACATGCATGGTAGAATTGCTTAAAAGGTGATGAATTTGACCAAACAAGACAAAGGAGTAACAGAGAGCTAGAGAGAAAGTTACATTAAGAGTGCTTATGCAGTGCTTCAAAGGGTCAAAAGAAATTAATTCAGTAAATCCTATATGTCTAATAGGCAATATAGACATTATTTCATCAGTGATTTAATAATTCAAAAATGAACAAATGTTTAATCGGTGTACAGAATGAAAAGAACATGTTCTTTGATACAGACCAGGAACTCTCATCAAAATGAAGAAGTAATACTAGGAGACTGCAAGTTTAGTTGCAAGACAAACTTTAAATTCAGCAGTTAGAATCAGTAGCTACCTGGATGCATAATGAGAAAATAATACCAATTCAACGCACAAATCACTAAGGTAGA
This sequence comes from Pezoporus wallicus, assembly GCF_028554395.1. Lineage (NCBI taxonomy): Eukaryota > Metazoa > Chordata > Aves > Psittaciformes > Psittacidae > Pezoporus > Pezoporus wallicus. The sequence continues at coordinate 925,432 of NW_026637727.1, forward strand.
AATAGTGTTGCTAATACCACACCTGAAAAAGGCTGGTTTCTGAGCAGGATACTGGAAGAGCCTTATATTATAGTCTAATAGAGCTGGTAAAAAATATTTTCAAAATTTAGCATAAAATATTTTTAATGGCATTTACCACTTCCACGTATTCTGTTAAATCCTCTTGCCTGCACAGAGCTTTACTCATAAATCATTATGTTGCCTTTTCTACTTGGTTAGGCCTGCATCTCCAGGATTCCTTTTAGGTTAAAAACTTACCCAATTATTTAAATAGTTTCACTAAGACCCCCTTTCTTTTTCTTCCCCAGTTAGGCTTATTCTTTTTAGATGCTCCTCTTTTCCTTCTGTTCTTCTCTTTGTATGTTACCTATGGCTGATGTTTATTTGTGGGCTTATTATCAGTCCTATCACAACTGTTATTCTGAGGGCTCACTATGAAGTTTTTTTACTTGAAACCATGTATCTAAGACAGCATTTCAAATTAGTACGAATTAGTACATTCTTGGGTACAGCAAGTACCCGAAAAAAAGTTCATGCGCGTGCATTTCAAGAACATGCGGTCTGAGCACTTTCTGTGGGTATGCAGTCCAGTTCAGTCATCCCTGTCAGAGCTCATTGGTATGTTCAAATGCTAGGGATGCTATTTTATTACTTCTTTTGGGATTCCCAACTTCCTTCCACCCCTTTCTGCTGTCACATCTAATAAATAAAAGCCTGACTGGGTAATTAGCTGACTGGATTAATGGTGACAGAAAATGTTTTTCAAACACTTGATGTAAGATCAAATCAGATACTTTACTTTTCAATTCTTAATTGGACTATAAGTTTCAATGGTTCTGAAAGTGTTATTTAGCTTCAGTATTATGCTGTTAGATTATGTTCCTTACTTAGTGTTTAGAGTTTATTGGAAGTGAGTCTCATCTGCACTCATGAAAACCAATAATAATTTTGTTTAAATTTAGATAGCCCAATATTTTTGATAAAATATTCACTCTTCAGGTACTTTTAAAGTAATACTGCAAATAATATTTTTATTTTGTGTAACAGTTGCATTTGCTCTATGTAAATACATATTCTGAGGGTCAAGAACTTATGCATCTGAAACAAGAACACTTCCATTCAGACCCTAGCATGTCATGCCCAGTATATAAACTGCGGGGAGCCACCTGGCAGGCCCAGGTTGCTGCTCAGATTGGGCTGGATATCAGTCAGGATGTGGTAAGCAATTGTACTGGGCATCACTTGTGTTTAGCAGCGGTTTTGTTCCTTCTTTTTTTTAGTTTTGTATTCTCTCCCCTGTTATTTCCCTTATCATTATTAATGGTAGTTTTATATTGTATTTTAGTTACTGGGGTGTTCTTGCATCAACCCATGAGATTTACATTCTTTCGATTCTCCTCCCCATCCCACGCGGATGCAGGGGGTGAAAGAAGGGAAGTGAGCAAGTGGCTGTGCGGTTCTGAGTTAACCGGCTGGGCTTAAACCACAACAGGCAGTATGCTCTGGAGGATGAGAAAAGTGGGAAAGGATCATTTTCCAAACATTACTTAGATAAAATTGGTATTATCAACTGACAATACTACTCAATTCCATATGTATTAATACAAGCGTTTTTTTTGGGTCATATGTGTATCACCTAGACAATATGGGTCTGCTGTCAATATTTGCTGATAATAAAGTTTGCAATGATACCAAACTGGGGGAAACCATCCCTCATGATATAACTACCTTTCAGTGAATTTTAGGCTGGAGGAATGGTCTAGGTGGCCTCCTATTGTCCCTTCCAATAAATACTCCATGATTATAGAATCATAGAATAGTTAGGGTTGGAAAGGACCTTAAGATCATCTAGTCCCAACCTCCTGCATGGGCAGGGATACCTCACACTAAACCATGTCACCCAAGGCTTTGTCCAAACTGGCCTTGAACACCGCCAGGGATGGAGTATTCACAACTTCCCTGAGCAACCCATTCCAGTGCCTCACCACACTAACAGGAAAGACACATCCTCCTTGTATCCAATCTAGACTTCCCCTGTTTAAGTTTTAACCCATTACCCCTTGTCCTATCGCTACAGGCCCTAATGAAGAGTCCATCCCCAGCATCCCTATAGGCCCCCTTCAGATACTGGAAGGCTGCTATGAGGTCTCCACACAGCCTTCTCTTCTCCAGGCTAAACAGCCCCAACTTCCTCAGCCTGTCTTCATACAGGAGGTGCTCCAGTCCCCTGATCATCCTCATGGCCCTCCTCTGGACTTGTTCCATCAGTTCCATGTCCTTTTTATGTTGAGGACACCAGAACTGCACACAATACGCCAGGTGAGTTCTCACGACGAGAGCAGAGTAGAGGTGCAGGATCCCCTCCTTCAACCTGCTGGTCACGGTCCTTTTGATGCAGCCCAGGACACGGTTCGCTTTCTGGGCTGCTAGTGCACACTGCAGCCAGCTCATGTTCATTTTCTCATCAACCAGCACCCCCAAGTCTTTCTCCACAGGGTTGCTCTGAATCTCTTCTCTGCCCAACCTGTAGCTGTGCCTGGGATTGCTTCGATCCAGGTGTAAGACCTTGAACTTGCCATGGTTAAACTTCATGAGGTTGGCATCAGCCCACCTCACAAGCATGTCAAGGTCCCTCTGGATGGCATTCCTTCCCTCCAGCAGATCAACCGAACCACACAGCTTGGTGTCATCGGCAAACTTGCTGAGGGCGCACTCAATCCCACTGTCCATGTCACCGACGCAGATGTTGAACAAGACCGATCCAAACACCGATCCCTGAGGGACGCCGCTTGTTACTGGTCTCCAGCCAGACATTGAGCCATTGACCACAACTTTTGTGTGCAGCCATCCAGCCAGTTCTTTATCCACCGAGTGGTCCATCCATCAAATTGATGTCCCTCCAATTTAGAGACAAGGATGTTGTGTGGAACAATGTTGAATGCTTTGCAGAAGTCCAGGTAGATGATGTCAACTGCTCTACCCATGTCCATCAGTTCTGTAGCCCCATCATACAAGGCCACCAAATTGGTCAGGCAGGATTTCCCCTTAGTGAAACCATGCTGGCTGTCACCAACCACCTTTTGTATTTCGTGTGCCTTAGCATGACATTCAGGAGAATCTGCTCCAAGATTTTGCCAGGCACAGAGGTGAGACTTTCTGGTCTGTAATTGCCTGGGTCATCCATTTTCCCCTTCTTGAAAATGGGGGTTATATTTCCTTTTTTCCAGTCACCGGGAACTTCACCTGACTGCCATGATTTCTCAAATATGGCCAGCCGCTTAGCAACTTCATTCGTCAGCTCCTTCAGGACCCGCGGATAGATCTCATCAGGACCCATGGACTTGTGCACGTTCAGATTTTTAAGATGGTCTCAAACCAGATCCTCTCCTACAGTGGGTGCAAGGTCTTCATTCTCACAGTCCCTGCATCTGCCTTCCAAGACTTGGGTGGTTTGGTCAGAGCCTTTGCCAGTGAAGACCGAGGCAAAGAAGTCATTAAGAACCTCAGCCTTCTCCAAATCCCATGTAGCCAGTTCTCCTGAGAGCTTCCCGAGGGGGCCTATGTTTCCCTAATCTGTTTTTTATTTGCTATGTACTTGTGGAATCCCTTCCTGTTATCTTTAATGCCTTTAGCTAAGTTTAATTCTAACTGGGCCTTATCTTTCCTAACCTGGTCCTTAGCTTCCGCGACAACATCCCTGTACTCTTCCCAGGCGGCCTGTCCTTGCTTCCACCTTGTATAAGCCTCTTTTTTTATTTGAATTTTCCTCATCACCCTCATCACCTCCTTATTATCCAAGGAGGTCTCCTGGCCCTCCTGCTGCATGTCCTTCTAGTTGGGATGCAACACTCCTGAGCTTGTAGCATGTGATCCTTGAATACCAACCAACAGTCTTGGGCCCCCCTTGCCCTCTAGGGCTATATCCCATGGAACCTTCCGAAGCAGGTTCCTGAAGAGGCTAAAGTTGGCTCCCTTGAAGTCCAGAGAAGTGAGCTTGCTGCATGTTCTTCTCACTGTCCTGAGGATCTTGATTTCGACCATCTCATGATCCTTGCATCCAAGGCTGCCCTGGAGAGTCACATTTCCAAACAGACCTTCCCTGTTGGTGAGCACGAGGTCAAGCATGGCACCTCTCCTTGACGGCTCCTCTATTACTTGCAGAAGGAAGTTGTCTTCCGCACAATCCTGACCCACAAACTCTCTCTGGACTGATCTCCTGTCCCCAGACAGAGTTCTGTACTCTGCAGCCTATCCCTAACATAAATAGCAACTCCCCCTCCCTGCCTGCCTGGCCTGTCTTTTCTAAAGAGCCTGTAACCTTCCATTCCAACACTCCAGTCATAGGAGCCATCCCACCATGTTTCTGTGATGCCTATTATATCATACCCCTGTAAACATGCACACATCTCTAATTCCTCTTATTTGTTCCCCATGCTGCGGGTGTTTGTATAGAGGCATCTGAGCCGAACTCCAGCAGAAGCCGGCTCATTGGCTGGAGCGGCTAGGATATCTCTACATTGCTCCGAGCATTTATTATAGGTGCTGGCAACTGACTGGGAGTGTTGGGATTGAATGATGCCCCTCTCCCCCAACACATCTAGTTTAAAGCATCCTTGACCGGTCTGGCAACCCTCCTACCAAAGACCAGCTCCATGAGCCCTCAGTAGACCTGGCCTACTAACTTGGGTCCCGTGTTCAAGATACCCAAACCCCTGCCTATGGCACCACCATTCTAACCATTTATTAACCTGGCCAATCCTCCTAGCCTTTTTTAGGGTCCTCCCCTTTACCCTGAAGAACTGATGAAAAGACTATCTGAGCTCCAGAGCCCCTAACCACCTCTCCCAAGCCTCTGTAGTCCTTTTATGTTCTCCAGGCTACTGCTGTCTGTATCACTAGCACCCACATTGATCACTAGAAGTGGGTAATAGTGGGACTTAGTAGAGCAGGCAGCCTCTCTGCAACATCCCTGATCTGTGCCCCTGGTAGGCAGCACACCTCCGTTGAGACTGGGTCAGGCCAACAGATGGGTGCCTCTGTTCTTTCCAGAGTCCCCTCCTACTACGACCCGCCGCTTTTTCCTGGCAGCACCATTAGTGATCTTCTTAACCAGTGCACCAGCTGGCTGTTCATGGTGGGAATGTGTTTCCTCATCAGCCCCCTCCAGAACTGCAAAGCGGTTCTGGGTGGGGACAGCAGATTTAAGAGGAAACCACTTGCTTTTAATTGTCCTCTTCCTCCTTTTTATGATTTTGTTGTTGTTGTTGTTGTTGCATTTCCCAGCTCCCTGAGTTAACGGCCTCCTTCTTTCCTCCATGAGCTGCAAAGGACGCTTGGGGCCCCTGCAGAGTTTGGGCCAGGAGCAAGCATTCCTGCTTCCTCTCAGCTTCCCTGACATCTCGCAGCCTATTGACAGCGTCCCGCAGCTCAGCCCCTGCTGCAGGAGGATCTCCACCAGGGAGCACCGAGTGCAGCCCTGCCCATTGTGCACCCTCCCCTCACCAGACCAGTGCAGGCACTCTCTACACCCCGAGCTCTGCACTGCAGCCTCCCCTCTCATCGGCTCTGTCTGGGTGCCTACGCTGCCACCGCCGGGGCAGCCAGAGCAGAGCTCCCGGACCGGGCCCTGGTCAGTTGACGACCGCTCACCACCCCGCTCGCCTGCCCGCGCAAACTGCCTCGACCCGCTCCCTGGGGCAGGTTTTTACCCACTCAGGGCTGGTGCCGCCCCTGCTGGCTCCGCCCCCTGCTCGCCACTGCTCGCTTCAGCGGAGCTGCCGGCTCTGGGCAGGTTCTGTGGAGGAGTTGAGGCTCCCTCGGTGGCTGTCGCCGCTCTGAGCTGAGGCTCCTGGACGCTGAGCTTCCCCCCGCTCCGGTTGAAGGTGTCCTCTCTCGAGCTGCTCACCTCACCAATTAGCCCTAGTATGATGTACAGATCTCCTTCTGAAAATATTCCAGACTCCATTAATCTCTGTTCCAAGTTCTTGCCTTTCTCCAGCACCTTGAGGCTGCCCATTTCAAAGAACTTTGTGCCATTTTTTACTGTTCCATATCTATCCTACTTGGCTGCATACCTTTGATACTTATGATACTTTGACCTTAACCCCTCCGTATTTTGTTTTCTGTTGGAAAGCACACTGCCTCTCCTTAATTAAAACACCCAGATTGACCTACAGTTGTTCAGAGTTGTAAGGTTTGAATTCTTAAAGGAATTTAGGTTTTGAGAACTAGTAATTACCTGTTGAGTATAGGCAAGCTGTGATTTTTGAAGGCTGTAACTGCAAGTGACTGTCCTGTCGATGGCAAAAGGTCCCCCCTTGACATACTCAGTAACCTCTGGCAAATTTCAAAATTACGCATGACACAAATGATGGAAGAAAAGGTCATCATAAGTTTTTTAACAGGGAAAAGTTATTTTCCTTGCTCTTATTTTCAGAAAGACATGAACTAATTTTCATAGACTTTTTTCATAGAGGAAAATGGAATATTTCAGCCCAAATTGATTAGTGCTATAAACAACCCAAAATGTTCGTAAGAATGTTGGGTGTAAAATGCTTCCTGTTTTCCTTATACAAGCATCCACTGAAGTCAGTCCAAGGCAATTAGCTCTATATGATTATATGCTTATGGCTATGAACAATAACATCTCATTATGAAATCATTCATCCTTTTTCTGGATTTGCTTTTGCATTTAAACCAGAAAAAAAATATGTTGCAGTGTGTTACTTTTAAGCTGTTTAATTTAACCAATGATTGAGTCAAAAGTCCCGAACCCACTCTCTTAAAATATATTGGTTTTCACAAAACCAAGTAGCTCTTAAAGAAATAAGTTTGAATTTAATCCTGTTATGTACCAAGTGTATCACTTTCATGCTATCATATTATTAATGAAATAGATGTTCAAAGAATTCTGAGGAAAACCTATCATAACTGAGAGTTTAGCTTTTATTTAAGAATTACACACATACACACACAAAATGTAATTTAAAGAGCTTTATAAACTCAAGCAAAGTTTAGGAAGCTGGAATCCTAAACCATAAATTTTATGCTATTTCTGAACTATAATTCATGTTATGTATTTCAGAAATGGAAATTTTATAATGTGAACAAGGGAAGGATTTGTCTTTTATCTCAGCACAAGATAGGTCTCTTTCTGTTAATAAATAATGGCAGTCTTCTTGTATTTGTCCAGGTAAAAAAAGTAAATGGACAGGTTGATTTTCAGTTAGCAAGAGATTAGAAGTAACCTAGACTTTGATGTTGAATAGCATAACAAAGGAAAAATTCTGGTGATACTGGAGATTTCTTTTGTAGCAAATTTCTTCTGTCAGGTGTGGGATGAATATCAGGAGTGAGTAATAAGACCACTTTTGCTTAAGACTACAATTTTAGGTACCTGCGATTGAAAACAGGACTGCGTTGTCGGAATTTTTCCTTACGAACCTCCATCATGATGCTATTGTTCTCCAATTTTCCTCTGATGTGTTGACTTCTAAACAAAAAACATTTCCCTGTGTGAGCAGACAGACCTTCAAAATTTCTATTAATGAGTGGCTTTTGAAAATACAGGTTTTAAGAGTAAATCTAACCACCCATCAAATATGTGTTTAAAAGGCCTTGTTTTTGTTTGAAGGCATATATTTTTTGTCTCTTTTCTTTGGTTTAGTAGTTATACAACGATATCAAAAGTATGCAAAATCATTAAAGAAAAAGAAACAAATCTGTTTGAAGCATCTAAGCTTTTAAAGTTTTGTTTCTTAGTTTTCTTGACTCTTATTAAACCATTTAGGATTCTCATTCTACTTTATATAGGCAGCCAAGGAGATTAAAAAAAGTTTTTAGTCATTAAAACTGATTCATATAGGTAATTGTATATAGATTACTTGAAGCATAACAATTATATTGATGTTTATAACATTGGTACCTTTGGAATGATATTCAAAAGAATAGTGTTCAAAAGAAACATGAAATTATATTTAAAAAAAAACCTCAAATCTACCACAGGAAGGTTAGGACCTGATAAGAGCAGTTCCTTAAGTAATTTTTCTTTCTTTTTTTTTTCCTATTTAAAATCAATGTATTATATGTAGTATTATACTAAGTAAATGTGATTGGATAATTAAAATAATTTTACAGTTCTTCACTTTTATTTAAAGATGGGTGCCTCTTTAGAGTAATCTTAAGTGACTGTGTGCATTTTACAGCTGAAATTTACCCTTATTGTTATATCTTTCACATAACAAGAATAATTTTTCTTTAGTGATTCCCTGCATCATTCCTCAGACAAGGAGAGCTGGATTGGTCCAGTGTTGCCACCTCTACAGTACAGCCTATTTAATGGTAATGAGAGTAGCTGCTGCTGAGAATAGCAGAATGCAGGAGGTAGCAAATTAACTCTTTGCCTGTGGCTGGGGAGTGGGAAGAGCAATCATCATCTACTCCTGAGAAAAAAAACAACAACAAACAAAACCTCCCCTAAATCATCCTCTGGTGTCCTCTGCAGCCACTTCCCCCACCACTAAGAGGCTACAGCACGATGAGATAGAAGAAAGATAACTGCTTTCAGCATCCTAAAGGAAGCCTTCTGAGAGGGTTGGATGAACCTTGGAGTGGGACGAGAGATGCTCAAGGATAGAAGCTGTACTGGAAAACTGGGAAAGAGGAAAAGTTTAAAATTTTAAGATTGTCCCAATAAAAGCCTTATTAAATTCAGGAGTGTTGATTTACTGTGAACACTTCTTTGAGTTACTAATTTCTTTCAAACCAACACTTGCTGACTTTCAGGGTTTTTAGAGGAGAACTAATTGAGCATTTTGTAGCTAAGGTGTTGTCTTAGTAGTATGGAGTATTGAGTCCTATCCTTCTCTGTGTACTCTGAAGCAGTCTCTTTTTTTTGCAGAAAATCTTGATCTGAAGCTGATCAGAATAAAAATTGCGAGCAAAATGTGTTGGCTGCCATCTCAGATCTTATGATAAAATTTAACAGGACATCATATGATTAAAAAAACTCCTTGGAGATAAGTACTTAGTCCAGTAGCTTTCAGGGAAGAAGAAATCCACAAGAACAAATGAAACTGTAATACCGAAATGACCAGCACAAATGATAAGTTGTTATACCATTTTCTCAATATTTCACAAGACAGCAGAATACAAGGAAAATTACTAACTGTTTAATTATTTTAGTTAAATTACTTTGATGCATAATGAACATTTCTTTTATGTGGAGTTTAATGGAGTTTTAGTGATTCAAATTTCAATTTCCCAATAAAAGCTTCCCAAATAACAAATATATTATCTTCAGGATATTAGTCCTTTTGTCCACAGACTTACACAGGTAAGCAGAAATGGATGCTTCTAGTTAACTAAAAAGTAGAAAATAATGCCTCCTTCTGGGCTAAAAAGCCATTTTTAATTAGCAGTAAAAGAAACGGACAAAGTGTTTGGTTTTGGTGACATTGAACTTTGAGTTCGGTGTCTGAGGCATGAGATGATAATCTGTACAGGCCATCCAGAAATGTAGCTATTCTTACTTATAGTAGTTTTTTCTCATTACAGACCTCCCTGCTCTTGTATACAAAGTTATTAAAAGCAAGTATTAAATCTTAAATTATTTTTCCACTTTAAGTGCCTCTGAAATTTAGAAGTCAGTTCTGAGAGATACCGAATACCCTCCTTTTCAGATACAAACTAGTGCAAATTGGCAGAACAAAACACTTTGCTGGGTCAGGTTTTTATTATTCTGTTTGTCTAATATTTTATGTTATACTTACATGAGGTAAATCAAGATGAAGTGTTTGGTAAACTAACTGAAAGAACAGTCTCTGCATTATTATTGGCTGGAACTACTGATTACAGAGGTGTTTGATCCACCCTGAGAGCTGAAATGATCATAGGATTTGTTGCTCAACTGTTATGTAGGTTCTGTTCTTGGCATATTTTTATATGACAAGACTGAATGATGAAAAAGTTAGTAAGTAAAAATTCATCTTGGGACACAAGAAAACTTGCTAAATAAGGTACACAGCAGCTAGAAAAAGTCAGTTTGTGTCAGTTTGACACATTTCTTAAAACTACTTGCACATCTTTGACAGTACAAACAGTAGGCTGTAATACTAAGAGAAAAAAAATGGGGGGGGGAAATAGAGGAGTATGTTTTTGATAAATTCTGAATTTTATTCTTGAATACAGTGGGATTGAAATGTCCCCTGTCCTTAATTTTTCCTTTAACATGCTCTTGAAATTATATAAACACACAAATATTCTTGTCACAAAATAGCTTGTTATTTCTTGCCTCATATTGTAAACCTCTTTTACCATCTAAAAATATGTCAAAGTATTACAAAGCCATCATTCAAGTCAATTAATATCATCATGACACAGCATCAGAAGCATTGTTCTTTATGTAAGATGACTTCAAGCATTTGTTTCCCCTTCTAGGTTAAACTTTCAGATGGATTTTGAAAAAATGTCCTGTGAAATTAAGAAGTTTAAATACCATTCAAACAGAAATATTCATAATGATCCAGCACTGGGGTCATGGCAGAAGAAGCAAGTTTTTCTGCATTGCTGCAGCTAAGTCTTCTGTAAGAGTTTTCTACATAGTAGTAAAATGTTTTTATAAAAGATACCATGTTCACGATATCCTGAAGCCAATTCTAGCCAATATGAAGGGCATTTTAACATACATTTGAATTTATATCTGTATGGAAATCTTTTAATAATCTACTTTAGAATTCCTGTACAACCATCTGATTTATTTCTGTATCCAGCAGATATTGTGTCACCTTTGTGCAGAGGCTACACATGTCCAAAGTTCTCTAGAAATCATGTTCCAACATACAACTTCCCATTGTATTAATGTCTGAGACTAATATACTTTCACCAGGGAACTCTTTTCTGAGTGAAAGTCATAAAATGGTCCTAATGATGCTAGCCATCAGCCACTATGGTTGGCTATGGTGATTACCACAGGTATAGTTGTAACCTCATTGTTTAGACAAATAATCACCAGAACAGACATCTTGGCTTACTAAGACCATGTGGTTCCTAAATGAAGTTTCAGAAAATAAGAAAGAAGAGCTCCAGTTCCTTGAAATTTCTGATTTAAAAAGAAAAAAAAAAATCAACCTTCACTTTTTCTTCTTTTTTTTTCCACTTAATTAAAAGACGGGAGTTTTCCTGTCACAGCAAATGCTTTACAGATGGACAAAGCTTCTATTTTTCTTTTCATATAGCCAAATGCCACTAATTTATTCTTCAGATATGAATAATTAAGCTAATGTAAACAGTAGGGAGGTCCAGGAGCAAAATATTTTAATATCATTTATGTGTAAAACTATATGAAACTTCCAAATCACTACTTTCATAGCATTTTGAACACTTTTGTTTGAGATTTCTGAATGACACCTGCTGTAGGCAAAAAATAAATTTGTTCTTGCTACTCTAAGAGGAACACTTTCAGTGAGAACTGTGGTTTCCATCCCTTCTCCAGCATTAATAAAAGGGTAACATAAAAACTATGAGAAGTTTGCTTCTTTATGGAGGGGACTGCATCTCATTTGTACTGAAATGACAGCCAAGCAGCCAGCACTTTGCCTGGAAGGATGGCATAGGTTTGATACTTGGAATCTCTTCTTTGGCATAAGAGGATGTTGAATTGCTGCCTCAAGAGAAAGCAGACTGCCAAGTAGGTTTTTCTTCCTTTCTGGCCTTGGAATCTTAGGTTTGTATATCCTTTTGTCAGTTTGTAAATCACATTACATGGATTGAGTGGATTTATTTTCTAATTTTTCTGTAACTCAGTGTCAGCACCACATATTATATGTGATGATTACCAAACTTTTATTCCCAGCTAATTGTTGCTCCAAGCAATACTCATCTAAGCCAAAGATTCTATAAATTTAGGACTATTGTACTATTAGCATTCACTGAAAATTTACTGATAATTTTTTAGGATTACTTTATGAGTGCCAAAAGCTATGCAAGGATAGAATTCTAGCTGTGATTTATAATGCATAATAAAGCATTCCCTAGCAATTTAAATGAAAGAGCACTTCTATCTGTAGCACATTATATAGTACGTAGATCCTATCAAGAATGTGATTTACAGGAGCCAGTGATCTAAGGCATTTGCTTGCTTGTGCTAATTAGCTCAGATTGAATTTTAAATGTAGCCCTCAGCAGTGGCAACAGAATATACTCTAGGTCACTTTTGGTTGATTACTTGTAGCAGTTCTGGTGGTGAGGAACAGGAACAGAAACTGATCCCTTTTTATTGGCATTTAGTAACAATGACCTCCACTGTTTAAAGCATTTGGATTCAAGTTTAGAGTGTACAAGTTGACAGGAAAAAAATGAGCATGCTTTCTGTTTATTCTATTCTAACAATAAATTCAGGAGAACTAATAAATTCAGAATGAAATAAATAAATGTAATGCAGAGGTAACAAGGGAGAATGCAATAAGGGAGAAAGTTCATTTCACTTGACAGTGAAAGAAATTTTAGAAACAGAGGCAACTGCCTGATGGAAAGCTCAGTGCACTATACAACTGAGCTACTTGGAGATACCAGACAATAGATCTCATTGATCAAGTCAGCTTGACATTTTTAGTCATGTTCTGTTTTCTGTTCTAACTTGAGAGAAGACAGAAGCCAAATTAAATACTTTTACTCTGCTTTGATATCAGGAGGACGTAATGATGGCTTTGGGGGAATTTATGCTATAGTTTCTTGCAGCCTTCAGACTTGTGAATCTGCGTGGATGTGGAAGATATTCCTAGAAAGCATGCTTTTACCTTTACTTGTTATTACAATATCTCTGGAGAAAACAATGAGTACTGGGCTTCAGCATACAAAACATGGTTTTTATCCCTGAGTGGTGTTTTTCAAAGTGGTGTAAAAAAACAGTTATTAAGTCTGTCTAGGAACTTATTCACTAAAAAATTATTCCTACTTGGTTATTTTTAGCACAGAATTATCAGACGGTTAGCAGGTCAGCTGACTTATTGATTAGAAAGATATTTGTGATGTTTATGTGATTTCTTTTTTTTTTTACATTCTGACATTGTTTTACAATATATGTCCTGATAATATGTGTAGTCAATCCCTAGAAAATGAACAGCTAGGGATTTCACATTTTAACAAACATATTATCTATATTGGCTGTTCAAATACATGAACTTTTTACAAGCCTTTGTGATACAAAACAAATAAGAGATGCATAAAATTAGCTTATAATAATTCATTCATGGCTTTGTGAATTACAGTACTTCAGGTTTTGGATTATTTTGTTTTCCTTTAATCTACATGCTGACAAACTTTTAAACACTGTTAGTTACCATCTATCCTTCTGTTTTAATACACTTTCATTTCTCTTTTCAGATTCTTCTCTTGCTTTTTACTATTTTACAAATATTAATACTCCTGTATCAAAATTGATGTCTGAAAACAGTAATACTGTGTTCTTCTATAGCCCTTTACTTTCTGAATTTAAAATGCATTTTGAACTAACTGAACATTACAATTGCAGCCTTTAATATAGGTAAAGAAGGACTGTATACTGGAATATGTTTTAACTCACCCAAGGAAGCAGTTGCAAAGAGAGAACTTTTAAAATGGTCTTAAAATTTCAACAGAGAAAGCTCTGCAGTGCATTAAGGGAAAATAATCATGATCAGCCACTTCACAAACCGTCTTATCTATCCATTTTACATTACTAAAAATTTTAAGTGCTTCAGGTTCATGAAAATGCAGATTGTTTGTGGTTGTTGCTTTCATTACAATTTAGTCTCTGAAACCGAAGGAAACCGCATGTTTTTGGTCACTCAAAAAGTGGTACACAAGAAAATTTTTCAGAGAATGCAAGAGCTGAAATGTGTTTTTGCACCCCTGTGGGCTAAAACATTGTGCCAGTATGACTGTATTTTGAAATAACTTTCACAGTGAGACATATGTGAACCCTTATGTTAACCTCATGGCAACAATGGTGAGCTGTATGATAAATAGTCATTTCACTCTGCTGCTTTTCTACTGCCATTCAAATAACAAAGAACAAATTGGGTAGGAAGCTGTAGAAGTTCTGTAGCAGTTCAGCATTTTGGTGGACATATTTTCCAGTGTACTTTAATGTATTTTTTCCAGTATTATTTTTTATAAGATGTGCATTTTTTTTACAAAATTTTATGGCAAGTTTATTCACCCAGTTGATCTTCCTCACTGTATGCATCTTTTAAAATAACTTGTCTGTATTTTACAGATTTGGTTTACTTTTCCTTTAATTGAGATTTGAAAAAAGCATAATTGATCCCAGGGCATGGGCTCCCAGATAATTAGTTGAGTCATTTAGTAAATTTCTGACATGAATTTTGTATGGATATTATTTATGAGTAATAACACCACTAAAATATTTTTCTTTCTAATTTATTTAGTGTCATATATTGGAAGGGAACAAATTTTTCTCTAGTAAGGATCTCCAAAGTTGGTGAAAGAATGCTGATTTCTTTTTTGTTTTTCTTTTTCTGGCTATAGTGATATTATTTTATGTGAGATGGAAATTTTAATATAGGTTGTGTAGAAACTGAAGAAAGACTGAGACATTTTGTTCTCTTTCAACTAAACCTAGGAAATAAGAGGGCTGAAAACATTTTAATGTTAATTATACTTATGCCTCAGATCTTTAAGGGTAGGAAGGAAAAGCTTCATATTACTGAGTAATTTTCAAATGTGAATTACAAATATCAAATGATAGAATATGTCAGATTAGTCAAAGTTATTAGAGAGCAGATTAAGCTTTACTTAGCTTTTCTCTAAAGAGAATCTTTACATGTAGGAAACATATTCAGAGACTCAAGTTATGTTTGCTCTGAATAGATTTTGTGTAATTATAATTTGCTAAAGTAACCCTGAACAGTATAGATTATATTGTGTGGAGTGGGGACTGTGCTGGTATCTTCTGGGAGAGACAGAGAGTTTATTGTCAAGAGTTATCCTGTATTTTACTTGCTTTTCTCTAAGTGTGAAGCTTCCACTGAATTGCATAGACTTTAGTTCTTTGAGATTTCTAGATGAAAATGCCAACTTTAAAACAAACTTATGACTTTCACTGAAATATAAGAAGCATCTATATTCTTAAATAGAAAGTACAATTATAGCTGCACTATATAATGTTAAAATATTTCCTAACAAGAAAAAAGAAACAAACAAAACAAAAATGTAATTCCTGACACCTCATGTTTCCTCTATTTTGTTGGCATTTGTTCTTTTAGTGCCCTCCTGCCTTGAGTTCTTAACGTTTCTGTTTAATGATCTTATTTATAGAATCCCCACTCTGGCAATTTGAAAACAGGTTTTAGTGATAAATTTTTTTTAAAGAGTATGTGTTCAATTAAATATGTAACCAGATGTTATCAGTATGCCTCCTTAGGTAGCAGCCTTTGTTTTACTTCAGCCACTGGGGATACTATATTTTCCATCTCACTTTTACTCAATTCTATCAACTATTCATATTTTAGAGCCATTACTTTAACTTCTTCCTGTGTTAACTTTCTTATATCCTTATGCATACAAGTATTCCTCATAAGGAATTCTTACTACTAGCAAAATAATGTTTACTATTAATATATTAAAATTCTAGTAATATAGCTACTCCAGTAACTATTAATGTAAGCTTCTTGTATCCTTATGCATACAAATATTCCTCATAAGGAACTCTTGCTACAATCAGAATAGTTACAATCTGTTCAGCATGCTTAAGCTTGAAATAGTTGTAAGATATAAGTCCAACTACAAGTATGTCATCTACACTAGCACTCAGCACTCAGCACAGATTAATTCCTTTCTTCCTGTTCTGTTCTGCAGCTGTATAGATGGTAGTTGCCAGTTGAAGTCCTTTTCCACACAGCAGATGTGGACTTATCTCCATTAGCTGATTCTCTTGCTAATTTTTCTGCTTTTACTTACACTGAAATAATTCAAGTTTGTGAATGTTGGTATCACTTAAATATATTTAAAAACAAAGGAAAAAAAAAACAAAAACAAACCAATGTGGGAAAGTTAGGTGTTGGAATCTCTGGGTGATCTGCCTTTCCCTTAGATCCTCTTTTCCTGTCTTTCATAGCTCTGTTTCAAAGCAAGTGCACCAGTGCAGCTGTTTGCAGGCATCTGGTAACCATTCCAATGCCTGCCTCAGAAGAGAGCACTGGTGTGAAGGGAAATGCACCTGTGTACACCATGGACAGATTTTAATTAGATACAGGTTTTTTCCTTTGGTTTGATGGGAGTGCAACTCATCTTTTCTGAAAACATTTAAATGAGCATGGAAGGAGTGCAAACTTTCTATAGCCTGGGTAAAGGAACTGCAATCTGCCACATTTAGCAGAAATCTCATTAAAGAGAATTCAATAAAAGGTTAATTTCTAAATTCATTTCAACTCCTGAGCAAAAGTGAAGAGCCTTTTTTGTTAATCCCCTTGCTGCAGCATAAGTACTTGCTGATAACCAGAGGAATTTTTGTCCAGATGTTACAAAATATCCTTGAGTAAAATATCATTTTCTCTTCTTAGGTTGGGCTAGTTTTAAGGCTTTAGGAACAGCTTGAATATGTTTTGTAAAAGTACAATGTCTCTCATTCTAATTGTAATTTTCTTTAACTGTATTCCATGTATACATTACTGGATGTTGAACAGGTTCTAAAATGAAAATATTTCTTTTCCTAAATTAATTTTTCAATTTCAAGTTTTGTTTTAAATTAGAATTTTAGTTATCTGTTCTGAGTGATAGAATAAATTTGTGGTTTGTGGCTTTGCTGCAGGAAAATCACAAGTCATTCCACTCTCTCCCCTATTTTCAAAACTGCTTACCATATATTCCCTGGTTCACATGCCACACAAAATTCAGTCATTTTGCAGTCTTTCTGTGACCAGAAGAGAATAAGTGTCATGGCAAAATGTCCTACGAGTGGCACAATAGATGAGTGGGATGTGAAAATCTGAATTTTTCTTCATCATTTTGACCTTGGTTTTAAGCCACAGTCTGCTTCCATCTTATCACATTTACAGAAATCAGTGGGATTGTCTTCCTGGATTTTGTTTAAACAAGGACTAACTCTTGGGAAAAAAAAAAAAAAGTTGATTTCAAATAGTCAGGAAAAAGAAGAGATAAAATCAGCCTGCTGGAATTTGAGATATCTCAGAAATTAACCTGAATTATAATGTTTGAAGAATTTTTTATTATTGTGATTAAAATATTTGGTACTCCCTGGAGAGTAAGTACAGCTTGAGTTATGGCTCCAAAAAGGGAACAGCTGTGGCTTGTTTGTTTGTTTGCTTGTTTTCATGGACTCCAGATCAAGCATTTGGACACCCTTTATATTTTACTGCTACAAATTCTGAGGAATAACAGAGGGAACAATCCAAATGTCTTACAGAAATGCTATTTTTAACTGCTATTTTTACTGGAATAGGACTCAAATGTTTCTTTCAAGGATCACTCTTGATGCATAATAAGATATATTTCTCAAAAAATAAGAGCAGAGAAGAAATAGGCTCCCGTGCTTCCTTTTAGCACATACCGTTTCCCTTCAAGGGCTTTACTTTCCATTGATAAATACACAGCAAATTGTGCCACCATTTTGCAAAAATGGCCAATAAAAGTTATTGTAGTTAGGCCTAATCACACTCTAAAAGAATGATGATTTTATAGAGTCTGTTATTCCAGACCCCTTATACATCACAGCCACATTGATATTTATTGCCTTACGACATTAGTGAAAACAGAGAGATCTGACTACCTAATTGCAATTTTGAGGTTTCTGTTCTGTGTACAACTTGCCAGCTGAGGTCCTTTTCCAGACAGCAGATGTAGATGCAGAGTAGCATTCTGTATTTATTTCTTCAAGTTAAATAAAGACCAAGTCATGGGCCTGGAAATCTAGAATTTTCTCTGGCACCTTTGGCTTTTGTCATCTAGGTTAGCTTCAACTCCACTGAAAATGGAAGCATTTGGTCTAAAATTGTAATAGCTTGGTTGCAAAACTCATAAAATTTTTGCTTAACTTCCTATTTCTTGACCTACAAGGAATAAAATCCTCTTTGATTGGGGTGATCAATCATGCGTGTTTTCATCAGGTTTTGGAAACTTTTAGAATTAAATTCAAATTTTTACAAGGGCTTGTATTTTAATCTTAAAAATAATACATTTCCATCTGGGAGACATCTGTTCAACTGAAAAATTTTGCAGAATGCAGAATTTCTCTTGAGTTCTTAAGTTGATAATATTTGGTAAATTCCTCAATGTATAATATAAGAATAAAGATATGATCCTGATGTTTCTTGGAGGTTTCCTAAGGTTGACGATTAATGCAAAATGGGAACAAGCACCTAATTGTATTGCTGAGGTTTTTTAATTGCTAAAGTTTTGAATAAAACATAATATAAAGACACAAATGACACAGCTGAGTAATCCTTTCAGGACTTTTGGGACAAAGAAATTATATTACTAAGGATTAAATATGAATAAATACAGTATATCATAAAGCATTATATTTAAACATTTAATGTAACAGCCTTACAATACAAATTAACTGGGAACTTCCTCTTTAAAAGCATGCAGCTGAAAATACCAAACCCAAATCCCCCAGCATTAGTGGAAATGCTAGGGAAAGTCTGCCAAAAGGGGGACCTTTGCTGAATACACACTGTTCAGATCACAGCAGGGCCTGTTATTTATACTAGTTAAGTGGCATGGCTGTTTGCTTGAAAATGCAAGCTCTTTAATGTATTATAGTTTAGAATATGAAATATCAAATATTAGTGTAGTCTTACAGTAATAACTCTAATCGACTTACCAAAGGAGCACTACAGAAATACAACATTCATTGAACATGAAATATTACTGGGGAGGAACAAGAATGGTGGATGTTGATCTGACTACACAAAATGTTTCAAACCCAGTCTTTTTTATAGAAGCAAGGGTCAAGAGTTCTACTGCTCTCAACTGCATTATTTCTGGTCCAGGACAGTTGCCTTGAAAAATATTGATCCACTTTTAAAATCATGAAATGCTAAAAAAATAAACATAAACCTGAATCGCAGTACCTGAGTCTCTTATTTCTTAACAAATCCATCCTTACCAAAAGATGGTGTGGCCTGCAAGAGATGAGAATCATGATGATATTCCACTTGTGAGAAGGAAAAATAGGAACTTTGCTAGCTTTTCCTGATATAAAATATCTATGTCTCACTGGACTCATCCTTAGTATCAAGAAATCAAAAATAGTAAAAACATCTACCTTTTTCTTCAAATTTTTATCTACATTATCAATAATCATATTCTCACTTCTGGTACAGAACCCCAATATTGTGTGTTCTTTGTTCATGAACCAAAGGACCAAAAAAAAAAAAAAAATGAAATGCATTGTAAAATTTAAAAATCTATTTATACTACACAAAAAGTAAGAAAAGTTCAAAATCTTGATAATAGATAGTGTAAAAGATAGATTTACCGCAGTGCAGTTGTACTTTAATGCTACAGTATAGTACTTTAATGTAGAGTTTAAGAGTTTACAGACTACTTGTATGAAAACCAAATTCAGAGAAAATATAAATTTATATGGGTGTTAAAACTAACTTTATTTATAATTTAATTATATATTGATCTTAGATAACCCTCATTACCAGTACTTGAAATAGGCAAGAACAAATTACATTTATTTGTGCTGCACATGAGTAATATTGTAGAAAGGATCAAGGTACTTGGTGTTCCTAGCCACAAAATGACCAGAGTAGAGCCTGGACTGCACCAGGAGTCCCTAACCATTCTGTCCAGCCTCACCTGAGGCCCCAACCTCACCTGAGGACCCACCCCCTTTAGCACAGGCCTGAGCTCTGAGGGAGAAGAAGTAGTCTCCAGCTCAGTCCAGAACCTTGTTTTTCATGACTTATCATTTGACATTTTCTGGCCTCAGGTCTGCCTTGTCATCCTGAAGGTGCCTGATGACCTGGGCTCTGGGCAGACCTTGTCTGTCCTTTTGCTGGCCAGTCTGCTTGTGATGGGATGAATCCTGGATGGTGAAGCTCCCTGCCCTGCTAGGTGGGTTATCACTCCAAGTCCCAAAGGTAGCTCCTGACCATTGCTGTCCCTGGTGGACTGTAACTGAAATATGAGTAATCTCAAAACCCATAAACTACATGAAATTATCACTGTTGTCCCTTCCCCACAAACAAGAACTTCCGCTTAAGGGAAAAGTCTAACATCTGCAGAATCACTGAACAGTTGAGGTTGGAAAAGGCTTCTGGAGATCACCTTGTCCTACTTCTACTACATAAGCAGGCTGCTTAGGCCAGGCTGTTCAGGACCATGTCTAGATAACTTTTGAATAGCTCCAAGGATGGAGATTCCACAGCTTCTCTGGCCAGCCTGTTCCTGTGCTTTGTGAAAACTGACACATTTACTTTTTTTTTAATTTTGTTTTAGGTTAAATCCAGATATTGCTGTGTTTAGACCTTTGATGCCATGGTTACATCTGCTTTTTTGACTTGCATGTTGATATTTCAGAGATTATTAGATATAGTTGTAAGAATGTCAATTAGTCATTCATATTATCATGTTTGAAAATACAGCAATTACAAATTATTAAAATAATTTAACATTTCATAACACTTATAAGACGACCAGGAAGTTACTAATTTGTGACACTTATGTATGGCAGTTTACTTTAAAGACTACTATAGTTAATACTTGCAGAATCACTTCCCTTTTAAAAATAAAAATTCTCAAAATACTCTTAAAGTCATATGACTTACATTTATTGGAACATTTTCCTCTGGTAGGATAACAAATAGCTTTTCTTAAAGACATATATTTTAAGTTTTTTCTGCAGTGGCTACATTAGCATAGTTAAGAGCAATATAGGGACTAATTTTTTTTGGTAAAAAAAATAGCACAGAACAATTTTTAAGTTGTGAAGTGGGGAATGATAAGTGTGTTTAGACAGTATGAGACAAATAGTGGTTAGCTTGCAGGAAGGAAAGATCTACAGCGTATTTCTGAAGCTTAGAAGTACAGGAGCTTGGCTTTTAGAATTTTTTATTTTCATTCTTTCTCAGACTGTTAGTGCATTGAGAAGATTACATTGCAGAGATTTTTCCATTTTAGTGGTAGTGAGACCAGCTCTTATTTTGTTTGCTTATGGATAAGTGGTTAACTTGACCATTTGGTTTTCCATGTATCAGTGGGGGGGGGGGGGGGGGTGGGGGTGGTGGTGTTATGGTTCTTCGGTTTCACCCCTGAATTCAACTTAAGAGTTGTTTATTCTGTGCTTTAGTCTGCTGCTTCTTCAAATTAAAAGGTATTGTTCAGTGCAACTAAAAAAGAATAGTAATGATGTCATTATCTGAATTACATTTTCATGAGGGCACAGAAGGGCGATAATATTCAAATTCTACCTAATATCCTGCATGCGGATGTGACAGCATGTGACTACTTATGTACTACTGTTCATTACAATGACAAAAATCAACATGATTTTCCACCCTCGCTATTTTCCGTGAAATAGTGTAAAAAAAAAAACAGAAGGAAACAAAGGAGGTGGAGCAAAGGAACACCTAATAACTTAAACAAAACAAACTAAGTAAACTCCTGCACATACAGAAATTACATTTTAGTAAATATTCTTATTGATCCTTTAGAAACAACTCCATCTGAGAAGAAACTGATTACTAGAAATAATTGGGATACTTCCTCTCCCTTTTTTTTTTTTTTTTTGGTAAGAATTATTTACATCAGAGATTATATCCTATGGATTACTTTTGTTCTAAAAAAAACAGCTGATGGTTGAATAATGCTCAGATATAGGAAAATTCTCAGAAGAATTTGAGGGAGAGTGACTTTGGTTGGAAATAAGAGCTTTGGTGCCTAATTTTAAACAAATCCTTCATTTCTCTTCATTTTCCTAAATTGGGATGACTTTGCCCTCCAAAGTATTTGCTTGCTTTGTATGAAGCCTGTTATTAAAGTGAAAAAATCATATTCTGTCTCCACAAATATTATAGTAATTCAACATTAATTTTTATGAATGGAAAGAGTTAAATGTTATTTAGAAGATCATAGATTTGTTGAACTGATAAACACATTTAATGAAAAATAAAAAGGCAGACCTATAAGCAGTCAAGATTATTTCATTATTTGAAATCAGCGTTACCTGCCTCTTTGAACACCTAACCTTTGTGAGATGCCTGGGAATAAAAAGGTAGCCATATGGTGCCATTTTGTATAATCAGCACAGAGCAGATTGAAGGTGTCCAGCTGTTTAATTTACAATACTTGAATAATTTAGAAGAAACTTCAGTCAGTTCTAGAGTCCTAGGTGTTTTTTAATCAACAATACCTTAGAATTTGAGACTTTTTGGTGGAAAATTTTCTGAATTCAATTCTTCTACTGCAGACAGTGGTGGTCATGAGTTTCTTGGCTGACTGGTTCATCATTGTAATAGTTCCTGTCTTATCTATAATGGCATTTTTAAACAGTATTTCTTCAAGGTACTAATAGAATGAACTGGTATTGATCAGTGGCTGACATTTACTTAGAGACATATATTCACAGATTCAATACTTCTCTATAAACATAAATAACAGTGTTTTTGTTTGTACAGCCAAGTATTTAATATACAGTATAGTGACCTGATAAAAAACCTACTTCAGGGATCACCCTAAAAGGATGCTAATTGATTAGTAGATAAACTGAAATGTTGCTGAGAAGGTATTCCAAAACGCTGCAATTCAAATAAAAGCAGGAACTTGTTGAAATAGATCCTGCTGTTAAAATTCTACAAAGCACAGCCGCATTTTATTGCACTGTGTTCTTAAATGGGGTATGACATGTCCTAGACCTGCTGAGATTAGGAGCAATAGCAAAAAATACAGACCAAAATTTGTCTTTTGGACTCATCTCTTGATCAGGCAGGGCAGGGCTTTTTGTTTAGAGTCTTCTTTTATCTCTTGTTTGCACATACATGAATTGACGACAGTTTCTGGAGTCTAAATTATCTTGTCCTTTGATCTTCTCCCAGTATATTTGTGATGCTGTAGAGACTTTGACAAAAGTTTATAATATCATGGTGGGTTTGTTTTCACAAAATTGCCATGAACAGTGTCAGAAGGTAGCAACTCATTTGTAGTTTAGTATAATTTAATTATGCCTTTAGCTATTTATGGACTACCAGGTCTTTGCTTTGGCTGGGTGTTGCTAGGCTTACTCTAGCGAGTACCATATGTTCACTTTCAGATAGCATTTTTTTCTCTTATGTGAAGTTAGGCCACTTTTCACACCCATAGCTGAAGCTAGAATTCTTCATGACGTTTCTTTGTTAACAAAGAGTCATGTGAATTGTCTGTACACAGACTTCACTTTTTTTCCATTGCATGTTATTTTCTTATAGAGTTCTTTGTTGTCCATATGACTATTTCTTTTGAATCAGTGCTACTACCGTATTACTTTTGAATCAGTGCTATTACTGTAGCCATCTTTGGTACTTGCTCTACTGGTGCTCTTGAAAATGAGGTTAAAACTGCAACAGCTTTTCCTAAATGTCAGACTGGTAACATTTGCTGTGATATAGCTTTATAGGATCAAAGGATTGTTAAAAATTAAGCTTCATTCAGAAATGGGTAACTTCATTTATTTATAAATTTCTGATTGCTTTGTTAAGGATTTGTTCTGATGTTTGTAGTCATCTTGTGTTTAGTCACAGATCTTACTTATGAGCTAGCCCCTTTAAGAGTGCCCAGGGTCCAAAAGATGAACTGATTATTTTTTGTTGTAAATAATTCCCTACCTTTTTTAGAATGTGTCTGTGACTGCGACTTACTTTTTTGTGTTTATGCCAAGTGGATGTTTATATTATGGCTTTGTAATTATCCTACTTTGCTCAAGTTTACCTTGAGGTAAGGGCCTTATTATCTACTTTGACAATGATAAGGAAATATTTTGGCAATTTTCTTTCTCTGGTATTCACTCATGACAGATACAGTGTAGTGTGCTATTTAAATTTCTTTCAGTTGTTCAGTGTGCTGGAGTTTAAAGTCAAGTATAATTTTTTTTTTTAATTCCTTTCTTGTGTTGCTTGGATTTTAATTTATTTGACTATATGCTACGGTACATCAAGGCTCAGCACCATTCAGAGCTATGGACTCAAAGATCTGCATGTTTCCTAACATGATTATGTTACATTTTCCACAACGAAGCAAAGGTTTGATTTTGTTATTTTTCTATAGAATATTCACATCTGTCTGAAATATGGGTTTCTCATTTCAAAGCTATGTAAAGTGCAATATATGCACCTGTACCTGTGTTTTATTTTATTTGTAATTGCATGAGTTTTGTGCCTAAAGAAGTGATTTGTATAAGGTGCAGACATTTTCCTTTATCAGGTACTCCATGCAGAAGAATAGAAGAAAACTGCCTACTGGGGAGGCAGAGTGTGGAATTACTGGAACTATTTTAATCCTAATTGCTTCCTAGCAGCACTAGCACTTCTATAATGATAGATCTAACACAACTGGATACAACAACAATAAAACAAGTAATTCCAATCATATAAGTCTGGCAGCAAATTTTGAGGTCATTTTCTGCAGGTTGATCAATAAGAAGTTCATGTCATATAATCTACATTGAATTTATTCCTGTAATACATCTTAACTTCAAGTGTAGCAGTGGTTAATTGCAAATCCATATTATCCATATTCATTGAACAGAACAAATGAGGACAGCATGAGTAGATGCTTCATGTACCATCACATCAAATGTGTAACTTCTGAGCTGTTTTCCATTCAGATCACTTGGGTTTGTCTATACTCTATCCCCACGACTTCAGAAAGTCTTTAGAGATTATCATAGAATTTGAGTGACTACAGTTGGTGCTTTTATTGACAATGCCTAGTATTACATAGACATTAATTAGACATTTGGAGTTGTATATATTGTCTTCATTGTAGTTATTGTTGATCATCAGAATGTGCTTGCATTTGAAAATATTTATTGTATTTCAGTAATTACTTCTGCAGAGAAGCCTTTTAAATCTACATTTCTTTCATCTTTAACATATTAAACTTCCAATTGAAGCTCCTGGGTTTTTCTAGGCATAGCATACATTTCATTTTAAGGTTCACTTTTGTTCACAACGTGCTAAGTTTATCATACAGTTTTTAGGGCTTAATCGAAAGCCCACTGAGGTTGACATAAAAAAATAAAAGCCTATATTTGACAAGTCAGCTTTGCATGATGTTCCTGGTCTTTTATATGTATTGCTCCCAGACTGACCCCAGCTGCATACAGTTTTATGAACTATTTGCCAAGTAGTTTATGTTTTTCAGCAAATATACTCACCATGAATAATTTTCTGAATTGTTTTTTGTTCAGCATTGCTGTTGCTTGTTTTGTAACAAAGAATATTATTTTCAGTTTCTACTTGATAATGATTTTTGCTTTTAATAGATGAGAAACAAGAAATCAGTCACAGCAACCTGTAAGCAGATAATTGATATCCTTATCCTTGTAGAAATATTTTTCCTGTAAAGAAAACACATGTATTTTTATGAAGAAATTTATTCTCCAAAATTGATTAAAAAATAAGAATTATTCTTATGAATCTAGGTGGATCTTCAATACCAATTGTGTTTGCAATCTATATCTTATATTATTCAACTTCCAATTTTAGAATACTTATTTCTATTCATATAATAAATGGAATTATATCCATTAATTTAATTTAAAATTAATCCATTAAAATATATTTACAATAAAATTTAATGTAAACTACTATTTATATTTAGAATTCAAGACTGGGTTCCTAAAAATGGTAGAAAAAAGGACTTCTTACCTGGACAAAGAGATGAAAAGAAGTTGGTTTTTCATGGCCAGATAAACAAGAAAGAAAATGGAATATTTTGGCAGGCAATTAGCAGAAGCTTTAGAAATGTTGATTTTGGTGGGGTTTGGGGGGGGGGGAGGTGTTGGTGGTTTTTTTTGGCTTCTTTTTTGTGGATTTTTTCTTGTTTGTGATTTTTTTTGTGTGATTTTGTTGTTTGTTTTTGGTTTATTTTAAGATAAAAAAATGATTTAAAAATAATCTCACCTTCTGAATTTAAAAAAAACCACATTTTTTCCAGTGGAAATGTTTCTCAGATGGTCCCTCTTCTGATACTCCACCATGCTCTAAGTTTCTTTCTATGACAAAAAAGTATCAAATATTTCTAATGATCACAGTATATTTGTGTAGCCTGATTAAGGATTAATATTCACCACCACATAATGTCATCTCAAGGGAAATTGCCATGTCCAAACTTGAATTTAGTACCTAATTTAGTATGCAGAATAATTCTATAAATATGCTAGCTCATGCCTAAATTGCAATTTTGTTTATGAATCACACATAATATCTTCCCTGAGCTGGATATAAAGCAAATCTGGAAACAAAAATTAACCAGACTTCCTTTTATTATGCACTTGGACTAATGTAATAGGAAGTATAATTACATAATATCTCATCCAGATCCATGACAAGACATGAATGAGTTGGCAAGTGCCAACAAGCTTGATCATAGGAGTGATCCTGGGAGCAGAGTGCAAGTGGCCAGGTTCTGCTGAAAAAGGACTCCCACAGAATGCAATCCTGCCTTTGAAAGGCAGCAAAAAATCTTGGAGAAGAAGTGGCCTACAGACACTTTGTCAATACTTTGTCAGGGGGTAGTTTAGAACACAATTTAGGAGGTTTTAGAATGGAATTTTTAAAACATTGATCTTATGGGTTGAATATTTTTGCATAAGTATAGATTTAACAAATTGGGAAATCTTCAGTTCATGCCTGTTTCTAGCACCACATAGATTGCATGGCCTAAAGGTTCTAGCTTTTTCAATGAAGCAGAAGCACATACTTTGTAATACAAAGTTATTCTGTATTTTCGTTTGAAATGCTGGTTCTGAGTAAATTTTCCATGAATCACTTAGATTGTGATTAAGGTGGCTACACTCCTTTTTTTTTCATTTTTTTATCATATAAGTTTTTTTAAGGATTCATTACCTATAGGAAGTTTTCTCAAGCTTTAAGACTAGATGGATATCTGAGCATGTGCTATAGTTCAGTCAATAAAAGGTACCGCAGAGCAAACAGCAGTAATCAACCTACATTAAAATGGTTTGTCTTCAAATCTGTGAAAACTTTAATGAATTTGAAGGCTAATGAAGATGAAAGAATAGATTACCCCTTTGCTTTGCAGGTTTCCCAGATAACACATAGTACACTGTACACCTTGACTCTCAACACTTTATGAGATTTGAGTGAGGAGGCACTCCCTGGGGCCCTGAAATAAGGCACATTCACTGTACCTCCAGTCTCCTGTGTCCTGGGTAGGTATGGCTGGAGACCTAGAGCTGGGCTGCTGACTTTTCTCTTTGGAAGAGTCCTCATGGTCTGTGCAAATGCCCTTCCACGCTAACGAAACTTACTACCAACATATGAGAGGAGCAGGGTGATAGTGGCTGCAAAACATTCTTTCGTCTGACACTTCTTACAGGAGCAGGATCCCTCCCACATGGTGCACTCCCTTCTTTCCCCCCACATTTGTAATAATACAGTGTTCTGACTAGACTTGAGTTGGCATAGCTTGACTTTAGTAAATGGGAAGACTGTACATCTGTCATTCATTGGAGCAGTGAGGTTATTGCTCACATTGTGCATTTTGCTTCAGAATTATGGACCTAAATAGTCTGTGAACCTAAAATCTGCCTTGTTGAGGAACGTAGTGTTAGATAGAACAATAATTTCTGTTTCAAAAGGATGTAAAAGTTTACTGCCATTTTCAAGTGGAATCACTGTATAACAAAAGTTTTAACTTCTTTTTGTCATTTTCTTCCTCTTGGGATATTGAACCTTGACAATATTTAAATTTAGGATTCTGTGTTGAAAAACTGGTTTTAAATGAATGGTACTTTTAATACTTAGTAGACTTTCAAATTTATTTTACTTTATTTTGAGAAGCATTCAGGAGCTCCCTGCAAACTGACAATATAATACAGAGAAATTCTGCTTTATGAAGCTCAATACAAAAGTTTTCATTAAACTTTTGCCCTCAGTAAAGCAGATTATTGTTAACTTCAAAAATGATAACTTAGACTTTTCAAAATTGCAGTGGCAAACAGTTAACTGTATTTGGTTTTCAGCAGAGAGATGGAAACATTTTATGATTTGAAAATACAACAAATACGTTGCTCTCTTTAAGTAGAGGTAATTTTGAGGCAGGATGCTAGCAATATGCAGGATTTGTAATAATACGTATTTTTTTTCCTTATCCTTTTCTTGTACGAAAAGGACACTGAATTTATGCTTTCACTATAGTGCATAAAATAAGATCCTTGCACTGTTTTTCATTCAAATATTCCTTGTTTTTAATGACTCTATACTGTAAGAAGATACCGAGCATATAAACAAAGCAAATGGAAATGACAAATGAAATTACAGAACACTAAAAATGTCAGTATAGGACAGTTTGCTGTTAACTTTCTCAGAATATATGAAGCGTATATTGACTTATCTGATTTCTTGTGCTCTGCACTAGCTATGAATTTTACCACAGGACACAATGCAAATAATTTTTTTACAGAAATTATAATAAGAATAGAATGCATTATAAAACTTATCCATATTTTCATAAAAGTGCTATTCAGTGTAACTATAATTGACAGTATAATATATTTGCTATAGTCTATTGAAAGTTTTGCTATATATCTTCTGAGTGGCTATGTTCAAGAAAATGTTATCAGATTAGATACTTCTATTACCACCGATAACAGGATTCTCTTGAGAACTATTTGTTTAGCACCTCCTTTTCTTGCTATTTCTCTAGGCATTAGTTTTCATATTACACTGCATTTTACATGAAATCAGCAAAACTGTAAACTTTCAGATTTCAAGCCTGCCACATATTCTTTGTCCTTTTCTTCTTGCATTGAGATGTAACACATGGTTTCAGTTTAACTGAGCAATGTACTTTGATGCCAGGCTCTGTCATTGTGAAATTCTGGTATCTTTTCTTTCACAATCTAGCCTGTACTATATGCTTCAGGTAACAGTAAAACCCACAGTAGTTGTGCTTTTATAATACTTTTTGTGATATGATATTAATTATACAGTGTTAAAGGCACACATACTGGCCTTGCCCTTTTGTGCATTCATCAGTGTCAAAATTACATTTTCCTCATTTCCCAGTAGCTTCCTGTTTGTTTCTAATGTGTTCTTTCAAGCTAAAGATAAAAACATGATTACTGGGCATATCTGACTTTGTTTATACCTACCAAAATTGAATATTTTCTCAACTCCTGTCTTTCTTGGAAGAAACTTCCATAATGGCCTTAAAGCCAGCACATACATAAAACAAAGTGCATATAAACTATCCAGTATGAATTAAGAATACAATCAACACTTTGGTAGCTCTGCAAATTTAAAAGTGTAAACTGTCTTCAGACCTTGGCAAAACATTTGCAATGAATTGGGCTCATGACTTTACTTTGAGACATTTCTACAGGAAAAGAGATGGTATTTTTGTTTATAGCTACTCAGTGGAGCACAGTGAGTTGATGAGCTAAAATTCTGCTGAAGGGAAGAAAAAGGGTTTAATGGTTACTAAACATATATGTTGAGCTTTGAAAAAAAGTGTTCACCTGGTTAATTCTGTGGGAAGGAGCAAATCCTTCAATATTTTGTTCTGAAGCTGCATTTCTGGTGAATGCAATTGATAACAAAGGGCAAAATAATATATAACTTCTGTAAAGAGCAGCTTTTATGAATTACGGATTTCTGGTTGAAAAGTAAGTCTTTATATCAAGTTGCATGTCATCAAAATAAATTTTTCAGTTTTCTTTGTTTATTTTGTAGAAGGGAAAAAGAGCACAGTGAATTTAGTATGATCCAAAATTTCCTCTTACCCCAACATTTCTCTTTTCTAGTGCACCAACTGAATAAACATGTATCTTTAATGGTATCTACAGCAGCTCTATTAGCTTCAGTAACATCCTTGAGAAATGCACTAATTCCTACATCTGACTAGGAAACATATTTAGGGTTCAAAGGTAGTGAGAAAGCCAATAGTCAGAAAATAGAATATTGGAATCTAATGCTGAATCCTGGAACTGTCATACTCAAAGGGATTTTTGTGGATCTCATGCTATTCATACACAGTATATACAATACAGAATATATGAAGAATATTTTGCAGTAGGCTTTATATGATTAAGCTTGGTTGAGGCTATTGCCTATGTTGCATTCTTTCCCAAGTCTACCTTGTTTTATAATATGTAGATCTTACAGAGGAAGTAAAGAAACAAGTGATGTGTTAGTTTTACATGAAAAACTAAGGACACTTGAATTGTCAATACACCAGAAAAAAATAAAATCAAGAATACAGCTGGAACACTTCTGCAGTTACACTGAGGTGTTTCTTCAGCTTATTTGTCATTATAATGCCCAATAAAAAATAAGAGATTTCTAAAACATTTATCTTGATGTACTAGGAACAAAAGTCTTGGTGATTTTTCATCAGAAAAATTATTTGCCAGCTCTCATTTTGGATATATAAAAGACTGTATACAACTAGCTGTGTTATATCAAGAGTTGGAATTTCAGCACCTATCTTGACACAGAGGATTTCTGTGGCATAGCCTAAAAAACTATTTCTGTTTCTTCTACTGAAAACAGTGACAAATATAATGCTCTAGTAGAATATAATGGATTATAGGAACTACTAGCGTACATAGCCACCAAGATCTCATTTCGCATTGACAGTTGAGGCATAAATTCTTTTTTAGGCCTGTTTCAAACGCAGGAACTCTACAAAAGGGAATGCAATTGTAAGCATGAATATATTATAAGCAGCTGATAGAATTGTGTACCTGGATATACGTATGTATGTACCTATGACTTTATATGTGTTCTTTTCAAAATTCTTTGAGTTTTCAGGGAAATTAATTCTTCTTAGGATATAAAAAATAATAAAATCCAACCCCCAAAACCCCCCAAAATGAAACCCAAACCAAACCAAAACAACCAAACCCAAACATATATACAAAACACAAAAAAAACACTGTAGGCATAACTGGGAAAAGACTCTGCTACAGAAGCAAAGGCTAATCTTAAATACTGTATTTACTTACCTAAATAAATATTAAACGTACCTGGGTAGAAAAAAGTGCATAAAATTATGTCATCTTTAAGATACAGTTATTTGACAATTTCACCTCCTTAATCTTTTAAGGGGAAAATACATACACTGGCTAATTCTATGGGGCTGTTTTTCTTTTTTCCCTCATCAATTAAAGGGTGCCCTGAATGTCCTTTCTGTAATAAAATAAATTCTGCTCAGGTTCTTGTGTTGTCCAGCTTTTTTTGAGTTAGTTTACTGAAACCTAATGTCTGTTTTTCCATGTTAAGATATTAACATGACATGCTTTGACATCAAATTGAAGAATTTCATATGCTTTTAATCTACTGTTTTGTAAACAGAAGCATCATTTAATTAGCGCTTTTGAATTCTGCATGACCTTGCTTTACTCTTTCTAAATATTTGATGTACTGTTCATAATAATCTTCAAAATGTTCTTAATAGAACACCACAATCTGAGTAGTAATATAATTTCCTTTGATTTATGTTTGCTCTTATTATTTACTTTAAATATTTGAGAGAGTCGTGCTTTTGTACCATATAATGATTTTACTGTAGTTAAGCTCTATGTCTTTGGTTGGTTGACATGACAGCGTAATACAGTCATAAGAAGCAGGACTCAAAGGAACTTCATTACCTGATTTAGCAGATTCCTTAGTGCAGGATCAGTTATACTGTTCCTGGCAGGGATTTGTACGTAATCTATACTGAAAGATGTGTATAATCTTCTTAGGCTGTCTGGTCTAGTACTGCATTAAATGTTAGCATATTAGAAATGTTGTCTACGCTTTATTGTTCTAAATGTTATTGCTGTTGTTGCAAGAAAGTTGCATGAGCATGTACCCTTTTCCTGTCTGCAGAAATGTTTTCTGTTTGCGAACACTGTTTTCAGTCTCCTCCATGTCTTTGGTCAGCCTTTGTCTAAAGCAGGAAAAACTACTCTAAGAAGCCACAATAGTCACAAAACTGCAAAATGGAAGGATTACTTTAATCTCTCTATCATATGATTGAAATCAGTGTTTTATAAATAGCCTATTTCTTGTTTTGGATCTCCTGGTCTTATATTTTATTCCTTTAACAGTTTTCTCTCAGCAATTTGTGCTGAGCTTTCTCTGCTTCTCTGAGTCAAATGCTGTGTTCACCGGCTGCAGAGGCAGCACCCACCCTCCCCATGCCTGAACTCTTTTCTACAGTCAGCAGATTTTCTTTCTCCTCACATGTTGTTTCTCTGGGGTCACTGATTAAATAAATCAAAGAAAAGTGGTCTGGTATTGATCTTTATAGTATGCTGTTAGTATTTTCCCTCCGCTCTAAAGTGAATTATTTTATAAGCACTTGTCTTTAATAACTGAGCAAGTCCATTATCTACTCAAGCAGCTCAGCAGTGCCAATATTATAATCACAACACTGTATCAGATTACTCAAACATCAAGTGAAACATGTTTGTGACTTTCTCTTCCTTAGTGCTTTTGTCCTTGTTGTATGACCCAGAGAAAAGTCAAAAAAGTCCCTTCTCAAATGGATCCTCTCTGCTTTCTTCGTGGTTTTGTTTTTAAATTCAGGAAAAGATAAATAAACATTTGTTTCTTTTACTTTGCCTTGGTTACAGTTTTTTCTTCTATTTCTTGCAAGAGATTTTTTGCTTAATGCAGGGAAAGAAAAATAAAAGGATTTGTTTACTGATTCTTTGAAAGACTCAAAATACCAAAGAAGGAGCAGGAGTTTCACCACAAATCTCTTTTCTTAGTATAATGGCTTAGAGGCAGTAGGTAGGAAAGAAAAACTATTAATATGGAATTCAGAATTATGCTACAGAGCTAAACGCACACCTTTTTGGGATGTAATTCTTCTGCCAGTGGGAAAAAGAATAAAAAACTTGCAGAAATTCTCATTTATGACTGTAGTAGACTTAAGTTTGGCCTTGGCAATAGCAGTGTTATATTTATGTATGTGTAACAGATGTATAACCACAAAGCTACAGCTGTAGGCAATGCATTTAGGTGAAAACACTGTAGCTTAATATCTGATAAACTGCCCACTCTACTTAATCAATTCCTTATTCAGTCCAAGAGCATAATTAAGTCTGATGTTTCCAAAATGAAAGCAAGTAAATACTAAAATAAACAGATTAAACAAA
Source organism: Pezoporus wallicus (assembly GCF_028554395.1). Classification (NCBI taxonomy): domain Eukaryota; kingdom Metazoa; phylum Chordata; class Aves; order Psittaciformes; family Psittacidae; genus Pezoporus; species Pezoporus wallicus. Next base: position 958,772 of record NW_026637727.1, read on the forward strand.
ATGGTCTTCAGCTAGGATCACATCAATACATGCATAGTTCTGGATAATGTTGCAAGGGAAAATTTGCTTTTGGATCCACCTTAAAGTGTAGCCTGTTTCAGATGCCATTGATGACTAAATGATATTCCTGACTGAGATTTCTTGAAGAGGGTTAATTTTAAGAAATTTTTACCTTACTTTCCGAAATCAAGACCTTTCAAAACACGTTCAGTTAGAGTATAGAAAGCTGAGAACTGATCCTTGCTAGTCACCTGCTCAAACTGTGGTACATTTAGCTAGTAACTTTGCATGGGTGGAAAAGGAAATCAGTGTATGGCGAACTGAATATTCTGATGATATCTTTTGAAATATTTTTCCATGATTAATATATTGCTCTGTAGTGACCTGGATTACAGCCAACCAACTGGGCAACAAGAATTGTATACGAGTATGTTACTGGTTGTTGAGCATTAACATAGCTAACACCATTTAATAGTGCAAGTTTAGTTTCTTAAAAGACATGGGGTATTATAATGTTGGCTAGAATAGTCTTAAATTATTTCCTATAGCCTGTCTTCTGTATTTGTTTTTTTTTTCATTGCAATTGGATTCTATGAAACGGAGACATTTTCTGTGTACCGTACCAAACCAAATCATATTACAGAAAGGAGAATGCAGTTAAGTGATTGATAAATTACTATCAAATGACAAAGAAATGTTACGCTATAAAATGTGTTGTGAAACTAATGGATACTTCCAAGTCAGAATGCTGGAAAGAAAAAGTAAAAAAAGATATGGGCTTGTAAAATGGAAATGCAATTGTAATTTCCATAGAAGTAGATTCTAAGAAGAATCTGGGAGGAAGGCACTAGTTGGTAGCAGTTGGACAATCAGAAAAATGAATAAACAAAGGATTGATGGTCAAACTTTCTAATTCATGATCTTCCATTTCCTGTGGCCTGGTTTTAGCCCAAGGCTCTGCTCCCTGAAGCTCCTCACTCACAGTGGCCTCTTTGGGAATGAGCTCTGTGCATAATACTGAAGTGGCATGTGTGTGGTATGTGAGCAGGGCTTTGGAAAGCTCTGGGGTTTTGATGTGTTGCCCAAATCAAGTTTTATAATTAAAATCACAGATGGGAAACTGTGACTCCCTTCAGTTTTTGACTGCCCAACCTAAAAGGCATTTCATCAGACCAGCAAGATACATTTGTCTAGTGAGCCCAAAATAATCTTTAAAACAAACTCCAAATCTTTGTTGGAACCACTCAGTTTTAAAAATCCCAATGTAAAAATTGAATTAAAAAGTTTTCTCTAATGTGAAGCATTAGGTGGCTTTGAGCTGCTACCAATTCTCACACTTCCACTTGCAATTTCATTCTTCTCGGCACAAGTTCACTATCTTAAGCATCATAAGACAGGTCACTGTTAAGAAAATACTTTGTGTATCAATCAGAGATGCAGTGCTTTGCAGAATCTTCCTGTTGCATTTCGTGATAGCTGGAGGAAGTCCCAGGTCAGAAAGAGTGATTTGAAAAAGCTTATAAATGCTTTGTCCCTGCCAGGCTTACAGTAGGGCAAAGTCTATGCAGCAGCGATGTGAAAGAGATGGTAGATTAGTGTGCAGGCAAACTACTGTATTTGCCTTGGAAGCTGATTCCTTCTGATGAAGTGGAGAAGGGGAGGTCAAGAGAGTTACTGAAAGAGAAAGGTGGATGAAAGCCACGAAAGCAGGAATTGAGCATGATTCTGGAGGTCATATTCTTTCACATTTGCACATTGCTCTTAATGAATACTACAGAGAAGGAAATTTAAATCAAAGTAGCAAGACAAGATTATTTCTGAGAATTTTACCCAGGACATATTGTGAGGAGAAAGCATCAAATCTGAGACAAAGCCAAGCTGTATGAGGGAAGTCAGGCATGGCTCAGACAATGAAAATCTACGCAAGTGGTAATTATGGGAGGGGAATAGAAGCCTTGGTTTGTTCTGATATTCACTTCTGCTCATATTTTAAGTTGATGGAAAGATATGCAAAAGCAGTATACCGTGTACCTGTACAATATAACTGAATTTACATGTTTCTTCTGTTAATATATTATTTTCCTTATCAAAGAAATATGGATATTTTTTCCCATGAAACCACTATAAACTTTAGGAAGATTGATCTCTGACTAGAAAAATACAAATATTATAAATCAATAGTATAGGTCTAATCTAGCAGGTTTTGTTAAAAATCAATAGGGTTATCATTTGATGTTTTATAAGCTGGAATAGCCACATCTATAAATCTTTTTATGTTACAAAGTTGAAACAGTTATCCAGTAGCTTTTATAGTAATTAGAAGAAAAATGAATTCATTCTTCAGAGGAATGTATATCCTATCCCTAAAATAACTCTTTGAATTTCTCTTGAGCCTTTGGTTCAAACTTTGATAGCTACTGTCAATCAACATCATTTTGTGGCCAACCTAGCTGGCAAGCAGTTGTGCTTGCACAGATGCTACACACTTCTATTTGGCTTATGTGAAAAGAATACGTTAGACATCTGCTATGACATTTAATTTGATTGATTTATCACACAGTGTAAAATTGCCTTAAAAACATGCTAAAATCCTTGGTAATATTCTAGGAAGTTAAACTTAGATGCTCATTGTCCTTTTCTAAATTACTTACTAAAAATAAAACAAACGGATTCAGAATACAAATTATATATATATATCTCCCCATATTTCCCAATTATTTTATTATATAATTATCTTATAAAATTTTCTACCACTAATGTACTTATAGAAGCTTTTCTTTTTGCCCTTGACATCCCTGGGGAGATTCAATTGTATCAGGGCTTTAGCTTTCCTAAGATGATCTCTCTCTGCTTGGACAATTGCTCTCTATTCTTCTCCTTGAGGCTACTTCTCCTTGCTTTCACCCTCTGTAGACTTCGTTTTGGTGTCGGCTTGTCCAGGAGCTTCCTTGTTCACCTGTGCAGACCTCCTGGTGGCTTTGCATGACTGATGAAAAACAGAAACAATTTTTCATGATCTGCTAAAATTAATAATAAATCTGTTTTTCAAGGGTGTTTTTTGGCATGTTTTTTCCTTTGCAAATCAGTTTGCTTTCCTATTATTTTTACTGTAAGTGTTTCATCAATATGTGATTTTAGAGCAAAAGAATATTTGGAAGAGCATTAGTACTCTTTAAGAAAATTATCCATATGCTTACACTTTTGCAAATGGCTGCTTCTGTGTTGATGCTTTACACAAGTCTCTAAAACTAACAGCAGTTAACTTGTCCCTGAAACTATTTCTTATCAATATTTTCATATGCTTTTTTTCTATGCAATAAAAAATAAGGCTACCTCTGGGGTTGTTTTGTCACCACAGATGGGATGCTAGGATTTGGTCCAGCCAAAGTAGCACAACCCTAACAGTACTACAGTTTTCTAGCACTTAAATGAGAATGTGTAGATGTCTTTAACTAGACACATGGTGGTGTAGTAATGAGCTGCTTTTCTCTTAGATTTGGAATGAGGAAGTATGCTACTAATAATTTTAGGGGCCAACTCTGGAATTTAACTCTTTTTCAGTAACAGATTTAAAAGCTTTGTCTGGTGGCTTATTATTGTTTAAGAGATTCCAGTTTAAGACCTTCACTAGAATTCATTAGTAATAAAGTTGGGATAAATAAAAGATATAGTCTAAGTGTTTTTCAATGCATAATCCTGTATTTGTCCAGTGATGTTAAATGAGAATGTGCATGATCACTTCTAATCACTATAAACATCTGGGTGATTTAGGAGTTTATAATCCAGGACACTGGCAGGATAATTGGTTATGTTGAAGGAACAAATAGCTATTTGTGCTGACTTTCACACTGTTAGGGCACACAGACAGTATGACATAGTACATCAATCAGAACCTTCAGATGAAAGATTGGCCAGCTCTTGTACCTCACTTTTGGTGATATTTAATCTAAAATATCTTCTTGACAAATTGGAAGATAGTGAGTTGTTGAGAATTTTAAGTGGAAGTAATGGAAGCCAAGATAGCTCTGTCACATTCTGAAGTAGTGAAACTTGCTGCAAGTACTATCTATGGCGGAAGAAAAATAGGAGAGAAATATATTATATGGAAGGTGTTTAGTTTCAATCTGGTATCTTGTGTTGATTGATGTTATCTTTGCAACACTTGCTTTGAGCTTTATGTGTATCCTTGCCTTCCCTTTTTTAAATACTGCCATCATGTTGCTTCTGTATGTGCACAAACTGCTTCTGTTTAGAGAAAGGGCCTATTTTCATCATCTGCTCTTAAAAGCTGTTACAGTCTCAGCAGATTGTCCCACCATTAGCTCCGTTTTTTGTTATTTGCCATTGAGAGAGACAGAGGTATTTCTCCACTTACACAGTTCTCACAGATTCTTGTGGAATATGGGTGGCATACAATCACTGAAGCAAGAGATGTTATTTAGTGCAGTCTCATTTAAATGGTGTTATAGTTCCTTCATTTCTCATGTTGGCCAGTAATTAATTTTTGATGGGGTTCTTGGCACTATGAAGTGCATTAGCTGGTTTTGGTTCACTAGTCTTCCTTCAACTTTATGATGGTTTCAGATGTAAAACTGCTTCCGACTGTGTTTTGAAAACGCTTTGTAAGGAACCTTTGCCATTGCAGTTCACTCCTCATCTGAGCCAAAATTTCAGAGGGGTGTGTGTGTATTCGTGTAGCGTGAGTGATTAGGCCTGATGGACTGTGCCTAGTGGGTTATACAAGGGATAGGAACATATTTATTTGATTTCTTTTATGTTTTATTGAATAATGGTTGATGTGTACCTGGTACAGAATGGGGAAATGTGTATATAAGAAAAGATTTTTAAATTATATTTCATATTATTTAAAGTGGTGGCAAGTGTGCTTTGATGCAGAGGTTTTCTTTTCCTTTCACAAATTCTAGGTAAGTAAATAAGTCAAAAGAGGACATTACTAAGTGGAGAGTACTGAGATTTAAAACCAACCAACCCACAAACACTTCAGTGTTCTGCTTCAGTTTCAATCTACATCAGATGGGAAATTTTTAAGACTACCCCCAAAACCAACAGCAGATAAGTAGCTGGCTGCTGCTGCTGTCCAGCTGTCTTTTCAAATCCTTCATCTCCTGTAACCAGGAACAGGCTTATACCTGATTCTTTCCTCAGCCTTATTTCAGTAGTGAGTTTTATAAATGTTGCCAGAGTAGACTTGACATAAATCCTTAAGAAAAGGAATGTGGCGAGATGGAAACAGTGGACCAAAATAAATATGCCATATTTTATTATATTGTACTAGAGACTTTCTTTCTATAAGAGTGAATATCATGAAATGTTCATGACTGTTTGAAGGGATGGTATATAATTTATACACAAAAACAAAGTCAAAAATTTTCATATTATCTTAAAAAATTGCCTTGAAAATATCACTTGTATCCTTCAAATAAATTATAACCAAGACATTGCCTTCATATGAATTTAATATTTTACTGTGTTACTATAGTACTGCTTTCCTCTGCAGAAATTTTTGGGAAAATATTCTAGTATCACAATAAAGCATTTCTTACAGCACGTCCAAAAAATTTCTCAGCAAAGACCTTCATAAATTATGTGGCTTACACACACCTACACTAGCAATAGTAATGTGGCATTTTGTTAGTTATAAAAAAGCTATTATACATATGACATACATATATGTAAATGTGCTTTGTGTGTATATGCACACATTTAGGAACAGGGAAGCTGCTTCTATTACATGCTCTTGCTTAGTATTCTGGTCCTAGTTTATGCATGTACAACATCATTATGACGGCTACTACAACAAACTCAAAATTCTGTATTTTTATGTAAGTTCTTCTTTTGTAAGATTTGTATCACAGTTTTTGAGGAGTACTAAGGAATAAAAATAACAGCTCATATGAACCATCTTGTGGCCTTTGAAATGAAGCAGCACATATTACTTTAGGCTACCTGAAGAACTGACACATTACTTCTGTTGTGCATATCCAGTCAAATTGGGATGCAAAAAAATCCCCAGAATACAGAAACCAGTTGACTTCTTTATAGAAATGGCCCCACCCACATAATTTCTGTCAAGAGATGTTGTCACCACATAGTAAGACATCAGAAGTGTCTAATAATTTAATAGACTAATTCTCTACAAAATGAAAGTGTAATAGAAGTTGTGAGAAAAAGTGAAAATTTTGTCCAAGTTATTTTTAATTAGGGGTTTCGGGGTTTTGAGAGTTAAGAGAGAAAAACCTAAGACCTATATGAACCATATGCTCTGCTTTCTGGATCATAATATAAGGCAGGCTGTTGGCCAATCCAAGATAGGTTTATGAAACAGTGTCAGATCAAAGGAGGTAAAAATATGCTGTTTTTTGTTGAACAGCTGATTTTTAGACAGGTTAAAATAATTTATCTGACCTCTATGCATATATCACTTTCATTTGCAGTTTTCTAGATAATAAAATGATAGAAAGCTTCATCTAGTCTACAAAAAAAAAGGCATGAAATACTTCTGAGATATTGTAGCTGTGTCTGTTTCTGAACATGTTTCTATTTTTTCAGGTGGTGATATAAAAAAGAGCTAAAAAATTGTACTAAAAATTGTATTGAGTTAGAACGGAATATAAAAACTATAACGTAGAAAATTACTTATGTTTAATAAGACTGACAGAAAGCACCACGGTATCATGACAATGTGAACAAAGGACCTATGCTAAAATTTTTCTGATATGATATTTGTCTGCAGAATATGTAAATAACTTTTGTTTTTTGAATTTGCAATTGCAATATCTTAAAATTCATATTGTCAAGGCTGAGGAATATAACTCCAACTACAGAAAAAAATAAGCTTAAATGCCTTGTGTTAGAGGTATAATTTAAATTTAGACTTAGAATAAAGCAAACTGACATTTCAGGCTATCCCTGAAATGCACTCAGATGCAATATTAAAGGAAGATTGTTCAGGAGTAAATGCTAAAACAACGTAGAGAAGGTTAACATGGAAAGCTAATTAGTTTCCTTCAGTCCAGTCTCCAAATGAGCCTTTCAGCCTTGTAGGTTGGCTGCTGAGGTATGTCACTTGGAAGAAAGGGATATGAAACTACACAGGAAGAACTGGAAGAGCTAACAGTGTATTAACAGGTTCTGTAACACCTTGCCTGAGAACTGAATGAGGCTACTGAATTTCAAAAGCTTCTGGTATAATTATGTGTTTGTGCTGGTATGTCATTTTCAAGAGACTATTGCAATCCAGCTATTTACAAATGTACCTTAAGGTGGTTATCTATGGTTCTCCTAACTTTGTAATTCCGTACTTTGAAACAGCTCTTAATAGGTAAGCACTGCCAGCAAGCAATAAATGTGAAAGAGTAAACAAAAGCACTGAATGATAAATTTGCAAAGCTGTGTTCCAAAAGCAGATCAGGGAACACAATTAAACATTGGCAACTATCCTACATCTAAGTTTATATTTGTTTTAAATGCAGATTATCGCTGGTAAGAATATAAATTCTTACAACCAAATTATACGGAGGTTACTAACGTGTATACAAAACAGTAATTTTCCTATGTACAGTGCTGTACTCAATTGCACTGCAGTAAAACCTTTTCCAAAGGCCTTTCATATTCCAGTTACAAATTAATTTTTTTTTCCTCTAAATGCAGGCAGAACAGTAGGAGGTACATCTATAGTAGCTGATGCCCCTCGGCTGTTCTCTTTCACAAAACTTATGCTTTTGTTTCTTTAGCAGCAGAACACTTACTAATTTTGACATCTTCAGTTGTTCAATTATGTAGGATATTTTATCACTGAGCCTACATCATACTACAGTTATTGTGGGAAGCTGCTGAGCTACTGAGCATCAAAACCCTGTCATTTTCACACATTTGTTGAGACATTGTAAGCTGAACAATAGGCATTACCCAAGGGAGATATTAATGGTACTAAAGTGTTTTGAGCTCTGCCTGACCTGAAAGTCAGAAGACATTTGGAAGGGAAAAAACAGGCTGGTCTTAGGTCTGTGTGGTGGGCTGACCTTGGCTGAATGCAAGGGGCCCACCAAAGCCACTTGGGCTGCCTTCCTCAGCTGGACAGGGGAGGATCAAGAGAGGGAGATACTCACCAGTTATTGTCATGGGCAAAACAGACTTGATTTGAGGAAAGGAAATAAATTAATTTGTTACAGATCAAATCAGAGTAGGATAATGAGAAATAAAATCCTGAGAACACTTTTACCTCACCACCCTTCTTCCTGGGATTCACTTTGCTCCGTTTTTTCTTTACTTGACTCCTGTGGTGGCACAGGGGGATGGGGAATGAGGGTCATGGTCAGTTCAGATGTTGGCTCTCAGCTCCTTCATCCTCAGGCAGAGGACTTCTCAGGCTCTTCCCGTGCACTACCTTGGGTCCCTCCGTGGGGTGCAGCCCTTCAGGAACAGACTGCTCCAGCATGCTTCCCCCACAGGGTCACAAGTCCTACAAGTCCAGCTATGGTGCATACTCCTCTCTCCATGGGGCCACAGGTCCTGACAGCAGCCTGCTCCAGCACAAGCTTCCCATAGGGTCACAGCTTCCTTTGGACATCCTCCTACTTGGTGTGGGATCAACTCAGGGCTGCAAGTGGATAGTTGCTTCATGGTGGACCTCCATGGATTGCTGGGGCACAGCCTGCCTCACCATGGCCTTCACCATGGGTTACAGGAGAATCTAGGCTCCAGTACCTGAAGCAGCTCCTCCCTTCCTTCTGCACCAGCCCTGGTGTCTGCAGAGCTGTTCCTCTTGCATATTCTCCTATCTCAGACACTCCTACTTCTGGCTGCAATAGCAAAGTTTGTTTGTTCTGCTTCTTAAACATTATTCCAGAGGTACTGCTGCCATCACTGATGGGCTCAGCAGTGGGTCTGTCTCAGAGCCAGTTGACATGGGCTCTATCAGACATGGGGAAGTTTCTGCCAGCTCCTCAAAGGATCCACCTCTGTAGCACCCCCCCCCATCCTCCCACACCCCCCTCACACTACCAAAACCTTCCAATGCAAACCCAGTAAAGAATTTGCATGGAATAAAAGCCTCTGAGAATGTGTTAATCTTAGCCTCCTGTTCAACAGATGTTTATGTATAAAGTAATGTCATGTTATTTTGTTAATTGGTGTCAGTAGAGAAAACCAGGCGGTTCCATGCAGTGGTTTTTGGGCCCTTTTTTGGGTCCTGCTCTTCATTTATCCTTATCTTTGGGAGTCTTTTTTGAACGTTTGTGTCTTCCCAACTTTTCTTTAGTACCAACGGCATTCAACAAATGCTCTTGACTGTTTCAGTGCTATTTAACTAAAATGTTTTTATTCAGCCTGTAGTTTTGGCAGTGGCATTATCAAGATGCTTGGTTGTCCCTGGAGTTGTAAGTAAGTAAGCAAAGATAATGCTGTATCAATTTATGGTTTCCTATTATTGTTATATTTCCACCCTGTGTGAGGTACATTGAAGAATTATAAAATACCTCCTTTTCTATGCCTCTGGTGCTCAAAATGGTCCACTGGAATTTAGACTATATGCAGTGTACACAATTCAGGAAAAAAGAGTTTATTGGTAATATGAGTAGTATCTGAAAGTAAACCTTATCTTAGTATATAGAATCATAGAATCATAGAATAGTTATGCTATATGAGAAGAAAATATATTTATAAAATCAGTAGTTCTGATTTTATAGATAAATCAAAATATTGACCTCCTGTTGACATAAAATGCAGTGCATATTTTCCTTTTTTAAATATTTGAAAGAGAGCATATATTTACTTTCATACTATTCTGCTTAAAAATGCTGAGTTATAGGTCAATGTGAAGATTTCCAAGGACAGAAAGACTAAGTAAGTGTTATATAAGCTATCTGTTTCTGGACACTTTTTGAAACAGACCACCACCCCCACCCCCCAGGAATAGTTTTTCTTCCCTTGAAATTTTAGTGCTTCTTCTAATCTGTCTCTTTTTTATTTGAAAAACTCCAAGCTGTCCAACAGAAGACACTTCTATGAAAATAAGGCAGGAGGGACTGGGAGCTCATTTCAAGGATTCCAGAGAATTCAGACAGAGTCCTTATTTAGGAGGGCATTTCATATGACAAGTTAGTGTCTTTTCAAAGCAAAAGTCAAGTATGCTTAGCTGGAAGCATGAAGTTAAACATACATGATCCTGAAGAAAAATCAGTATCTGGCAACAGAGGATTTGTGCCTCAAAGAGATGTCTAAATAAATTACATTTTGTGATTATTTCATTAAGAATTCATTAAAAGGAAAAACAAACAAACACAAAACAAAACCAAAACAACAAGCAAGCAAGAAAACCCTCCAAAACAAAACCAAACTAAAAAAAAACACCACAACAGGAACAAAATCAAACACACACAAAAAAGAAAAAGCTAAAAAACAAACAAAACCAAACCTACAAAACAAACAAAAACCCAGCAGAAGGGACCTAAAATGAAGAGGGAATGTGCAGAAACTTTGATGTTGCAACTAAGTAACTGATAGGAGGGTTTAAGAAAAATGCTACAAATGGAAAAAATGCTACAAATGGAAATGAAGATCTAATTGAGCACGTTAGGGAGATGTAAGTTTTGCCCACTGTACTTTAAAAGCTGTGAATTAGGAGGGTTCTGATGGAATTATTTCAGAGAAGCAGCTAATAAGAAATTAAGTATTTCAAACATAGGAAGTCTGTGAAAGAGCTGCTGCTGCATCACTGAGCCTACCAAAAGAGCGAAGGGAGCACTTAAGGTGAATAAGGTTTATGTTGAAAAGCTAAGTGATTTGTAACTCTTTTCAAAAAGCATAAATTAAAATGTCAGAGGAGGTACTTGAAAAATATTTAGCAGAAATAGGAGAGGTCCAGAGAAAGATGACAATATAATAGGAGACCTGGGAAGGTTTTGTAAAAGGATAGATATAGAACATTTAGAACCCTGTTTGTGGAACAGAGTGGAGTGAAATGGGACATAAACATGAAAATACCAGCTATAAAAAAAACCCTAATAATTAACATCTATTCCTTTTATAACTGTATATGTATTTTTTCATCAAAACACAAATATAGCCTGGGACACTCACTGCCACAAGCTGTAGGATATTGGATGGTTTCTGTCTTGGATGTACTATATAATGCTGGGTTTTGCAATAGGTAGAGTCAAAGATTTGTAGACATTTCAGTGCTTCAAACATAAAGCATCAACACATTAAGCAGAGTAATGATGAAATTTCTTTTTAAAGTGACTTATTTTATTATAGAGTCTCTAAAAATTTCCCTGGAGTACCTATTTGAAACCTAGACAAACAAATAGATTAGAAGCAATATTAGTTTTAACTAATGTGCAAGTTCCCTACAGGAATCTTTAATTCAACATACAAGATGTTGGCAATCCTGTTTCGGTTTAGAAAATCACTTCAAGAATGCATGTGTCTTTGAGAATCTATATATGTGTAGTTTGCTAGTATGGTTTTCATAAATTGGCATTCAACATTTTATTATGGGTTGTTTTGGTTTTTTTTTGTCTATGATGCAGTATTCATGACTGAATCTTTAGCATTCTTCTGCATTCTGTCAGTTTCCCCTGCATTATCGGCTTGTAGCCAAGTTTCATTAACTCATTTTGCATTCCCTTAAAGTCTGAAATCTAAAGGCCTGTGCTTTTGCCTTCTATGGAGTACTATTTGTAATATATGCACAAATGACTAAATGTAATAACTGGTGTGAAAAGTCACTCCGTAGGAATTTCACAGGAATGTGAAATATGGTACCCAGAAACTGAGTGACTCTGGGCACAGTCTTAAGTGTAGAGGAAAAAAATATAATGCTTGCCTTCTTTCCAAGTAACGGAACTATTGCTGTGAGTTTATCTTGTGAAAATCAAAGCATCTTGCAGGTTAGAATTTGTCCATAAATAGGGCTTTTTCTAATCTTGTTTGTGGTTTATAAACATTCTAGTGTTCTGCTGCAAACACATGTTGACAATACAATTAAATAAATGATTTATTTTTCTTCACAGCAAATTACCTATGGTCTATATCCAATATGCTTCCTGAACCTAAGCATTTGGAAAAAAAAATATACGAAATAAAAGATAGGAAATTCAGGAATAAATTAAGAGTTGGTTTGGATAAATGAATAAAGTAACATAGTCTATCTCTGAATATGAATACATATAGTTAACTTACAGTAATTTTGATCCTCTTCAGTTCTGCCTCACATGGAGAGAATGACTAATTGAAACCTTATCTATCTCTGGATTTTTTTTTTTTATTTATTTTCTGCATGTTATTTTCAGGAATTATTTTCTTAAGAATGAACACTGAATTGTTTTGTAATCTAAATGTGCAAATAAAACAGTTAATTTCGTCCTGAGTCTAGTGACATGGTTCACTGAATTCTTTGCAGATACCTTAGAATGAACACTTTAAATATTCACTTGATGAGGCACAATATTATTAACAGCTTACCCATCCAAAATTGAATTGGTTAAAACAGAAAATAAGTTTTGATAACAGAAAAAGACAGTATAACTAAAATGTAAAGCTGACATGATGTGTCTAATCTACCTGAAAAAGGTGAAGTCACTTGAATGACTGCAGTTTAGTTCTAAAAGGTGTTCTAAAGTGTTCTGAGGTAGGACCATCTAATGATTTGTTCCTTAGAATAAACTAATATAGACACAAATATCTAGAAATGTATTTTCTTGATACTGATGGTATTCTACTTTCTCAAGACATGAAGCAGGAATTATTGGTATAAATAATATTAAATAATTCATCATTCTTAAAAGGCTAGAGATGAGGAATAGATACATTTATAGCTGGGTGATTTTTTTTTTTCTTTTTTTTTTTTGTGTACTTGGAATAAAATCAGACATGAACTGAGAGCCTCATTGATGCAGCACCAAATATTTTTTTTTTGGACATTACTTATTTTCTTCCCATACACTTTTTTAGTTTTACTACTTGATTGTTCTTTTCTTCTCTTGTAAACCTCTGCTTCTTTTACTTGATGGGATCTTTCTGCTGCTACTTCTTCTCTTGGCTTAAAATAAGATTAAAAAGACTATACACTAGATTGTTTTGAGTAGTTTTAGAACTTCTGTCAGGTAGGGGTTTTCTATGTAAATCTAATTTTAGAAGTCAGGTAGCTTTGTTTCTTCCTCACATAATATTTATGTTCACCTAGTTTGAAATTATTGGAGACTTTATTTGTAAGAACTTTATCCAGTTTAATCTGGTGCACAAGGCATTCTTGCGACTACACCCATTTCTACAAAAAATCAGGCATCCCTGTTAAACATTCCGCCTTCCTTAATGCAACATGAGGAGAAAGGACCCAGCAAAGGGCATAGTTCCAAAGAGCTCAAAGGGAATTTGGCATCAATGGAATTAGCTGATCACTTCCAGTTTAGATAAAACAGCCTACTTCCTGGAAGGCACAGCATATTGAATCTGCTTCTCCTTTACCACTAAATTAATGCATTATATCTCAAAAACTGACCTGCAATTCCTTGACATATCCCAGCCTAAAGAATCGAGTTTGCTGTGAATTCTCCTTAGCTCCTTTTCTTGCTTTCACCTGAATTGCACCTCAGTTACCAGCTGGTGTTCAAGCACTGCTGAGGTCATTAAACCATCAGTTTGATCATATTTGAAGTATCCTAGATATGGACTGTGAACCATGCTGTGTTCCTTACTCTATAAATACAGTACAAAATGAAAATTTAAACCCAAAGACTGAAAGGAGGATTAGACATTTTGTACGATAGGTGGCAAGCAAAGTATATCAGCAACTTTACCAAGGACACTGCATTCATTAAGGCAGCAATTAAAAATATTTTTACAAGGCATGAGCTTTTCACATGATGTGAAGGATGTCTGTTTTCAAAGAAAGAAAATCCCAGTGTGTTGAATTAATTTCTCACTCATGCTGAGAGTGGGAAGCAGCAGAAGGAACGAAATGCTTGTAATCTACATTGCAGCATGGAGTCTAAAACCAGTTCATGCTATAGTGTAGAGTACTTCCAAATTTACACATGGCTGAAAGTATTACAGGGAGAGCAAGAACAAATGACCCAATTGAGGCAACAACTGATTTGCACTTTGCCCAGGTTCTGCAGAGTCTTAAACAAAGCTTAAGTTGATAGTACCTACAGAATTGAAGCCTTTGGGAAACTTGACAGCTATTACAATATTTTTTTTATCTAGGACTTAAAAGTCCATCTTGAGAAAAATTGTAGTTAATGGTTTCTTGATGTCCATGGGAAAGGGTAGGATTATTTAGGATTTAAAGTGTCAGGCAGAATGTGAGGCACCAGTTTGTTTATCTGCCTTGAAATTGCCCAATGTCAAATACTTGTTAAAGCTTTATTGATTTAAGTGTATCATCTTATGAATGCTATATGTATATATATGTGTGTGTCTGTGTGTATATATATATATACACACAGAGCTTTGGAATCTGCTTAACTTAAAAGGGAGAGGAGCTTTGGCAGGACAATACATGCAGTATATTTTTCCTACTTAAAATGATGAAAAAATTGACATGCGTATGTCCTGGTAACTGATAGACTAACTTGAAAGTAAAATGATAACCAGAATAAACTACAGGGAAAAGACAGATTTTATTTAGCTTCTACTTTTAATACTTTTTGGTAGATGTTTAATGACATAAAAGAGAGAGAAAAGCCATTAAATTAATCAAGCAAATACAAATTTGCTAAATCAACTTCTTACTCTAAAAATATATATTATGTGGTAAACATTGTTAAATGAAAAGATATTTCTGTTTTAATCAGAGTGCAGTTATTTCAGCATCTAATAAACCACTAATCTGGGGACTTGAATAACCTCGACATAACAAAATATGTTGCAACTTTCTTCAGATGCCCCAGTTTCCATATATCTGTGTTTTGTAGTCAAAGGAATGACCTTGTTGCTAAGGCAATTCATGGTGCATGGAGAAAATGGTGAGAGTCATAGAAAATTTATTCTGATTCTAAGCCTTCTCAAATCAGAGGAGATCTTCCTCTTCAGTGAATTTAGGATCCACTAGGATTTTAAGAATCAGATTGATACTTTTTTTCAGTACATGTGATGATTTTTAGTCTTGCTTTTTATGAGAACACTTTTCTGAACTGAGCTAAATTCTACCTGTAGCTGTACTTGTATGCTTCCTTTAGACTGATGACTCATGAAGATCTAAGATGCTTTCAATTAACAGAATACATATTGAAGCCTTAAAACCTAAAGACATGCAAA
This sequence comes from Pezoporus wallicus, assembly GCF_028554395.1. NCBI lineage: Eukaryota > Metazoa > Chordata > Aves > Psittaciformes > Psittacidae > Pezoporus > Pezoporus wallicus. The sequence goes on from NW_026637727.1 coordinate 974,054, forward strand.
GAAAAAATATGCTCCCAAAGAATGAAAAATGATAATCTCTAACGTTAAACTAGGATTATATATTTCATGAAATAGAAAAGAGAACAATCAGTAATAGCAAGTGTTCTAAAATTACTTTGATTCTGGTTAAATATATATGATGTAGTTCTCTAGAGATACCACTAAGCTGAGACAGATTCACATCTTTGATGCTTGGGGACCAGAGATACAAAGCTGACTAACTGGGTCAGTAAATGCAGTTTATGGGAAGTGACTGCAACAGATGCTGTGTTTCCAAGGATGGTACATAGATAATTCTGTAGTTAATGACATAATCCTCTCAATTTAAAGTGAAAGTCTTCAAAGTCCTTTTAGTCACATAAACTTCTTCATCTTAGTATTCTTAAAGAAGTGGGCAAGGGAGAGAAATTGTGGATACTTGATTCAATTGGCAGACAGGTATTGGAGAAAGAAATTACTTTTCCTGGCAGGCCTCTGCTCTGACTTCTGTAGTCCTCTTTTACAATCCCTACTGTACATTCCTAAGACCACTTCTAGTTAGAAAACTTAACTAAATCGTATCTGGGACTTCCAGTGTACAAAATGTGGTCTTTTCTCATCGATCATTACTTAAATTGTATTTGTTGAAAATTAAAAACATAATGTATCCAAGTATAGTTTACTTCAGTTAGAACTGAAACTTAAACCAGCAACTTCCAATCATATTAAATTATATTAAAGTTGCTGTTTATTTAATATTCTTCTGTACAGGGGAAATGGTACTACCTACAGTGTAAGTCATTGTGAGTAAAGTCAGAAAACAATGCTCTAAGCTTGTAGTATATGTCAAAGTTATTCTAATTTACCACTACAGAAACTTAGACAGACTTTCCATGTAATAATGCATATTTATTCTCTGTGCTTACTGATTAGGTTTCTTTGTATAAGCCATTTTAACTTTTTTTTTTTGTGACTTAGAGATTTCTTAACATATAAAGGTTGAGAATGATTTTCTAAATCCCAAGTTTACTTGCCTGAAATACTGAATATTATAATTGTATTTGGTTTTAGTTTCCTCAAATTGCATGTGGAAGTAGTGAAGTCAGGATGTTTTGGACCACATCCTCTTCTGCTGTTGGTTACTTATTATCTGGATGTCTATTTTGCTAACACCCAAGGAGGGTGTAACTTTTCAATTCTGGCAGCAGCATCCTCAGAATCATGTCACTGTACTTCACTGTAATGGATTATTATACAACATAACCCACCCTACAGTCATACAGCCATGGTTTGTTTATTGAGCAATAGTGTATGTGTATCTAATCCAAGTGATTCTTGGATAGAAGCATAGTGGAAGTAGTATTGGATCATGAAATTAAATCAGATTTTATTTGAAATCTAATTCTATTTCAGATAGCATTAGATGTGTTGAAATTTTTCTTCAAAGAAAAGATTTTGATAGTGCATAAAAAGAGAAGCTAAAAAAAATGGAGGTGTGAGACTGTCCTCAAGTGCTGGTGTGTGTGTGTGCATGTGTGGAGGGATATAGCAATTTTAGAAAAGCTAATTATGTTCTTTTTCCTTCCTTGCAGTTAACTTTCTGCCTAAAGTAATATTTTAGTAGGAAATCTTGTGTCCACATGGTGATAAATAGCAGGTTGTTCAACATGAATAGCAACTTTGCCTTACTGAAAACAAGCATTAAACCAAATAAGGAAATCTCTGGACTGCAACAGATGTGTTCCTGCTTAATCAGTTTCCCTTGTCTATAAAATACACCCACATATCAGAAAAAGTTCATAAAGTGAGAGTTGGAAGATATCAATAGTAATGGATTTGAGTTGCAAAATTCACTGCAGAGTGAATGTCACACACAGCTTTAGTTGTTATCTGAAACCATTAAACCTTGTCGTAATCTGCATGCTGATGCCAGAGCAATCAGACAACAGTATGTCACTAGCAGCACTTCTGAAATTTATCGTATTACTCAGCTGCTGTAAAGATGCCTCCGGTTCCCCCCCCCCCCCCCCCGCAGAACAAATTCTTGATGTGTTCAGCTTTTATTGGCAAGTAAGCTATTTTTGTTTCATCTCTTGATTTTACAAAATTGTTCATAAAATAATATTAATGGATGTATGCAGTGGTCAAAGTGTAAATAGATTGTTCTTAAATAACAACCATATTACTTGCAGGATGAAACCAAAGCACTCTGTCTCTTAGGGATATCTTTTCATAGTTTCTGGTTAGTGTTTTTATTTGCAGTTCTTTAAAAGAGTACGAGAGGCAAATCGCAATGAGCTAGTTGTACATAAAAGACAATAATGAGAATTGAAATAAACATTATGTAAGCTGTAGATGGCACAGTACTTTTGTGCTTTGGTGTTGGAAATTTACTTTTCCCACTCTAATACAGTAGTGTACTTGGAATTGATATTAATACTGCTTCTGAAAATTAAGACTAGAAATGCACATTAGAATAAAAAGATAAACTTTCCTTACACACAGCTCAGTGATAAGCGGTTTTAAGATGGCAATTCATTTCGGATGTCTACTAAAGAGTTAAGAAACTCAGTCTTTCTGGATATTATGAAATTAAACCATCTGCTCTGCTTCGAATTCCATGCAAGATCCTTTGCTATCTAAACCCAGCATCTGGTGAAACCATACTGTATGTATACAGTTAAATCCAGGAGTTAAGAAGAATAGTAGCTGCTCTTTCAGCCCGTAGACGGATAACAGTTACTAAGACACCATGTGGATTATGGAGTGTGGAAGGGTCTCACTGTCGTACATACTTTCTTGGGCTTTGGTATAGAAAGAAGTGAGTTTTACTCATAGTGGAAGGATTGAATAAATGCTTCCTTGGTGAATCCTTGCCTAAAACAGATCCCAGTTCTGCACACTCAAACCGCCTCTCCTAAAATATATTTCTGCTAAGATATATTTCCGCATTAGAATAGGTCATTACTAAACAGTTCTGTATTTGTTTTGCACCTTTCTGAGGGACAAAAATTCAGTCAGACTTACAACTAACATGGACTTGGGCTTTTTTCTGCTTACATTAAATGTTTTGTCCTGCAGGGAACTGGCAGATAGAATTGACCTTGTATCTTGTTCTGTGCCTTACTCAATGGCCATTTAGTAATCTGTAATAAAAAGGGGGCATACTCTCATTCCCATCTTTCTGAAGTTTGTCCAAATAAAAGAAGCTTTCTTGAGAAAGAGCTGCATTCTATATTAAGAGCTAAGAGAACCTGAATGATGGAGAGCATGGAGAAGACCTTCTTTAAATTCATCATCGCAGTGGAATGTTATGCTGGTTACTTTCATCAAAATGGCATAATCAGTGCACACATCTGAGTAAATAAGGACTATAAACCAGCTTTCTGTGAAGAGTGTGATTCTTCATTGTAGTGGATTAATTATCAATCTTAGTGGAAATTAACAGTTTGTTTTGATTTAATAATAAATTTAATGTAAAATATAAATACCTATATTTCAAGCATGCTGATAAAGTAACAAGGCAGTGTAATAAAGCTGAATCAACTTTTTACTCAGGTATTGATGTTTTTTTCAGTGTTTTAAATAATTAATAATTTTTTTAAGTTTCAAACACTGATGAGACAACCCTTGCCCTTATTTTCCGTAAGGCATATTAAAAGACTCTTTTGAGGACATTTGGTTGGCTAATATGGCTTCAAGGTAAATGTTTGCACATTGCAAGGTCAGTGATCAGTCATAAATCATAAATCAGTAGTAACACTAGATATGTAAGTTAAATGGTTGTTGTTTGACTTCATTTTAATGGATTTTAAATACAGAAAGATGGTCTCTTTCATCTTTACTGCTTTATTTGCTTTTAGTCATCTTAAACATTACCTAATAGGCTTTTGCTTCTTTTTTTTTTTGAAAAAAAAAAAATAAAATTGAATAATCATATAGCCAAAATAAGGTTTCAAAGGAAATGGCCACAGTAATCTCAGAATGTAGATTGATCTGTTAGCTTAATTACAACATTACAGAAGTTGATATTTTTAATGCATTGAACAAACAAATCATGATAATATAAAGTGGTTAATTTGGGATTAAACAGAATCTTGTCAAGGGCTTGAATCAGTACAAACAATTAATTCAGGCAAATTAGTGTACTTTTTAATCCTAAACTAAAAAGGGAATAAATAAGAACCTCATTCTAATTAAGGTCATTATTAACTTGTAAAACTGAACATTAGTAGCTCACTCCAAAATATATTCTAGCATGTTTAATTACAACTTCAGTAAAATTTCTTAAATGTCTTGTTAACTTGAATTAAATAAAGCTTAGTTGGTCTTAAAGAAATACAGAGCTTAAATCAATGCAGGCATATAATAAAACAGTTTTGAAATTTGTGTTTTAAAATTGTTGGTTTAAATTAATATAAAATATATAGCCAAGGTCAAACAGTGGATATTTTCACTGTGTGATTGTGAAGTTATACTGTTCTTGAAATATATTTGCAATATAATTTCAAATTCTCAAACCTAAAATCACAATGTAGATAATATTGTAGTTAATGGCAGGTATTTGTCCTACATAGTAATTGCCTGATTAAAAAAGCCCCCGCAGCCTGAAGCTGTCTCATCAACAAGTAGAACTCATCTGAATAATTTTTCTTATTCTCAGCGTGAGAAAAGCTGTCTACCATGCAAACCCAGGAAATTTTTATAGAAAGAAAACTCTTTGCACCTAACTAAAAACTGGTAACATTTGTAATTGTCGTGGTTTAAACCCAGCCATGCACCTCGTACACTCACTCTCCCCCTTCTCCCTCTTTCTTTCCTTCCGTCCCTCACTTCCCCGCTCCTGGAGGGATGGGGAGGAGAATTGAAAGAATGTAACTCCCAGTTACCTCCCTGGGCATGATGTGCTGTGGTATGTAATACCTATTTGGCTAGCTTGGGTCAGGTGTCCTGTCTCTGCCTTTTCCCGGCCTCCCTCCTCCCTGGCAGAGCATGAGGCTCAGAAAGTCCTTCGTCAGACTAAAAAAATAGAATCATAGAATCATAGAATAGTTAGGGTTGGAAAGGACCTTAAGATAATCAAGTTCCAACCCCCCTGCCATGGGCAGGGACACCTCACACTAAACCATATCACCCAAGGCCTTGCCCAACCTGGTCTTGAACACTGCCATGGATGGAGCATACAAACATCAGTGTTATCAGCTCTGTTCCCAGGCTGAAAGTCAAAACACAGCGCTGCACCAGCTACTAAGAAAGAGAAAAATGACTGCTACTGCTGAACCTAGGACAGTATCACCCCTTATTCCATACCATTCACGTCATGCTCAGATCCCACATTTTCAATATACCATCGCTCTCCCATGTATATACATCCATATACACACACAGACCAAGAGAAAGAGATCATTTTCTTAGTGCATGGACCAAGCCCTATAATGCTGCCGAGTCCATTTGGTCCGTGATGTCGGGCTCCATCTCTTGTAACAGTCTTTCAGAGCAGGAGAGGCTGGGTGCAGTGTTGGATCGTTGCCTGCTGATGCTGATCATTCCTTTACTGCAGAACTCGTCTGGTACTATCAAAGTTCATTCTCTGTTGGGATGATGGTTGGAGGGAAGTCAGGGCCAGTAGCTGGTGACCTGGAGACATCTAGCTGATGGGCTATAAAAGTATTACACAGCAGGCAACAGCATACAATTAAGTTCATTGGCTGCTTTCCCCTAAAATCAAATCCCCTTGAGGTATACATCGGACTTCCCCATCTTCCTGCATTACCCACCAAGTATATCCGGGTCCCTGAGAAAAGCAATCCCACGAGTGGGTTTGCCTTTACCTGAAGCAGGAATAACCCAGACTGTCTTCCCCAGCAAATTCTTCATGTGCACCACAGGAACTTTGTCCCCCTCTACAATATGTAAAAGTTCTGACTGGGCTGGGCCGGCCCTGTTGGCAGATCCTCTGGTGTTGACCAACCAGGTGGCCTTTGGTAAGCGTGTATCCCAATGCTTGAAAGTTCCCCCACCCATTGCTCTCAGTGTAGTTTTTAACAGCCCATTGTACTGTTCGATTTTCCCAGAGGCTGGTGCATGGTAGGGGATGTGATATAACCACTCAATGTCATGCTCTTTGGTCCAAGTGTCTATAAGTTTATTCAGGAAATGAGTCCCATTGTCTGAATCAGTTCTCTCTGGGGTGCTGCGTCACCACAAGATTTGTTTCTCAAGGCCCAGGATAGTGCTCCGGGCAGTGGCATGGGGCACAGAGTATGTTTCCAGCCACGCGGTGGTTCCACCATGGTAAGCACATGGCGCTTGTCTTGGCGGGTTGGTGGGAGTGTGATATAGTCAATCTGCCAGGCCTCCCTATATTTATACTTCAGCCGTCGTCCTCCATGCCAAAGAGGCTTTAACCGTTTGGCTTGTTTAATTGCAGCACATGTTTCACACTCATGAATAACTTGGGCAATAGTGTCCATTGCTAAGTCCACCCCTCTATCATGAGTCCATCTGTATATTGCATCTCTGCTCTGATGGCCTGAAGTGTCATGGGCTCACCAGGCTCAAAATAATTCACTGTCCCCTTCAGCAGTTTCTGCAGCTTGTTGCTGGGGACTCCATACAGCTGCCTTCCATCTCCGACGCTTCCAAAGCACTGGAGGGGCCCAGTGGACTAGATACTTGCCCATACTGTCCCACACACCATGCCACTCGTGACTGCCCAGCCTTGGGGAAAATCTCCTGGTCCTCCTATATCCTCGTCTAACCCTAGACAAGACCCAAACCCGGCTCTGCTTAACTTTGGAGACAAAATGGTCTTGGGGAAAACACAGTCTGTGTGTGTGCCAACACGCTGATCCCCACCACAATCAGCAGGCAGGTCCCAAGGATACCCAAAGGCCATTCAAAACCTTCAGAACTCTCAAACGATGCTGCTGTGCTTGTCACTGGGGCTGGTGTAGCTGCTGTGCTTGCCGGCTCTCCCACCGCCAGCTTCTCTTTTCCTGAGTCCAGCTCTTCCTCCTCTGCCTTGCTGGGAAATGCTGCGTGGTCTCCTGCGTCCTCCTGGGGCTCGGCGGGCGGCTTCCGGGGAATGCTCTCGGCCGTCGTGGGGCTGAGCTCGGCCTCGGGGCTCGGCTCCTCCGCTGCCTCCTCCCACTACTCAGCAGCCGCCTCCTTCCGCTCCTCGACCGCCCCGACCTTCTCCACCGCCAGCCGCTCCCTGCCGGTCTCCATTCCGGCTCCTGCCACCGTTTGGTCCCCGGGGCCGCTCTCCCGGGCCGCCTTGGCCGCTGCCGGCTCTTGGGACCGCCCCGCCTCGGCTCCCCGCAGCCTCACGAAGACGTCGGTGAGGACGAGGGCCAGGACGGTGAAGAGCAGCCGGACGGCCAGGTACAAGTACACGGCCACGTCTGTCCCACCCTGCTGCTAGAGCCCACCCGCATTACAAGTCATTGCCATAAAGCACAGTGAGACAAGAACCTTAGCCCAGGCCCCACGATAAACACTAACACAGCAAATACCGGCTCTAAGTAAGTTACAACATTATGAAACTGTGAGATCAAGAGAAACAACTTTGAGAGCAAATAAATCGTCATTGTGATGAGTGACTATTAATCTGGTCAGATCTGTCGTTATCTCAACCCTTTGTGCCCCACACTGGGTGCCAAAAAGAACTGTCATGGTTTAAAACCAATCCGGCAGCATGTTCACTCACTTCCCCCCCCCCCCCCCGCCTTCCTCCCTCTTTCTTTTCTTCCCTCCCACCACCTCCTCACTCCTGGAGGGATGGGGAGGAGAATCGAAAGAATGTAACTCCCAGGTACCTCCCCGGCCATGACGTGCTGTGGTATGGAATACCTCTTTGGTCAGTTTGGGTCAGGTGTCCTGTCTCTGCTTCCTCCCGGCTTCCCCTCCTCCCTGGCAGAGCATGAGGCTCAGAAAGTCCTTGGTGAAGCCAAAACATCGTTATCAGCTCTGTTCCCAGGCTGAAAGTCAAAACACAGCACTGCGCCGGCTACTAAGAAGGAGAAAAATGACTGCTACTGCTGAACCCAGGACAGTAATTTAAAAGTTATATAAATTTGGAGGTGATTCTTATCATTTGTTTGAAATATTTTTCAAAAGAAAAATAAACACTCCAAAGTTCTTCTACAATAAAAAACAAAGTAAAAATTCTTTGATATTACAATCAGACATATTTAGAGACTGAAATTTTTTTAATTTTTCCTTTTTTTTCTTTAAGTATTAAAGCATTTGCCATTTCAGATGTAGCAGAGGTATGTGTGGTTTTTTGAAACACATGCATTCAGGGCTGAAAACATTTTTGAAAGAGAAGTTAAGGAGTTTGATGGTCATCTTACTTTTTAGGCACTTACCTGCCAAGAAAATTACCATTAAAATGACTTACATCCTTCCCTTCATTTGCTGCACAGGTGTCAGATGACCGTTGTCCTAGGGGATATTGAAGTTTCCTTTTTTTCATGAGTACAGTGAGATGTATTTCATATAAGAAACTTTACCCATGGGAAAAAGCAGATGAAACACATAGTGGACCTAAAGTTCTTGGAAGTGCTGTTGCAGTTTTTCAAACTGGGGGAAAATGGCAGTAAGCATAGGGATAGCTGGGGCTCCCTTCTCTAAGTTTTAGAAACAGAGGTATTTTCCTTATGTGGAGTATGCTCACAATTTCAGTTTTATGGCTCTGCCTTGTGGCAGTCTATTAACGCATGTTATATGCATGAAGGTTTTCAAACATCTGTGGTAGGTGAAAAAACTTGCTAAAGCAAGTAACTTTAGTGAAAGTCTATTTGTAGTTACTAAGAGATGAGGATGGACTAATAAATCAGTTAGCAAAGCTATTAGGAAAATTATTGAAAAGAAAAAAAGCTACTGTAACTATTGGAATGGATCCCAGGAGACTGATTTTGGCCTAATTTTCTCACTTTCTGTGCCTTGTTCCTCCTGCAGAATAGAATGGAATGTCTTGCTATGCCTGTCTTTGTGGGTTTGGGCAGCTGCATTCTCTTTTCCTTCTGAAAAAAAACATAAAACTGCACTCTAGTCAGTGCCTCAGGCCTCCATTGATCATGTATCCAGGGAAAGCAGTCTTGTTCATGTTGAGTTAGTTCTTGCTCAAATTACAAGCACTCTGTGGATTAGGACAATTGTTTCACCTTTTCTTCTCCCTGTAGAAGGGGAGTTAGCCAGTGAGTCATGGTGCATAATAGACCACATGCTTATCGACTATGGGAAGGTCCATGATCTCTACAGGTAGGTTGCTGGCAGTTTCTAATAACCTATTTCAAAGTAATATTCACAAAACTGTAACAGGATCAGAATGTCACCTTGAATTTCAATTTAAGGTAGAATCACTTTATTTCTCTAACATTTTCCCTGCCCTCCCTTTGATTCACTCTGGTAGAGCTTTAGTGGAGAAATTCATACACATAATTGATGGAATACCAGAGAATGTAGGTTTGTGTCAATGAGATTACAGAATATAAAACTCTAACAAGGAGAAAGCATGTGCATAGCCAATGAAGCTCTAATTTTCACTGTTTAGTTTACCTGCATATTTTTAAAACCTTAAGACCAAGAAGAGCTCCAAACAAGAACCTGGATGGATAAAAAAAACCAACAAAACCAAAACCAAAACAAAACAGAAAAGCTGGAGGGTTTTTTCTGCTCACTTACAGCTCCTGCACTCTGAGGGGTTGTTTTGCTTTCCTTCTTCAGTCACCTGAGATAACCACTTAAACAGCAGTTGCTGTTGATATCTGTCAAGGTGTATACCATAAAAAAAGGTACTAGATATCATTCCAGATGAAATGGATCTAACTGTGGAGAGGCAATTCATTATTGTACGCTTGTACTGTGCTGCATGGAAGACATTGACATAGAAAACAATGATATCTTGTAGAATATTCTGTGCTGGTATTTTGGTTAAGACAGGTTACTGTCATGTGTTGCTGATTGTAGTTTTAAATAGTGCAGGAAGTAAAATTTGTCCAGGAAGGAGGTGAAGAACATCAGCTGTATAAGCAAGTTGTCATCCTTGGCATCTTTTTCCTAAAATTAAAGGGGGCGAAAAATGCTAATGGAATAAACTGACTTGTGGAAAGCAGCTGACAGCATGAAGTTGGCAGTTTTTGGTTAACAAACTCATAATACAGCTGAAAGTACATTCAGAAGCCTTAGCTGCCAAAGGGAATAGACATGGAGAAAGACATAATGAAATGTAAGTCCCCATGTACTCCAGTTATCAGGGCTACTATGCCATCACCCTAAAGAAAAGTGCAGTACTGATACTTTATTTTCTTTAAGAAAAATCCATTTTCTTAGGAATTAGTCCAGGTAATTGGGGAGAAGAGAGGTGAGGAAGGGGAGGACAGGACATGATGGACTTCATCCTGTGCTTCGGCACCGAAACAGAAAACAGCAATGGAGAAGACACCTTAAGTTACCTCGTCATTCAGGTAGGGTAGAATGATTATTTATGACAGCTAAGGGCTATATGGGCAGGGGCAGAATGATTATTTATGATATAGCTAAGCATTTGCCTATGTTCTTTGACAGGGCAGAATGATTATTTATGATATAGCTAAGCATTTGCCTATGTTCTTTTAAATCTCCTATAACACTACATTGCTCCAAGAAGAGTATATATTTATAAGTCTCTTTCTCTCTCTCCCTCATCCATTTTTTTGTTGATGTCAGATTTTATGCAAAGACTAATAACCAAAATGTGTCCCTGAGTTCCTAATTCCCGCCTCAAATATCTTTCATACAGAAGTTTCCTGTATTTCTTCAAGTTTTCCCATCCATGTTAAACAAAACAGCATTTAACATCTATTAAAAAAAAAAAGAAAAATTATTCAATTGAGTTGATTTTATTTTAGCATTGTTTATTTTATATCCTGTTCAGAGTGTAACTCCATCAGCAATTCAACCCACTGGTTATCAAATGCAATACCTTTCACGAGACTAATTGTTCATTCACTTAAGATTGGAACTGTTCTGTTTGCTCTTACTGAGCACATTTGAAATTTGAATAACTTGTGTAAAGTATTGTAGTCTTAAGCCCCTGTTTGGATTATTGAATATGATTTGAACAAATAGCCAAAGTTGTTTATTTGTACGATTTCTACATTTAGACTATAACGCTTGTCACATTCACAATCCAAATATCTTTTTCCCCAGATAATCTATTTTCTTAATTACATATTTCCAGCAACATAAAAAGTTTCTTTTGATTTAGAAGAGGAATTTGATCAGTTTATAGGAAATGCGTAGAGACATCAAATTAGCTACTTGTGGAAATGAAATTTGTTCCCTTTTGTGCATGGATATGAAAATGTTGCATTTAGACAGCTTTACCCTTGGTGATCTGGAGTAATTTAAGAAATTAAATTGCAACAACTCTTTGTTTCCATCTTCACACAATTTACATGTCCCTTTTCTTGTTACATCAAAGTGAAATAGATTAGAGTAAACCCAATCCCACATGACTGTGTTAGAGAGGAAATGCTCAGGTGGTTTAAAACGTCATTATTTTTGTACCTGTTTTATTATATAAGATGAAGAGAAATTACCTTACAACTAATAAGGTTTCCAATAAGTGTATATTCTGTTTCCACTTTAGTACAATTATAAAGAAATAATTTTAGAGGTACAGTTTTTCAGTTATATGATGTAATAGAAAAGTAAAAAAAAACCCAGCAGTATGGCAAGATGAACTATTTATGCTGACTTAATAACCCCAGCAAGAATCTGCTCTTCAAATCTCATTTACAGTGTAATATAAAAAGCTTAAAACCTCCATTTAATCATGAATTTGACTTGCTAAAGAAAGGGAAAAATCTATAAAGCACAGAGAGTGTATTTGTTGACTTGATTCATATACTGTTGCGCTTTCAAGTCTTTTTAAGTTCAACAGAGGTAAGCAATCAGATTTATTAACTATTAAAACATTAAGCTTGTTAATGGCATTCAGCAGCCTCATAGAGTATGAAATAGCTTAGCTCTTGAAATAGCTTTTGCTGCAAAGCTCCAGCACAATTCTGAAGGTTAATATCTTTGGTCACCTTATGAGCAAGAAAGCACAGAAATCAGGTGACTTGTGCCAGATCACCTGCTTATATCTGGCTTCAGGGACATTGACGTTGGCTAGCTTATTTTTACATTGTATGTTAATCTCTGTCTGCTGTCATCAAAGGGAAAAGGCTGAGTGTACCGACTTGAGATGACAGCTAAAACCAGTCAAATTCATCTACTGTCTTTTTGTGTCCTAAGGTTTGTTTTGGAATAGGTAATACATGTGCTATGTCAGCTATTAGAAACCAGACAGCAGTAAAACAGTACGTTCTGGGACAGCACTAGAAGTACAGATATTCCTTTTTTCATTCTCTGTCAAACACCCAGATGCTCTTTATAGTCCTGAAAGACAGGTTTTTAGCCAGAAAGGAGGACTTAAAGACATTAAGTGAAATACATCACAAAGTTACGATTTCACATCTTGAGACAATTGTACTGAAGCTGAATAAAATCAGACTGGAATAAAATAGCAAATTTTGTAACTCATCTCATTTAGGTAGAAGAAAAGTGCTGAAATTATTTTGAAAAATATCTCTCACATTGCTGAAGAAATGTACTTCAGTTTAGATAAAACAAGTTACTGTGCAAGTTATCTGCATCTTACAGTTCACAGGTTTGGTTTGCCAAACAAAAAGATTTATTTGGATTGCTTTGCTTTGCTTTGAAGAGGACACCATAATCAATATGACAAAGCAGTGTAGTTCTAGGTAGTATTTATTTGCCTAATTTGCCTTCACCACACTTTTGCTTATTTGTGCATGCATGCCTAGTTATTCCTATATTGCCACAATTTGTCTGGAATATGTATTTAATACAGGATTTACAAGCAGAAAGCAAGTATTCTGCATATTTTCTAAATGGAGTGCATAGCATCATAAAGAATGCAGTTTCCAAACTTGAATCTGGTTAAATTGTTTGCAGTTTCCTGAACTGAAAGAGCTTAAATATACCTTTATCAGCCTCTACTGACATAAGCCAGTATTAAATTTCATGCTTTAATTTCAACATAGTCTTTCTTGAGGTGAAATTAACACCAAAAAAAAAATTTACCTTCTTTTTAGTTCTGAAAACATTTAGAGACACATTTAGAAAATGAACAGCATTTTGGATGAAGAGCATAAGACAGTGGGACCTGCATACGTTTTAAAGAGACATTTAAAAAAGATTAAAATCTTCCTTTTATTCTACATATATTTACCAAGGAAACATTCACCTATTATTTTTCTTTAACAGATATTTCAGGCTGTTACTGTTGACCGACTGCTGCATCTTTGTGTATTACAAAATACCCAGGAAATACTGATGTTTTTCTTGTCAATCTCTGCACCGTTAATCTCTCTTTATTGTGATCTAGCATTCCAGCTAATTTTTAAGATTTTGGGAAAAATCTCCACTGTACCATGTTTATATGCCGTGATCATAAATCATAAAATGCCCATGTAACCCCCCTGTGTCAGTCAATCACTTACAGAAGTGATTGTATATTAGCTTTAGTACATAACGAAACCTTTGTGGGGCAGTAGCATTAAAAGCTTCCTCATAAACATGAGGAAGACAGTTCTTATTTTTGCCTCATTTAGAAAGGTTGTCTACCAGTTAAATTAGTATTAAATGCATTTTCAAAGTAGAGTTATCATAAAACATACTATGTTTCAGCTTCTCTGTCATCCTCACCAGGAAATCTCTATTGGTCACTTTACCATCATCTAAACAATTCTAGATTTCAACTGTTTAGGTTTTTTTTTTTTTCTCTTTTTGAACCACAGAACAGTTTAAAAAAAAAACAAATTTTCAGTATGTGGAAAAGTGATTAGGTCCATTTGTTTGCACAAAGCTAATGTTTATGACTCTAGTAGATCACAGTATCACAGTATGCTAGAGATTGGAAGGGACCTTAAAAGATCATCTAGTCCAGTCCCCCTGCCGGAGCAGGAACACCTAGATAATGTTACACAGGAATGTGTCCAGGCGGGTTTTGTATGTCTCCAGGGAAGGAGACTCCGCAACCTCCCTGGGCAGCCTGTTCAAGTGTTCCGTCACCCTCAGTGAGAAGAAGTTTCTTCTCAAGTTTAAGTGGAACCTTTTATGTTCCAGTTTGTACCCATTACCCCTTGTCCTATCATTGTTTGCCATTGAGTAGAGCCTGGCTCCATCCTCGTGACACTCCCCCTTTATATATTTATATATACTAATAAGGTCACCCCTCAGTCTCCTCTTCTCTATAGAGACCCAGCTCCCTCAGTCTTTCCTCATAAGGGAGATGCTCCACTCCCTTAATCATCTTCGTTGCCCTGCGCTGGACTCTCTCCAGCAGGTTCCTGTCCTTCTTGAACTGAGGGGCCCAGAACTGGACACAATATTCCAGATGCGGTCTCACCAGGGCAGAGTAGAGGGGAAGGAGGACCTCTCTCGACCTACTAACCACCCCCCTTCTAATACACGCCAGGATGCCATTGGCCTTCTTGGCCACAAGGGCACAGCGTTGGCTCATGGTCATCCTGTCGTCCACTGGGACCCCCAGGTCCCTCTCCCCTACACTGCTATCTAACAGGTCGTTTCCCAACCTATACTGGAACCTGGGGTTGTTCCTGCTCAGATGCAGGACTCTACACTTTCCCTTGTTATATTTCATCAAGTTATTCCCTGCCCAACTCTCCAGCCTGTCCAGGTCTCGCTGGATGGCAGCACAGCCTTCTGGCGTGTCAGCCACTCCTCCCAGCTTAGTGTCATCAGCAAACTTGCTGATAGTACACTCAATTCCCTCATCTAAATCGTTGATGAATATATTAAATAATACCGGTCCCAGTACTGACCCTTGAGGCACTCCACTAGTTACAGGCCTCCAACTAGACTCCGCCCCATAGACTACAACTCTCTGGCTTCTCTCCTTCAGCCAGTTCGCAGTCCACCTCACTACCTGATCATCCAGTCCACACTTCCTCAATTTAGCTGTGAGGATGCTGTGGGAGACTGTGTCAAACGCTTTGCTGAAGTCAAGGTAGACCACATCCACCGCTCTGCCATCATCCAGCCACCGTGTTATTTCCTCATAAAAGGCTAAGAGATTGGTCAAACATGATTTCCCCTTGGTGAAGCCATGTTGACTGCACCTCATAACCCTCTTATCCTTGATATGCCTTAAGATGGTACCAAGGATAAGGCGTTCCATCACTTTCCCAGGGATGGAGGTGAGGCTGACCGGTCTATAGTTACCCGGGTCCTCCTTCTTGCCCTTTTTGAAGACTGGAGTGACATTTGCTTTCCTCCAGTCCTCAGGCACCTCTCCTGTTTCCCAAGACTTGGTAAAGATGATGGAGAGTGGTCTAGCAATGACTTCCGCCAGTTCCCTCAGCACCTGCGGGTGTATCCCATCTGGACCCATGGATTTATGGATGTCCAGATTGCTCAACTGATCTCTAACCCATTCCTCATCGACTAAGGCAAACCGCTCCGTCGACCTGACTTCATCTAAGGTCTCAGGGGTACAGGGCTCTTCAGGACTGCCTGCAGCAGAGTAGACAGAGACAAAGAAGGCATTCAGTAACTCTGCCATCTCTGTATCTCCTTCACCAGGGCACCCATCCCGTTCATCAGTGGGCCTACATTGCCTCTGGTGTTAGTTTTGTCTGCCATGTATTTGAAAAAGCTCTTTTTGCTGTCCTTGACCCTTCTCGCCAGGTTTAATTCTAAGGATGCCTTAGTCCTCCTAGCTGTCTTCCTACATCCTCTAGCAGCAGCCTTATATTCCTCCCAAGTGGCCAGCCCCTCCTTCCATGACCTGTAAACTCTCCTCTTCCACTTGAGCATACCCAGCAATTCCCTATTTAGCCACGCAGGTCTCTTGGCCCTCTTCCTTGACTTCCTACGTGTCGGGATGCTCCGATCTTGAGCACAGAAAAAGCAATCCTTGATGTTTGCACTTCTCTGTTTATCTTTGGGTTTTTTTTTTTGGAACTACCTTCTATGTATATAAAGATTTTCTTAAGGTCTGATCTTTCATTACTTGCTTCACTGCATTAACAGAGCCGCTATTTCAGTACTTCCTTGAGATTAACAAATTATTATGTTCTAGATCTCCAGTCATTCTTATTGTTTCCTCTAGATTCTTTCTACATTGTCTTTTCACAGGATCTTAAGAGTGCTGAATAAATAAAAGGATTGCTTCAAGTGACTTGCATAAAATCTTACTGATCCAGTAATATATTACCCTATTTAAAAAAAAAATATATAAATGGGATATTGCTGATTCCTATTTAGTTTGTGGATTGCTGTAAACCCAGATTTTATTCAGTGCTGCTAACGGGTTGTGTCTGCTGCTCTATGTAACAGGGTATTTATACCTAAATTCAATACTCTGTACTTCTCCATGTGATATTATACCTTCTTGGTTTTTGAGTGTTTCTTGAATTTGTAGATCAACTCTGGATCACTTCTGAAACATTTGTGACCCTATATCATCTAATCATGTTTGAAGAGTGTATTATTTTATATATATATATATATATATATATATATATATTTACACACAGGCTTTTTTCAAAGTCTATATACCTTTCATTCCAGTGTTTATAGGTGCTCTTGAAAATGTGTCCACTACATGAAGCTGCTCACTCAAGCAGTATTTCATGTTTGACTAATGCTCCTGCAATTTTGCAATCCTCTGTTCATGTCATGGTGGTAGTGTTTTGCACAGTGGATTCTATAATGTAGCTTCCAGTGACTTATAGGCAGTTTGTTTACTGACCATTTTTGTTGTTTCTGTATTCACAAAAGTACTTAGAAGTTTTCAACATCTCTTTCTCAGTCTGAAGACAGTCAGAGCTTAAATATATCACTGATTTATCGTGTTGCAGAAACAATTTCCAAAGTATTTTATGATTAATCAACAAAGTTCTGAATTATTTTTCTTTTGTAGTGTTTTTACTGTCAAGTCCTAAAACATTTCTGAGAATTTTTTCAGTGTTATTATTTATTCTCCATAACCCCTGCCAAAACCTAAGATGATGGTTTAGTTATGACAGACTAGTATACACTCCTACACATGTAAATAAAGCTAAGAATGCTCCTGTCCTGGGTTCAGCAGTCGCAGTCATTTTTCTCCTTCTTGGTAGCTGGTGCAGTGCTGTGTTTTGGCTTTCGGCCTGGGAACAGAGCTGATAACAATGATGTTTTGGTCTGGCCAAGGACTTTGTGAGGCTCATGCTCTGCCAGGGAGGAGGGGAAGCTGGAAAGAAGCAGAGACAGGACACCTGACCCAAACTGACCAAAAAAGTATTCCATACCACAGCACATCATGCCCAGGATGTAACTGGGAGTTATCTGGAAGGGCTAGGAGACTAGGGGGTTGGAGGAGGTATCTGTCAGTGCTTGGTCGGGCTGGGGGGGCGAGTTCTTGGTTGGCTGATGCTGAGGTGTTGTATTCTCTTCCCTTGTTATTTCCTTTATCATTATTATTATTGGTGGTAGCAGTAGTGATTTGTGTTATACCTTAGTTACTAAACTGTTCTTATCTCAAGTTGCATTCTTTTTGATTCTCTTTTCTGTCCCTCCGGGTGTAGGGGGAGGGCAAGAAGGGGGGGGAGTGAGTGAAGGAGTTGTGTGGCTGGGTTTAAACCATGACAGCTCCTAAGAATTGTTCTGCTTCAAAATATTTTTAACTTTCACTAGGTTTTCCCATGGAGTATGCATTCTATATGGCTAACTAGCATATTCAGATGTCCTACCTTGAGCATGCAAATGTGTAAATGCTAGAATTAGACAACCTCTAATTAGAAAGCTGAACATTTTTGTACCACATCAACAAATCATTAAAAATATTGCTTTTACAGGTATATTTCCAAAGATATAGGACACAGTATTGAGGCAAGCTGTCCTGGGTTCAGGTAAGAGAATGTCTCCTTCACAGGTTGACCTGAGAAGGAGAAAAAAGATGTGTAATTGCTAAGCACTTCTATTATATACTTCCCAAAGTATAAAAGTGGTGACCACACTGGGAACATAAGCCAGATCAGTTTCATGATCAATGATTGTATTGTCTTACAAGCCATTACCATAAAGTACAATGAGACAAGAACCTTAGCCCAAGGCCCCCACCTGATAAACACCAACACAGAAAATACCTGCTGTAAGTAAGGTACAACATGCTGAAACAGTGAGATCAAGAGCAACAACCTTGAGAACCAATAAATCAGCATTGTGAGGAGTGACTAGTAATCTGAAACAATGAATGCTTATCACAAATACGATTAGACACACTCTGGCCAGATCTGTTGTTATCTCAACCCTTGGGCCCTACATAGCATGCCAAAAAGAACTATCCTGGTTTAAGTGCAGTCTGTAACTCAGACCTATGCAGCCAGCTCCATCCCGGAGGGATGGGGAGGAGAATCAAAAGAATGTAACTCCCACGGATTGAGATAAGAACAGTCCAGTAACTAAGGCATAATGCAAAATCACTGCTGCTACCACCAACAATAATAATGATAAGGGAAATAACAAGGGAAGAAAATACAACCGCTCGTCACCCACTGACCGATACCCAGCCCAACCCGAGCTGCGATCTAGCCCTTTTGGGTAACTGCCCCCAGTTTATATAGTGGGCATGATGTGCTGTGGTATGGAATACCTCTCTGGCTAGTTTGGGTCATGTGTCCTGTCTCTGCTCCCTCCTGGCTTCCCCTCCTTCCTGGCAGATCATGAGGCTCAGAAAGTCCTTGGTCAGAGTAAACATTACTGAGCAGCAACTAAAAACATCAGTGTTATCAGTGCTGTTCCCAGACTGAAAGCCAAACCACAGTGCTGCACCAGCTACTAAGAAGGAGAAAATGACTGCTACTGCTGAACCCAGGACACAAGCCTAAACAGTATTTTACCAAAAAGGGAGATGGATGGGCATAATTTCCTTTCTTACTACAAAAAAAAAAAGAAAAAAATTTAAAAGCAGCCAGATGTCGTAGTACGTGATTTGCAGTGAAAAGGAGAGCACTTCTTTCTTTGTTTTAAAATCTATCTCTTCTAAAATTCACGTAAATATATTTTAACAATAGTAGTAACCTGATTAGAGCAATTATAATATCTTCAATTGTGATTTTCAGTATTTTTATGATTTTATAAAACATTGTTGCTAATTTTATCTTTAGATCTACAGTTTAATATGCCTGACTGACCAGTGTATATTTGCTGATGGCCAGTGCATATTTGCTGATGCATGGATGGATAGGCTGATTTTTATTTGTGTGTGTTTCTCAATTCTTAAACCATTGAGAATGAAACATTAGATAATACTATTTTTAGAGCAATTAAGGACTGGCCGACATGATATTTTATGTGAGAGGCATATAAATAATTGTGCTAGAGAAAGCTAGAGATTTACTTGCTCAGTTCAATGTATATGCAGGTCATGTCATTTTAATGCAGAATGCAGGTTGAACAGGGGTACCAATTTTTGTAGATGATTAGCTGTTTGTATGTATAGGAAAGATGCAGAGTTGGAAGATACATTGTAGAATAGCTGACAGCTTTGCAGAAATGAGCACTGTGTAGAAAATAACTTATATTGGCAGTGCTTTACTGTCAAGAATCTATATGGAAATATATTTCCCATCTTTTAAGCTACTTTAAGTGTGTTCATATAATAATGAATTACTAAAGCATAGCCCATGGATCTAAAAAGAATGGTTAGACAGGAATATACAGAATATCTTTTCTATGTATAAAAAAGGGTAAGAAGGAAATCACTTGCTTCCAAGCTTTCTTTTTTTAAAAAAAAAAAATGTTTTATAATAGTCTCTTGCTGTTTAAAGGCCTTTTTCCCTGAGGCCTTGTTTCAATTATTTTTCCTGTATTCCCATAATCTTCTGTTTAGGCTTCATTTATTTGAAGAGACAAATGAGACCATCATTGTAAATACAAATCCCATTATGCCAGCTCAGTGGTGTTCAGTCTAAAACTACTTAGCACTGGAGGATACAGACAACTGATAATCATCTTTCATTCCTACTGATTCATAATGAGTTAAAACTCTCTAAGTCAATGATGATAATCAAAAGATTTCTAATATGCATTTTTTCATGTTGAATGACAGATGACTTTGGAAGTTGGAAGAGTTGTCCTTGTTTTTTCAATAAGATTGAAAGGCTGTGTTGTAGTCACAGAAATCCCATGCGTATTCCAGAAGTTTCTGAAATACCCCACTGAACCTTATACTTGCAGTCTTTTACAGTGCCATGGTTACCTAGCTAGTAATTCATACAGAAGTCTGCTTGTGGTGTCTGTGTAGCGACTGTTTGTTGTATTTACTGTATCGAAAAGCAGAGTCTCTTGATAAAAATCTTTCCAAAAGGTTTAGAAAAAAAAAAATATTTGGAAATGGACAGATCCTTTAAATTACTCACTGGAAAAGGAATGCCATCTTAGCTCTTGTGCTTTTCCACTTCTAGCTGCAATTCTTCACTCTTTCTGCAACTAAAAGCCCACTTGACATCTGTGACTGTGTCAGTTCTGTGTATGCAGCAAGTGTCCCAGCTGCAGGGAAAAGATCTTAGTCCAACTCAGCAGTTACAATGTGATTAGGGCTGTCAGACACCTGAGGGCCAGACAACCTGTGATTAGGGCTGTCAGACAACCTGTGTAAAGTTGGTCACTCCTCAAGTTTTTCAAAAGAAAGCAATACTTATTTTCCAGGTGTGGAGAGGGAAGAGGATGGGGAGAATGGAACCATGATGTGGTGAGCAGTCTAATGTACAGTGCCTGAAGTAATGTCCATGAGAGCCAACTCCTAGTTCCAAACGGAGTTCAGAATCTCCTCATTCTTGATTACAATTTACTTTTTTAAATCCTTAAATCCTTCCAAAATAGGAAACTAAAGCCGAGGTGCTATAGGGTTACAGGGGCTCAGACAGGATTGCAAATAAATGTTTAGAATTTTTTAAAGAAATTGTTTCTCATCAAGGCCACCATTCTCCCAAATTTCAGGATTTTGGAATATGTTTTTGAAAATTGAGTTTGTGAAAGGACAGAAGGCTGCTGTAAAGAAGCGATGGTTTATAAACTATCATGTTGTATTCTGATTTGCCATAATGATAGTTTTCAGTTCTATGTTGTTATATATTGCTGTGTTAAGCCATCAAATTTATGAAAATCGAAAACAGTTCTGCAGCTAAAACAGCCAAATAGGAACATGCAATTTTGGTAATAAAGCTGCATGATATAATCTCTTGATTGTATGGAAAATTGATTAAAATACACCTTGCAAGTATGTATATGAGATCACAAGAAGATTGGCAGAAATATATGAGTTTATTATTTTGACAGGAAGAGGTCTCACAAAAAAAAAAAAAAAAACAACACCTAAAAGGTGTAGTTTTAAGTTGAAGTATTCTGCCTGTAATACTTGGCCTTTTTTTAACAAAGTATTTGTTTTCCTGTCCACCAGCTGTTATTTTAAAATTCATTTTGTGTTCTGTCAGGAATAAAACATCGAATACATTTAATAAAGCAAAACAACCTTGAAAATTTGGCAAGCAAATATAGTTTGCAGCAAATCACTTAATCCTGTTTTGTTCAACATAAAATCAGTTGGTTGTATGTTTTCCAAGTGCGTTTAAAAACTACCACACCTCCTGAAAAATGGAATAGAAGGAGCAAGAAGGTAGTGCTGGAGAATTCTAAGAATTCTATTTTATTCATCTAAGTATGCATGTTGCTTGTGGTAAATAGATCATATCACGTAACAGCAAATAATTAGAAAAGGTCCAGCTTACTTCAGGCATTGAAAATGAAAATTATAGCTAACTTTCATCTAGAGGAGAAAAGTGGAAAGAATAAGAATGTTTTCAGGAGAACTGGCAGCTACAAAGGAAGAATCTGCCATTGTAGTTTTCTTTGCTTCACTGTGACATTATCCCAGTATGCATGGTATTTTCTGTAGTTTCCCATTACTTTTATCCTCTGATGCTGTAACAACACATCCAAAAGAGGAAATGGTTGCCATACCAAATGGGACCCATACCCTTGAGAGCCAATGTTTGGAACATACTGAAGCAAAGCAGCAACACACTAAAAGCTATGCATTACCACAGTCTCTCTGAGGTTACAAATGCAGACAAGCTGGGTGAGAGAGACTGCTTTGCTCAGCGGTGTCCTGAGAACTTAATGAACCACTGCTGGTGTAACTATTCAGTCAGTGAGACTGAGCATCCACAGATGGGCTCTCCTCAGGATGGTCAGGCAGCTAGGCTCACCACAGTGCTCAGCTGCATGGGCATAGGCCTCCAGCTTTACAAGCTTCTCCCCTGTGTCCTGAATTTGTATTTAAAACAGTGCTGTGTTTTCAGAGTTGTTGGAAATGCTGGCTATTTTTCTAAGTGTTCTTGAAAGGTTTCCCCTTTATAGGAAAAGTAGCATTTATGTACTACAATAAAAAGGGCTCTTTACCAAGTGAAAATGTGCTAGTGTGATGAACAACTTACAGAAGGAATACAGGAAACCACAGGTGTTTTCTTGTTAACATTTATTGGGATAAAATCACCAAGTAAGGTCTTGTTATAATCAGATTTGTTTGTTAAATGTAGTTTCACACTGATAAACACCTAATAAATAAATTCCTTTCAAGGTTGTTTGTCTGTGTCAAAATGGACAATAACATGCTTTTTATAGTACAAAAGGTACTGCAGGCTTATTTAATTTTGAAAATCTATTTGCAATCTAACATAAATGTTCAGAAATTAAATTCCTCATAGTTTATTTGAAATTATTCCTTTTGAATAAAAAGTATAAATACGTCATTCTATGCTGAGCTTTAAAAAATATGAAAACTAAAGCAGTGATATTTTTAAATCCAGTTATATTATCTACTTAAAATTAAACTCTTAGCCCATCCCACCTACTACTTACCAAAAGATAAAGATCAGACAATTCAGTGGTAGAAAAAATTGCTTGATGGTGCCTGGGTGGTTTGGAAGATGATGAAAAACAAAATAATAATGGGATCTTTCTTTGCCTCCCTTTGACATCCAGAAATAACAGGTATTTGCACTAATCTTCATAGGACTCTGGTTCCACATAACCAAACAAATTGAATTTGCACTTAGTGAGCCTAGCTATAGAGCATATTGCATATTGAAAGCTGGCAGCTGGGTATTTGGCAGCTACCATGTTTATTCCTGTGAATAATATGGGGCCTATTATATGATGTACTCAGTTTTACAGTACAATTATATATGATTAAATTTCACAAGGAGATAATTGTATCAATCAGAGCACTATTACGTGACAGAAGTATTCTGTGGACCACAGATACTTTCTCCTACATGACCATCAAGAAGCTTTTTGAAGCCCACCCTTTGCATTAATCTGTGAATATTTGCAATCCTGCTTCAGCATACATGGCCACAACTCAGAAAGCCTCCCAGATGGGCTGATTAATACTGCAGCTGACTCTCCATGTAGTGAAAAATTGCCTGATTGCTTTCTGTGATGCTAGTTCTTTTTTCATTATCGTACCTATAGCAAGGAAAGTCACACATCTTCAAAAGAGTCTTGTTTTCCTTTAAATAAAATGATGACTAAAACCTAGCTGTACTTAAAGCTATTTTCAGATCCCATTCCTCAGCCTTTACTCAAGCAAAACTCTCTAACTGTAATTGTTAAGTGGAAACTTTTTCTGCATGGGGAATGTTGAATATGGCTTTTTAGGAGCACTAGAGTTTTATATATGTTTGTATGACACAAGTACGGACAAGTGTGCTGGTCAGGGTTAAAGGGAATATAGCTATGGGAGACATTACGGTGGGGATGTGTTACTGCCTGATCAAGGAGAACCTGCAGATGAAGCACTCCATAAACAGATAGGAAAAATCCTCACGCTCGCAGGCCCTTGTTCTCATGGGTGACTTCAACCACCCTGACACCTGTTGGAAGGACCGTACGGCCCGGCAGAACCAATCCAGGAGGTTCCTCGATTGTGTAGAAGACAACTTCCTTCTGCAAGTAATAGAGGAGCCGACAGGAGAGGTGCCATGCTTGACCTCGTGCTCACCAACAGGGAAGATCTCATTGGAAATGTGACTCTCCAGGGCAGTCTTGGATGCAGCGATCATGAGAGCCTCGAATTTGAGATCCTCAGGACAGTGAGAAGAGCATGCAGCAAGCTCACTGCCCTGGACTTCAAAAGAGCAGACTTTGGCCTCTTCAGGAACCTGCTTAGTAAGGTTCCATGGGATACAGCCTTAGAGGGCAGAGGGGCCCAAGACTGTTGGTTTATATTTAAGGATCACCTGCTACAAGCTCAGGAGTGTTGCATCCTAACTAGAAGGAAGTGCAGCAGGAGGGCCAGGAGACCTCCTTGGATGGATAAGTAGCTCCTGAGGAAAATTCAGTTAAAAAAAGAGGCATATAATAAGTGGAAGCAAGGACAGGTGGCATGGGAAGAGTACAGGGATGTTGTCCAGGAAGCTAGGGACCAGGTTAGGAAAGCTAAGGCCCAGTTAGAATTAAACTTAGCTAGAGGTATTAAAGATAACAGGAAGGGATTCTACAAGTACATAGCAAATAAAAAACAGACTAGCGACAATGTAGGCCCCCTCAGGAAGCTCTCGGGAGAACTGGCTACATGGGATTTGGAGAACGCTGAGGTTCTGAATGACTTCTTTGCCTCGGTCTTCACTGCCAAAGACTCTCACTGCACTACCCAAGCCTTGGAAGGCAGATGCAGGGACTGTGAGAATGGAGACCTTGTGCCCACTGTAGGAGAGGAACTGGTTCGAGATCATCTTAAAAATCTGAACGTGCACAAGTCCATGTCACCTGATGAAATCCATCCGTGGGTCCTGAAGGAGCTGGCAAGTGAAATTGCTAAGCCACCATCCATCATATTTGAAAAATCATGGCAGTCAGGTGAAGTTCCCGATGACTGGAAAAAGGGAAATATAACCCCCATTTTCAAGAAGGGGAAAATGGATGACCCAGGCAATTACAGACCAGTCAGTCTCACCTCTGTGCCTGGCAAAATCTTGGAGCAGATTCTCCTGGATGGTATGCTAAGGCACATGAAAATCAACAAGGTGCTTGGTGACAGCCAGCATGGCTTCACTAAGGGGAAATCGTGCCTGACCAATTTGGTGGCCTTCTATGATGGGGCTACAGAACTGATGGACAGGGGTAGAGCAGTTGATGTCATCTACTTGGACTTGTGCAAAGTGTTCGACACTGTCGCACACGACATCCTTGTCTCTAAATTGGAGAGACATCAATTTGATGGATGGACCACTCAGTGGATAAAGAACTGGCTGGATGGCCACACACAAAGAGTTGTGGTCAATGGCTCAATGTCTGGCTGGAGACCAGTAACAAGCGGCGTCCCTCAGGGATCGGTGTTGGGACCGGTCTTCTTCAACATCTTTGTCAGTGACATGGACAGTGGGACTGAGTGCACCCTCAGAAGTTTGCCGATGACACCAAGCTGTGTGGTTCGGTTGATCTGCTGGAGGGAAGGAATGCCATCCAGAGGGACCTTGACACGCTTGTGAGGTGGGCTGATGCCAGCCTCATGAAGTTTAACCATGGCAATTGCAAGGTCCTACACCTGGGTTGGAGCAATCCCAGGCACAGCTACAGGTTGGGCAGAGAAGAGATTCAGAGCAACCCTGTGGAGAAGGACTTGGGGGTGTTGGTTGATGAGAAAATGAACATGAGCCGGCTTCAGTGTGTGCTAGCAGCCCAGAAAGCCAACCGTATCCTGGGCTGCATCAAAAGGAGCATGACCAGCAGGTTGAAGGAGGTGATCCTGCCCCTCTACTCTGCTCTTGTGAGACCTCACCTGGAGTATTGTGTGCAGTTCTGGTGTCGTCAACATAAAAAAGGACATGGTACTGTTGGAGCAAGTCGAGAGGAGGGCCATGAGGATGATCAGGGGACTGGAGCACCTCCTGTATGAAGACAGGCTGAGGAAGTTGGGGCTGTTCAGCCTGGAGAAGAGAAGGCTGCATGGAGACCTCATAGCAGCCTTCCAGTATCTGAAGGGGGCCTATAGGGATGCTGGGGAGGGACTCTTCATTAGGGGCTGTAGTGATAGGACAAGGGGTAACGGGTTAAAACTTAAACAGGGGAAGTTTAGATTGGATATAAGGAGGAAATTCTTTCCTGTTAGTGTGGTGAGGCACTGGAATAGGTTGCCCAGGGAAGTTGTGAATGCTGCATCCCTGGCGGTGTTCAAGGCCAGGCTGGACAGAGCCTTGAGTGATATGATTTAGCGTAAGGTGTTCCCTGCCCGTGGCAGGGGTTTGGAACTAGATGATCTTAAGGTCCTTGCCAACCCTAACTATTCTATGATTCCATGATTCTATGATTCTAAATACCCAGATGTCCATTTATGTACCTTGCAGTGCTCCTAATTTGCATGGCTTTATAAAAACAGGCAGGTGAAAAAGCAAATCAATGAACAGTGTTTAGGCGTTAAGGCTTGCTCAACTTTGCTGCTTGGATTCTTCAGCATCTTCGAAATGACTTTAATACATACAAAATACCAAACTGTCTGAGGTGGGGCAGGCAATTCTTACAATGAAATCGTGCCATTGTGGAAATTCAGATACTTTAGAACTGTCAAGAATATTTTTTAGGGCAATATAACTACTCCTCAAAATGTAAATGAAAGAAATACAATTAACAGTTTTTAGTTTCTAGCTTTATATCTTTAGTCATGTTTTTACATCAGAGATTTTGCCTATACTAAGAAAGCTGGATGCTCACTGTCTTAGGGTAGTTTAATACTAACCTGTCAGACCCATCTGTTCCCTAGAATGCTTGATCTGGAATTTCCAGCATGATTATCTTAATCATGAATCTCTGGAGCTATCTTGGGTTCTGGCTTTTGAGGCTATCATTTTATTAAATGCAACCATATGCCTTCTGAGATTCATTGGCAATTGTGATATGTATCTCAGGAGCAGCATCATTTTTTCTGAATGCAAGCTATGGCTAAGAGGAATTGTTCTGCTTCTTCTTGCTTACAACAACATCAAGGAAATGCTAGTGTTTCTGTGATTGGTGAGTGCACCCTAAAGATTCAGTTTCACTGCAAAACTTAAATGAAATTGAAGGACAGAAGCAGAATAAAGGAGGGATGGACAGCAAATTGGATAAACAGGGGTTTCCTTCCCAGCAGCAGCCTATCCTTGCACTGAAGTAGACACAGACAGTTTTGGAAGACTGCTTAGAGTTTCAGATACATTCATTACCAAAGTATGATAGTTTTGGTTAAAGACTCCACATCTCCAAGGGTTTGCATCTTCATATCCTGGCCCAGTTTGCTTTTCTGAATCTTGCATGGAAGGGACAGGACCTGAATACAGCTCTATGCTCTTTGCACAAATGGTGTCACCAAGAAAAAGGAGTGGAAGTAGGAAATAATGGGAGGGGTTGTGGTAAATCTGTTTGCAAATGATTTATATTTATGATTTATAGAATATATCAAAGGATTGTGGGTGTGCTGCATCAGGTGGTGTGTGGCTGTGTAAATTTGCTTCCAAGATTTCAGAGCTGGAGAGAAAAAATGGGTTTCCCTGTAATAACTGTCTTTGAGAGGCCTGCTGTGTGAGTAGAGGATTGAGAAGGTATATCACCACAAATTCTGTCCCTCTTTTGGAATTCTTCTGAAACCAGGGTTAAAAAAAGTCAACAGAAAAAGTAAAGAAGAAAACTTGCTGTCTGATTTAAATAAATGAGTTTCCTAATATCAACCAGAAGTCATTATCTGTGTAGACTGCAGAAATCAGTACAGATCATTATTACAGCTGTAGCATGACAGAACATAAACACACTGAGAACCTGAAAGCTGCATCAACTGCTTACTGCCCCTGAGTGAAGACATTTGGAAGCTGTTGTAACTGACATCTTTAACCTCAAAAGATCAGGGTAGACAATGACACTGATGTCACCAAAATGGTAAGTTTCCCAGTATTTTCTAATGCTTGTGTAATTATACTACAGAAAAAGGACTGACTATTGAAACTACCTAATAATGTCAAAGCATAATTGCATACACCTAAGCATATATAAAAAGTATGGGGGGACAGAGAGTAAGGAAGAGAGCCGTCATTTGGGGGCATCCTTATCTGTTTATCTCCATGTGTTTTCTAGTATAAAAGAACTTTTGGGTGGACTACATCCAGAGTGAATAGAACTATGAGTCTCCTCTGAAAGTACTTATCACTCAGAGGGTAAATATTAACTTTTTCATTATAGTGTTTGAGTAATTTATCCATGTCAGATTTACTAGTGGTTTTATACATATTTTTTATTAACATTGTATAGAAATGTTTTGATCCAGATCTTGCAAAAAAAAAAAAAAAACAGAAGTGGTGAGGGTAATCTTATTATCTTCCTGTTGTGTGGCACTTTTTTGCTTTTTGACCCATTAATTACTTTCAAATCATGGATTTCATGCACTGCTTCCTTTCTCTCATGGTCATCTATAAACACATTGATTCTGTATTTCCTGTGAAGTGGAGGTAGAAATAGTATGATACAATTACTGTTCTTGGACAATGTGTGGACTGCAAATGAAGGCTCTTGCTCATTTTCACATTTTCATTGGTCGAACATAATATTGCCCTTTGTTTTGACTTCAGGGATTACTAAAATGCAGAACAATAGTTGTGTCTAGTGAATTGTATACTATTCTAGGCTAGGAAGATCTGAAACCACAGAAGGGCTTGTTGCTGTTCACATTTGGATGAGTACTAGAAATAACATAAATATTGTTGAAAACAGAATTACGTTTGAGCTGAAAATATCTAGGGTAACAAAACAAGAGCTGGGGTACTTATATTTGCTTAATTAAGGTGTAAGGCAATACGCAACTTGCTGCAACATACTACTGTACTGAAACATGGAGGCTATTTCTAAAATTTAAGGCATAAATAATGTGGCCATATTTAGGCAAGACAGAAGTTCTCCCCATCTACCCATGTGCTGTGTTTTCCATGGGAAGAAAACCTGGTTGCATGGTGTGGAGGGAACCTTCTTGCTGTCTAATGAGATCTCTGGAGATTTTTCTGGAGACATGCCATGAGATGCAACTGTCCTGCAACCTATGAGTGCACACAGAGAAGTTGGAAAGATGGAATGTGTTGGCATCGATCAGTTTCATCGTGTCAAAGCTATACCTGTTTATTTTTTTCCTACAGTATCCTTGCACTGCCAGAGATAAATCATATTGTGCTACTGGACACATGGTTCTGTCTGCAACCTTTTACTTTGGCTGTTCACATTCATCTAACTGTTTAAGTTCACACTGTAACCCACACTTTCTGTTGTGTCCTGCAGTTAAGGTTGTAGATTGGTCTTATTACCCTTGTGCTTTTTGAAGGATAGTGAACAGACAGTGAAAAGTCAGACCATACCTGGATCGAACTGGATTGAACTATATACTGGTCGTACTTGTGGTGTACTAGTGACTCTTCAGAAGTGTTTAGAAGATGCAGGAAAGTGCAGAAATAAGCTGCTTGATATCTTAATTCAGTGGTGACCTGACACCTGACATCCTTTGTGTATCATAATCTCCAGGGCTGACAAAATCAGACTATGATAAAATTGTGGCACCATGTTTTCTCTATTCCATAGAAAGTAGTTATAGCCTGGTTAAAAAAAGGGGTAGCAAAAAGTGGATTTCAGTCCAAAGTAATGAGAATTTGGTCCATACAGTAACTGAGAAAGTTACAGTAGGCCAGCTGAAATAAATGTTAGATATATGTAATACTGAAGAAGTAGAAAATGGAATAGCAATTGAAGCGGAAGCTAGCTTTTTTTTTTTTTTTTTTTTTAACACTCTTTCATCACAGTACTAACATGTTCTTTGGTTTTCTTTGCTGCTCCTACACTTATAATTAAATGGATGGTAAAGTTGTGTATTCAGTGGCAATAGAAAGATTTCTGAAAGCTGATTTAAATGCACTGGAGAGGGAGAGGTTGACAAAGATATAAAATTTTTTTATTTGAGTGATGTATTGGGCTATGGTGGGTTTAAACAGTGCTTACAACTAGCACAGACAAGCAGGTTCTATAAATACCTTTCTTTAGTTGAAGAGCACATTCTTTCATCCTTTATTTTAGAATGTCTTCCTAAATTACTGGTAATTTTCTGTGCTCTCAGCTATATAATCCTACTTGGTCAAAACATTTTTCTGGGAAGCTTAATAAAGAATGAATGCAACAAAACCATGCCTGCATGAACCCAAAACTGTAGCCTGAACCCAAAACTGTAGCCTGAACCCAAGAATGACAATAGCAAATATATGAGATAGTATTTTGCTGATTTGGGAAGAAAAGGAGTGAATTTGCATGTGACTTCTGAAGCTCTATCTCCATTTTGAATAGGTCATTTCCTGAATAGTTCCTTATCAGAAAGCTTCTGTGCAATGGTTTGCTGGCTGTGCAAAGTAACAGTTTTCTTCAGGTCTCCCTCTTGTCATCAACTCTTATAACTGAGAGAGAGAGAGAAACAGAAATAGGCAGTTTAGTATGCTTCTGAGGTTTTTGTCGATGCAAGACGGGTTTATTGTCTCTTTTTCACACACAGGAAATAATTATGGCTTTCTAAAAGTCAATCAAGGCTCTTTAAGATGTAAAGACTAAGTGTTTTTCATTCTCTAATACTTGTATCCATACAGCACTTTACAGAATTATAGAAAAATTACCTATAAGAAACCCAGAATCTATCTAGAACAGTTAGAAGTGGTGTTGATTGTTTTTTGGTTTTTTTTTTTTTGTTCTGCTTTTTGGTGTTTTTTTGTTTGTTTGTTTGTTTAGTTTTGGTTTTGTTTGAGGGTGTTTTTTTTCCAGAGTAATATTTCATTTCAGAAGGCATTTACAGCTTTTAAACACTTGTAGACTAGAGTTTTTGTTTAGAGATTTTATTTTGTTTTTTTTTAAATGCAGAATTTTTTAGCTGTAAATATTTTCTAATGTAAAATTTATTCCTGTTGTGACTTAGTTTGGTTTGTAGCAGTTATAACTGTAGTAGTTATAATTGAAACATTTGTTCCCTTCTCTTTTGAGTTTGTAACTTGAAAATGTTAGTGACTGATGGTGAGACCAAACGAAAGAAATTCAATGTTTTATAGTGATTCTAGTCTCATTTTAGAACACCTAATTTTCAGCTGAATAAATGCATTTTAAACATGTTAACAGTGATGTAAATAGGGAACTTCTGTTTTAAGTATGCTTTGTATTTCATAAAAGGGTTGTTCTGCACTTAGTAAACTGCATCTTCTAAACTTCCTTTTTAGTGAATAAAAACAGATTAAAGCATCATGTGGAGAAGTAGCTGTTGATTGCTGTGCTATTGTACTCTTAAATGAGATGAGTCATAAGCTATTGAGGAAAAATCACAAACGATTTTGCTTTATTAAAATATTAGAAGCTAATTTATTCTAGTGCTATTCTAAGCTGCAAATTCAAAAAGTCCTTCAGAAATCAATGTTTTTCATTTTCCTCCTGACTTGTCAAGGTGTCATTAACTTGAGAGCAAAGATAAAAACGCTGAAGATTTTTGATTGCTTTAAGCGAGGTAAAAAATGTAGAAACTTGCAAGTCACAATCATTTACATTTTGGTATCTTTTACGTTTTTCTCTGTGACTTTTGTGTCAACCACAAACCCTTGCTTTAAAAAAAAAAAATTAAATTTTTAAGTTGTAAAGTTTCAAAGAAAAAAGTAGACATATTGAGATGAGTAAGATTAAAAGAAGATGTAATAAACATCCAGTGAGTTAGGACTATACTGCACAAATTTTGTTCCTACAGATGCAGTAAATGAAATAGCATCTCACAATCTATGAACATAAAGTCAACTTGAGTCATCACTGAAAATATTCCATTCCAGTGTATTAAATATGTGTGTCTCCATGATCTATCATCTAATCTCTAATCATTAAGCTAGATGTGTTTTCCCATTTTCTTTGTCTCCCCTGAAGAATTTTGTAGTCTAAGATTCGGAATTCCCATACTACCTGATGTTTTTCAGAGTATTTCAGAAGGTGTCTCAGATTGTATTATACATTTTATATTCCAGTCTTCATGGAAGTCTAAACCTGTCGAGTCCTGAAGTAGGTTGTAAACACTTGCTTAAATTTACAGTGACACAAGTCTTTTCATGAATTTTCTTCCATTTCAGCACTTTAGTGTTTCTGATAACATATAGAATTGTCTGGACTGATCTGTTTCCAGATAAGGTATTTTTAACATAATTTTGCCAAGTTTTTAGTAAATGTTCTTTCCTAATCCCATGCTCTACAGAGAACAAGAAGTTTAATGACAGACAAGATGTCGTCAGGTTCTGTGATTTTACTGAAGCTTTTCAGAGAATAAATACAAGTTTAAATTGGAGAAAAAAATTAAAAACTCAGAAGGTCATTGAGGATTCATGATCTTTCATAAAACTCCTGGAAATGTATTAAGCTGTACTCTGTACTCTTCTATAAAACAAAAGACTCATTTAGAGTTTGCTTGTTTGAAGCAGCATTGGTCGAGCTTTAATCTCTTGTATTGTT
The DNA here is from genome assembly GCF_028554395.1 of Pezoporus wallicus. NCBI lineage: Eukaryota > Metazoa > Chordata > Aves > Psittaciformes > Psittacidae > Pezoporus > Pezoporus wallicus. The sequence goes on from NW_026637727.1 coordinate 1,006,667, forward strand.
AGTGCTATTTAAGTATATATGAACATATTTGTAATAGTTTTAGAAAATCCTGAAGTTTCATTGCAAAAGTGATTACTGCTGAAATTATTATAAAGCAGGGCTTCCTCAGGCAGGGTATGCTAGTAAGGGGTATGACAGAAAGCACTGTTCCCTGAAATATGTACCAGAGCTCCTGTACTGGCCTAAAGTTTTGACTTTTTCTACTGAAGTGTTCCCCTCTCCACTCACAACTCTTAATGTTTCCAGGGTGAAACTATCAGTCTCTGGACTTACGCATTCCAGCATTTGTTACAATTGATTGCCCAGAGAAGCTGTGGCTGCCCCTTCCTTGGCAGTATTCAGTGCCAGGTTGGATGGGGCTTTAAGCAACCTGGTCTACTGGAAGGTGTTCCTGCCTATGGAACCAGATGACCTTTAAGGTCGTTTCCAGCCTGAACTATTCTGTGTTTCTTCCCAATATTGCAGATAATTTTCTTTCATACCTATTTCAAAACTCTGTTTGGGGTTTGTAAGGGGGTTTTTGTTTTGTTTTGGGGTTTTGTTGGGTTTTGTTTGTTGGCTTTTTTGTTTCTTTTTTGCTTGTTTATTTTGAACAGTTTTAATGTTCACTTTTCATGACAAGTGCATTTTTGATCACTTGTACAAATATCAAAAAATCACAGTCTAACCTCTAGATTAATGTTGATTTGCATTGTGTAATTAGCTGTGATCTGAACTTGACAGAGACTTTTTTTTAAAAAAAAGTAAAGTACATGCTATGGCATAGAAAATGGATGAAGCTTTGATTTACCCATTTCTTTTAACTATGTTTAAAAAAAAAAATCCCAGACTTTCCCACATCCAGCCAATTTTTTTGTTGGAAAGTGGAATAAATTGAAATGAATGGATATGTAAGAAAAAGCATCTCCAAAGCAGTAACACTGAAAACAAAGAAAAATACCTTCTAGGAGCAAGGAAGGTGACCTAGAATGCTTTTATATTGATCTTGATTAAGTTTTTAAACTTGTGTTCATAGTTACAGCAGTGAAGACCATTTCCAAAATGACCCAAAGCTCTTGGAAAAGAAGCAGAAGATTGAGCCATCACTCACATTTAATAGCAGACAGACAATAAATTGTGTTTAATTTCCCTTTAGCCACACTTTTTTCCTTTGCATTTTATTGTAAACCGTAATATTTTTTAACTTTCAGTTTATACCTATAATCTGGAAAATGGGTTTGGTTAGTGCTTTTATTAGGCTGAGATAAAATGGCTGTTAGTACACTCAAAAGAAAATGTTCATTGTGATGAATGTATTTCCTGAAATACAGGAAAAAAAAAGGTTAAAGTTGACATAATAAATACAGGTCAGGAAGCTGATTAGGGACCTGCTTCTTTTCAGCTTGATTTTTCTCTCTATTTTAATAAAGCTTTTCCCAACTCACTGGTAGTGAGTAAGGAATGAAGCCTGCAGAATCTTTCAACAAATATTTTAACATTTTAAATTGTCAATGGGTCAGATTCATGGCATCTTGCTTCTGTACGACCAGCAAAACCTGTTAATGTTGAGATTTCATATTAATAATTCCTATAAGTAATTTTTTTCTGACTATTTAAGATATATAACCATCATCGTGTGGGGATATAGTGGCTATCTTTGTGTATAAAAATTTTCTAATATTTTCTTTGGTGTGTAGATGTCTAATAAAGTTATATAATTGGACATACATTCAAGAAAGTAGGCTCAGGGTACTTACTAACTCAAGGCATGAATTTAGGTAGTAACAGAATAATTACTTGCTAATTGGCATATGGTTACATTTTCATTGGCCTGTCACAACTATAAAAGGTACCCTAATTGCATTTCAAAATAATGTTGTACTCTTTCATGCAACTTTCTGTTTAACTGAATGGAAAATAAAACTATTTAAATACTTAGTACTGTTGATCTTCAAACTCTGGACATTAAAGGAGGTGGGGTTTTTAGAATGACCATTTGTGAAAACAAAAAAAAAAACAAAACAAAAACCAAAGCAAAACAAAATCTATTCCATTCAAAACTAAGTTTGAAGAAAAAAACCTTAGAGTGTAATGAAAGTCTGAAATTAACTTCCTAATTGCAGGATATTTCTGAACTCTTTATTGTATACCATCAGACTATTAAGGGTAATAACTTTTACATAATGATAGCAATTTAGTGAACATTTATCACTGAATATTTCAACTTACAATGTTTTAAGCTACACTGCTAGTCAATTTTAGAATCTAAAAATGGTGCTTCATAGCCCCAGGGAAACCACTTAAGTTAACCTAATGGCATATGGTAACACCCTGGGGAGGATGAAAAGTGTACACTAAGTGTTTTCTGCTTGGATCCCACTTGTGTTCTCCATCCAAAGCAGCAAATTGTAAAGATAGGCAATTCTCTGGGGAGATGCTCTTATGCCCAAAGCCTAACCTTCACAGTTGCCTTCATCTGTACACTCAAGGCTAATGGACTTACAAATTCCAAATAGCATTGGGAAATACCTGTTTTGCAAAAAGGAAGACATAGTGATGTGTACAGTTTTTAAAGCTGAAGCTTGGAAAAATTAAAAGCTCCTGAATGCCCACATATGGAAAGTATGTTTCTGCTTCCAACACTTAACTGTGGGAGACATTCAAATGGCATTTAAAAACCTCCTTAGAGTAATAGTCTAGTTCCATTTAAAAAAAAAAAAAGGAGAAAAATTGTGTGAGAGACAAAAATTTGTTTGTTTGTGTTCTTATAATACATAACAATGTAGAAATAAGTAACATGACTTTCCTGTTGCTAGAATAAATACAGGATGCCAGGCTAAAACCAGATCACAGAGGTCATAGAAGAATAAAATAAACAGGGGAGATGGGAGCAACATCTGCTAGGTCCAAAAAATTTTGCAGAGGTATGGAATCAGTGCTGCTGTTTTAACTATCTTTTAGTCCCCATGACTGAAAGCAAACATGGGAAGAAGAAAAAAATGCCATTTTTTTTTCAATTTCTTTCAAATACGTGACTTACAGCCTGGTAGCTGCTTCATGCGCATTCTATTTGAGAATAGGCCTGCTTGGGTATCATTTCTAATTTTAATTAATTTCAGTAACTGAGGAAGTGTAAAAAAGATGAGTACCATGTGTTGTCTTATTTCTGCTTCATGCATTAGTTCCTAAATTACGCTTGCAGTATGAGATGCCTGTTGTATTGAGAGCTGGTGTTTATACAAAATTTACAGATTCTAACGAATTTCTAAATTGCTCAGAAACCAGGTGGTTTTTTTTAAATCCATTTAGTTAAAAAGAGAAAGAACAACGATGTTTTCCTCCTAAAAATTTATTCAAAACCAGATTGTCATTAATGTGCATCAGTTCTTTATGACAGCATGTGTGTTATGAGATTTGTGTAAGGCTGTTGGCCTGATTAGTTTCCACAGTGCTTACAAGATATCTCAGTTCTTACAAGATACCTTGGTTCCTTTCCCTCTGAGATACCAAGATTCAATATTTTTTTCCATCCCAATGTGTTACAGAGAAACATATATCTTATCTTAAAAAACTCCTTCCATTGGAGTGAAGGCAGAATAATTTGAGAGGTATTGCTGCAAGATATTAGACTGATAACAAAGACTAACCAGACGCTCAATGGTAGTAAGAAGAAACACAAGTTCATTAGTATTTTTGCTGCTGCTGCTGCCAGTGTTGTCAACAAAAGTAGAATTTCTCTAAATAGTTGCCCTTACAGTCTGTGTACACTCTAGCTACCTGGGAAGTGTGTACAGAAGGATAAAAGAAAGCCTAGAAGGGTAGAGACTAATACTAAGAAACTTGACACAATAGGAGACATTGTGATCTTCCAAAATCTGGATTCCATCTGCAGGTGTATCATATTCTACAGTTACTATTACTCTCCATTTCAGTGTTGCATACAGGTTGTTGCACTGTAAACTGCATGGCTGTCACCTAGAACAGGTTACAGTACAAAATTGCTGGACAGTTTTTCCTGCTTTTCGCATCAATTAACTTTATCCTCATTTCTCTCTCCACTTCATCTCTCTGTTCATACAAGGCTCTTCAGGCACTTTATCCTTCATTGTCTGTAAGGATATATAGAGAATTTTTCACTCTCCCAGACAAACACAGAGAAGTTGCTCCACATTGCAGGGTATTTACTTCTTCTTCAGACTGCCTGAGATAAGGTATGGGAAAGTACCCAGTTTTTTACTATCACTCTTTTTGTCCATGTTTATTTTTATTAAAAACTGCTTCATTGAGACTTTACAGTCTAATGTGTCAAGTTTTGTTATAGACTGTATGTTACTGCCCATCTTGGTTCTAAACATCACTTAATAGCTTAAAATAGCTGTAGTTAAAGTCATGTGAAACTTTAAGCATCACTATGAAGTTTTACTTATGTGCAAAAATATGAATCTTGCTGAATCTGATGCTTAATTCAACCCCCAATATATCAAGGATCCTTTTTGGACAATTTTAACTTTTTTTTTTTTTAGATAATAGCTTTAGAAGTTTTCAGCCTTCTTCCATTTCTAAATGTGCTGCTGAAACACATATTTCTCTCTATTCTGACTCACCTCTTTGCAATCCCTAATGGCTTCTCCCTGCCTGCCTTTGAGTTATAGACCATTTCTGAAATGCTGTATGACAGCACTTTCTTGCAGTGCTTTCAAAAAAGAAAAACTAGCTGTTTATCTCTCAAAGTCTTGAAGAACTTTTGCTCTTAGCATTTTCAAGAGGTAGAGGGCCGAGGTTAGTTTCTCATTCCACAGTATCAGATGGGAAGACACCATAGGGAAAAGTAATACAGATAACTCTTTAATATAGGTCCCGACACTGCAAAGCACTAGTCTTTTATTAAGGCTGAGTATTCTCAGTTCCCACAAAAGGCAGTATGGGCCAAGAGCACTCAGTGGTATCATCACGATCTGAAATAAAATGGTGTTTAGCCTGAAATGGTGCATATATATTGAAAAGTTTCAGCAAATGGAAAACTACACATGAGGACGTAGGTGATCCAGTTTGGTGACTAACACTAATAATGAATAACTTTTCTTGTTTCTTAAATGAACAATAACCAACAGTAGATCTTGTACATTTTCACTTCTGATTGCGATTGTCTTTAGTAACAGATGACTTTTCTTGGTGAAGGGAAAAATATGAACCAGTGTAACCAAATGACCTTTGATCTGGTCAGTGTAAACTCAACATGATTACCTGTGGAAGTTCATCACTATTAAGAAATTTTCTGTCTTGAATATATACATTTTTACTGTCTGTGGCACATGACCTTTTAAAATATGGGCAATACTATGTTGTTAGAACAGTTATATGTTGTTATAGCTGACTTTGACAGTATTATATAAATCTGTTATCTGCCCTTCCTGGTTTAGTTTAAAAATTTTGATTTGTTTATTTATTGAGCCACAATTAATAAATCAGGGGGATATCTGCTGAATTGCTCTCAGCTCTTTTCAGTTATCATTTATGTACAATTTCTTGTGAAAATTTAAGGGGTTTCCATAATTCTTAAACATCGTATTGGGAGGGCTGTTCAGAGATACTGCCTCTAAAGGTACCACTCCAAACACGGAAAAAGTCTAGTCCCCTATTGTTTCTTTTCCATGCTGTTCCTGCACCCGTGTTTTGCTCTGCCATTCAGTCTATATTATAATTCTTCTGCCCACTTTTTGTCATCGCAGGAAATTTAACACATTGCTAGTTCTAAAACTGACTTTTTATAATTTGACTAGCACCAGAGTGTAACATCACAATACTGATAGTGCTTGTTCTGATTTAGCTTGGTCTTCCATGTATGGCTCTCATTTGCACTATATTTAACTTAATTTTTAATATTTTATATTCAGTTCTATTTTTTCAACTGCAAAGAATGACCTGTAAAGGAATTACCTGTTTCAGTCTTCTCTTGAAATTTGACATCACAGGATTATCATGGTCTTTTGGGGGAAGACACTTCAGAAGGAAACTGCCACTCATTTAGACTGCTTTAGGTGTTTCATTACTTGCATCCTTTTTCTTGTTTCCTCCCAATTAATTTTTTGTCATTAGCAAGTCCTTGACTGAACCATTTCGTGCAGAAGAGATGAAAAAGCCTGTAAATAATGAAGTAATGCACACTTACAGAGTGGGTACAGGTGGGCTGTTCGTAGCAGATTTTTGTGTTCAATGATGCTTAAGGCAATTTAATATCACAGAAGAAAGCCAGCCCCCTCCTTCAAATGAACAAAACCAAAATACAGATGTGGGGTTTTTTTAATACTGGCAGAACACTATGTGCATTATTTTCTTACTAATTTTTCTTTCCTGCAGTGAAATGCCACAGGCTATTCCTATTGGTGGCTGACTTTCTGTATTTTAGATCCTTCTAAAGGAAGTTCTTAATCTGAGAGAGCAGATTGTTTAACAGATATTGTGTAACAGATAAAGTGATAAAGAAAATTCTGTCAGGGAGAAAAAAAGTGAATGTGAAAACACTCTTTTAATACGTATTAATAAGTGATCCCCAAATGCTTTGCTAATCCTTGCAGTGCTCTTCATGGTAGAGAAATGTTACATGCTGGAAAGCTGAGTCACACAGAAGAGGTTTGAGTATGGGCTACCAGTGAAGAAAGAAGCCAGTCCACGGCAGATTCAAAACCAGTTGCTCCATTAGAACAGTCTACCAGTTGTGTTTTTGTGGTTTTAATCTATGATTTCTGTATTCTCTTTATACATGAAGACCCAGTGAGAAAATAGAGATGAGAAAGGGAAGCTATGAAAAGGGTGTGAAATTTAAGTAGTGGGAAGCTATGAAAAGGGTGTGAAATTTAAGTGAGCTCCTCTCATATTGTGCTGGCAAAAGCAGAGGTTTCTTGCCACCTTATATTAAAAATTGAGACAGTATCTCTCATGTACATGCCCACAGACATTGCTTTTAAACAAAATGTGATTGTATATTACTTCAGAAGTAAATATTTAAAAATATTATTGAAATCTTAGAAGTATTGCTTGATTATATATACTTAGCCCTTTAACCAAAGACACTTGTCTTTAAGGAGATGCCCATATTTATTTGTTTGCTGACCACATGATTTCTTGCTCTCAGATGTATTACTGATACTTCATTTATAACCTGCAGTTTAAGCATCTATTACATATTTAAGCGCATCACAAATAACCATAGCTAATGCTTATAAAGACATTTTCCAAAATATGCCTTTAAGTCACAGTATAGTAAATTTAAAGTGGAACAGTAACCATAAAAGATGCATTTTTACCTCAGTGTGCAGTTGGGCATTTTATGACTAAAGCTGTTACTTCTTTAACACTTGACATTTATCATTGGATAAGGAAAATAAAAACCAAAACACACCACCAGCAGCCGCAAAAAAAAAATCCCAACTAAAACTCCCCAAAAAGTTAACAGTAACACCTGGACTTTCTGTAATTAACCTAAACATCTCATTTTATAATAAACATACATTTATATATGAAAGGCATATTAGAGTATATATGTTGTATATTACATATCATACATACTATATACCCACTATGGGTATAAAGATTATTGTTGGTATATCTGAAAATTCTGTAAAATTACAAATACATTTGCAATAAATAAATGAATTGGAATGAGTTTATTGCTACCTATTTTTATTTCAGTATTCAAATTTTCCTGCTACACTCTCAAATGAGTACTGATGTGGTGGAAGTCACCTTTATAAAGTACTTTGTGAAGTTTTATTTACAGTCTGCTAGAGAAATAACACAAAAATTGAAATATGCATGTGGACATACAAGGTCATGAATATTAATTTTAGCAGTTACTCTGGACTTGTAACTAAAAGAGCAAACTGCATCCCTTCAGTTCCTCAGATGAGAGCCCAGATGCCAACTTGCTGTCATAAACCTATTTTATATCCTGGTAAAAGCTCTGTAGATCCAGAGAGCTAATTCTCCTGTGACTATGTTTTTCTTAGGGAAGAGAGGGAAGAATTTTTTTTAGTTCTCACTTTGTCAAACTGAAAAAGGCAACGAAATGAAATACAAAGTTGAAGTGATTGTGTATAAATAATAAAAGCACAGACATCAAAGTGTTGAAGGTTTTGTTCCTGTTCTGTGGTTTTGTATTATTTCAGTACTATCAGTTTGCATTGAAACGTCCTCATTTTTTTATGATGTAGTGATCACAGACGTGTCTCTAGTGAAGAAAAACAGGACAGTAAACTGGCATTTGAAACTTCAGCTGTTCTTGTTTGTAAATTATGTAATACAATCAATTCTTCATTTTAGCATATATCGTAGCTTATATCACTGTTTGTAAAGAATCATCATAATTTTCATTTTTCACTAAGCAAATATTAGTAAATTTGAACTTTACTGAAGATAATCTAACGCTATTCTATGTTACTATGTTCTTGTGACAACTTTGGACACTTAGGTGTGGTTTCCTCTTGAAGATAAACAAATTTCTCACATGGTATTTCTGACTTAGACATTAGCGTTGCCTGGATACAGCTGGTGCTATTCAAATAGTCTTCTGCAATGCTGTCATCATAGCCATTTTGTTACATTGATTTATAAATGCACTATCTGTAAAAGCAGCTGAGCCTTCTGCATGAGCGAAGGATAAGAGCCAATAGAATGTAATTTAGTTAGCTTTTTACAAGAGATGTTAGTTTCCCAATGTCTTACAAAAAAGTCAGATACTTTGCAACAGATGAGGGTTGAATGCTTTTTATTTACCTTTTAATGTCACTGTCCTGGGAGGCATGTTATTTGTATCATTCACTAATTTTTGTTCTGTGAGTTACAAATTTAAAAATGCCAATGGTAATTGTCAAATCAGCTGAGAAATGCTGGCACTTTACAGCTAGCATTTTTTGCAACTCTTCTTTAAGTTCTCCTAGTTCCTTTCATGTATACCATATTTTCAATCTTTATCATGACAACAACCTGGGAGTTTTGGAGTTTTACACTTACAGTGCATGTTACTGCAGTGACCTATACCATAGTGATCCAAATTCTCTTTATCCAGCAGTTTATTAACTTTGAGAGCTGAAAGCTAACACCTTAAAATTAGTACAAAATATGACTGTCAGTTTTTCCACCATTGAACCCCTGCATTTTAATCAAAAGTAAGTCTCTTAGTGTTACTATCAGAAATACTAACGAATGACAATGTCTGGGTGAACATATAGAGGAGAAGATGTTATCATAAGTTGAACATGCTGCAAGATTCTGCAGTAAAAAAAAAGTTAAAAATTTTAGTGGCAGTCACACCAAACCTTGCAGCAGTACATATGAGCTGCACTACACAATTTTAAACAGGATGTAATCAACATATGAAAGTCACTATTGAAAAGAATTTTTGGAGCTGAGAAGGAGACTTTTATAAACCCTTATGTTTCATGATTTGTTCTCTGAAGCATTTGGTACTCATCATTGTTTGAGGCAGGATTTTAGTAATGCCTTAGCCTGAATGTAATTAATAATTTAGCATTGAATTTCTTAACATAGCACACACTATGCTCCATTGCAAACACTGCATTATTTACACAGCCTACAGTAAGGGACTTAGACAAGGTACATGGTGTTTAAGCAGATTTGCAGGTGTTATAATGGTCATTTACAATTAGGAGTCGGTCAAGGCATCTCCAAAGTTGTTCTCTATTCAGGTAAAAGACCATGTTAACTCTCTACCTACCCAGCAGCACTGGGTAAGCACATTGATGATTTTGGATCGATCAGCTTTTCCCCTTGTACTGTACTGTAGAACTGAGATACTGAGATCTAGTAGATGCTGTAGCCAAATTTTACTAAGAGATTTTCTTGAATTAAAGAAATTGTTCCACAGTGTCCAGTAATGTACTGCATATTAACAAATTGGAGATTGTTCTCACATTGGTCTGGTGAGCTGAGTTTTATCCAGTTACTGAAGCTTATCAGAATGGACAAGTACAGTTCTGTGTAATGCAAGAAATTTGTATACGTATCATATAGAGGTCTTTATTTTAACATAACATACTGTTGTTTTTACCTTCTCGCATGGTATCCTACACTAAAATCTACTATACTTTAAAAGCAAGCTTCATTTACACTCTCTGCAGACCTCTGCAGGTGAGTGATTTAGGGCAGAGGCTGTATTTGTGTTCTGTGTGTTCAATTCATATCACATACCAACTCCCAGATTGATCATCTAGGTGCTATTGCAATAAAAAAATAATAATGATAATAACAAAATTAACAGCTATATTTAGCTGACAAGGTGAACATTTTTTTCTTCATCTCGAGCTGCTAGGAAATTGCAATACGGATTTTTCTCCAGACGTAGTCTTGTACTTAAGCTTTCCATTACGCAGAAAAATATCCCTGCATTTTCTTGCTCACTTTAACTGCTCATCTGCTTCAGTGACCTTAGTGATATGAAACCTCGTAAAGTAGTGAACTAACACTAACAGACACAGGAGGTCAGACACATGTATCTGCTGTAATGAATGATGCTTATATGCTTACATTAGCATCAGTGTTACTTCCAGGCTGTTACATAAACAGGTATCAAGGTTGAGTTTGCCACCATTATTGGAACTGCCTGCATGCCTGCTTTTTCTGTTTTATCACTGCAGAAAAGCTGAACAATTAGATTCCAGATCTTTTATTGAAGCAAAGTACAAATGCTCTAGGTTTCTTGCTCTGATGAAAATGTTTTTTTTGTCTGACTCCTTGTGAGACATGTTTCTGCAGTATGACTGTACTGAGTGCTGTGGCTGTTCCAGTTCATGGAGCTGTAGGTGTTTTCTGCACAGACATAGTAAACTGTTATATATTCTACTAATGCAATATGTTCATTTAAAAAAGAAAACAAGTATATTTTCTTGCAAAATTAGAATTGTTACTAATTCTTAGAAGTAATACTTAGTAATTCTTAGAGAATTTATACTTTAAAGCTTACTTTCTGCCTTCTGTGTGTGCCTTCACACAGCTGGTGTGAGCGGTATGACTTGTCCAGAGTCAACATTGCAACAACTGAGTATTATGGCATTATTTCTAGGTTTTGTGCTATTGTATCTGTCCTATCCCTCCTGGTCCCCTGCATTTCATAAGTCTTCTTGAGAGGAGCTACCTATTGAGCTGGCATTTTCAGAGATTCTCTGTAGTGTCTCCAAAATGTCCTATTAGGAATTTAGGTTACTGCCCTGTGAGTTTAATTTTTTCTTCCATTGCATGTGTCATGTGTCATTGTATATTGTACATTCCTTTTTTATTGTTCTTTGCAATTTGGTTTTGTGTTCTTGAATCTTTTTTTTTATAATCTGAAAACGCTGTCATCTCAGTCATCCTTGCCAGGGTGTTTCTGAACTTCCATGAAGATTTTTCTGATAGTACCCTCTCTTATCATAGAATCGTTAGGGTTGGAAAGGACCTTAAGATCATCTAGTTCTAACCCCCCTGACGTGGGCAGGGACACCTTACACTAAATCATATCACCCAAGGCCTCGTCCAACCTGGCCTTGAACACTGCCAGGGATGGAGCATTCACAACATCCCTGGGCAACCTATTCCGGTGCCTCAACACCCTAACAGGAAAGAATTTCCTTCTTATATCCAACCTAAACTTCCCCTCTTTAAGTTTTAACCCGTTACCCCTTGTCCTATTACTACAGTCCCTAATGAAAAGTCCCTCCCCAGCATCCCTATAGGACCCCTTCAGATACTGGAAGGCTGCTATGAGGTCTCCACGCAGCCTTCTCTTCTCCAGGACAAACAGCCCCAACTTCCTCAGCCTATGGGAGGTGCTCCAGTCCCCTGATCATCCTCATGGCCCTCCTCTGGACTTGTTCCAACAGCTCCGTGTCCTTTTTATGTTGAGGACACCAGAACTGCACACAATACTCCAAGCGAGGTCTCACAAGAACAGAGTAGAGGGGCAGGATCACCTCCTTCGACCTGCTGGTCACGCTCCTTTTGATGCAGCCCAGGATACGGTTGGCTTTCTGGGCTGTGAGCGCACACTGAAGCCAGCTTCAGTTCAGCTCATGTTCATTTTCTCATCAACCAACACCCCCAAATCCTTCTCTGCAGGGCTGCTTTGAATCTCTTTGCCCAGCCTGTAGCTGTGCCTGGGATTGCTCCAACCCAGGTGTAGGACCTTGCACTTGGCATGGCTAAACTTCATGAGGTTGGCATCAGCCCACCTCACAAGCGTGTCAAGGTCCCTCTGGATGGCATTCCTTCCCTCCAGGGTATCAACTGATCCTGAGATAACAGCTTGATATGATTTGATAATTCCAACATTAGAACTAAAGTCTTTATAAAACTAAAATATCATAATTTTTTTAAAAGGCACTTGAGATGTTAGTTCTAAATATAAAGGGCAACATCTGCAGCCAGAAAATTTCTAGAAGGAAGGATTTTGAGTTGCTTGCAAAGCAGTCAATAAAATAGTCTTCCATTCAGTGAAAGTTATAAGTTACTGATTACATAGAGTGATGATTTAATTAAGACTTTTCAAAGCTATGGTGTATTTATGTAACTTAAACTGTGAAAAGAATGAAACAGTTATGATGTTGTGATGTCCAAGCCAGTGTGTAGGCAGAAGAAATGAATATTTGAATTTAAATCAACGAGTTTGCTAAACACATCTAGGAATTTAAAACAAAAACAAGTAAAGGCTTCCTATATATATCAGTATTTTATACAGTGCTTTACAAGCCTGGTGTAGCTATGAAATTCAATATTAAAACAAATACAGAGCACAAGAAATTAAAGGTACTGAAATTCAGGAAAAATCCCCTATTTTAAAGTTACAATCTTCAAGTCTCAAAAGGCTACAATAAAATAAAGGTAATATAGGGTCAATCACTCAGTACTGTGCAAGATTTAATTAAAAACTACCCTACTGGTAGCAAAATTATTTTGTTTCCATTTCACCCTCTCCAGGAGAACACACAGTAACTTTCAGTTATCTCTTAGTGTTTAAGGATTTTATGTTCAGCTTTTTAAAATAAGAATAAATGGAATATTACCTGAAATTAGTAATAAGTTATTAAATATTATGTGTATAAATTTTTTAAAAATAGTGTTTTATCTATTAGAGATTTAGTACCTTTAATGTAAGTTGTAAAGATAAACTAATATCTAATATTATCAGAATACTATGTATTTGCAGCAGCATTTACCTACATGCCAGCAGTGTTTGCAGCAACCATTATAAATTCAGGCATCTTGTTTCAGTGATATGTTAACCCCCTTCTGAATCTTTAGTTTAATGTCTTATTTAAACCACTTCTGATATTGCTTCATCCCCAGTTTGAACTGACTCACACTGGGAACTCAAAGTACTTTCTTCCCTTTTAAACTTCTGACTCACACAAGTCATTTGCCTGAGTTATTTACAGGTTGTGGTAGATCTGTGTGCCCTCTTTCAGCAGGAGCTGAGCTGGTTAAATAGATTCACACCCAAATCTGCTCATGATTGTCACTCCTACCCGGGGACAGTGGTGTCTTAAATAGGCTGGCTGAGCTACTTTTCTGGTCACACAATAATTCGTATCAGTCTTATTAGAGTAAGTTGATTAAAACAGAATGTCAAGGTGTGATTAAGCAAGGAGTTCAGCTGCCAGTAATGAGGATGCAGTAAATTCCAGCAAGGAGACTGTAACAAGCAGCTGGGGACAATATTCTTTTCAGCAGCATATTTGTAGCCAGAAGAGGACAGATGTCTCCAGCCTAATTCCCTCTGAAATTTCCCTCAGACCATAATAAGCATTTAATATATACTTGCTTTTCTTCTGACCTCTCAACTTGAACCGAGCTTTGACAAACTACCTGAGTTGATTTCAAGTACTTCTTTTTGGTTTAGTGGGTTTTTTTTTTTGTTTTTTACTTCAGAAAAATTATTCACATCCTTCCCTGTATTCAGTCCGTATTTGCAGAATCACCTCATTTCACAGCTCTTAATTAGTTGCAAAGCCAGTGGCAGCCCTACCACTGTGCCACCTAACCCTCTCACTTACATTGCTTTCTTCTCCAGACAACACGTAACAACAGCTCTAATCCCATCTGTGGGATACTGTCATTTGTGATTTTTTCATAGCATCATGTGTAATTTTTTTTTTTTTTGCTTCACACTTAGATAAGAGGTGTTAATTTGTAAATAAAAAAAAAAAATGAAAACAGTGAAAGCAAGAGGGAGAAGCCACTGCCAACTAAAACGAAGATCAGGGAATTAAGAGAACCAAATCATCTTGCTGAAATGCTTGCTGGCTGTATTGATTCCTTGATTGATTCTGTTAGTAGCTCTGACTCCGGAGTTATGTATTACTAACAGGTTCTTTTAATGTTATCGTTTACACCATCCATGTCTCTTGGTACCAAGTTCATCAATACTGCATTACCTAAAGGCAAGGAGGTAGAAATAAGGTGTTTTCAGTCATGATGACCTTCTTGGATGAGATCAACTGAGGTCCGTCTTACTTGCAACCTCAGTTTTGCTTGTTAACTTTATCGAATTAGAAAAAAGCCTCCGTTTTTTTCTCTTGCTTTTCTGATATTTTGCTGAAATAGCCTCAGTTCATCTACCTAATCCAAACATTGCTTGCAAATCTAGTTAATTTTAGGGATTTTGCAGGTTTGGGTAGATTTTGGGTAGTTTTTGTTTGGTAAACCTCTGCTTCACTTAACATAAAAATCGTCTCATTGAATTTGATAAATAAAGCAAGAGACACCATAGTGTGTAACCCCAAATTAATCCGTAATCTATCTATAGGGACTTTTCTATTAAAACCTCATGTGAGCATCCTGAGAGACGAGTCTGTCAGTATGAGTCTGTATTTTTCTAATCTGGTTTCTATTCCTTGGTAAAACAATAGTACTCCAAATATTCTTCAAAACTTGAACTTTTTTAAATGTAAAAGTACTTCATATGATATTAATATATTTTTAACTGTATATATGTACCATTTCTGTGAAATTACAATAGTTTAAAGAATACAATGCCTTTATGATTGAGAATATTGGTATTACATATGATTAGAAAAATAATAAAGATACAAGACTAAAAAAATATAAGAAAACCTTTGAAAAAACACATCAGTTGTACCTTGTATAACTTGTTTTATATACACTTACAACTGCTACCTGATTCTGTTTTATATATACCAAAGAGCTCAAACTTTCCTAACACCTCTGATGTGGAAGTCCTAACAACCTGTGATCTATGTGCGCATGTGCATTCATATATGTAGGCATGCAATTTCAGGCATATATACATGCATCATATAGCATGCATTGCTCTGGTAACTGTAATGATTTTGATGCATCTTTTTTGAAAAGGACATAATAAAGCCTAATTTTTTTTTAATTTATTTTTCTTTTTAAAACACGCATTAAATGCTTTCAAGGAACAGTGATTAAAAAAAATGTTCAGATCATTTTCTCTAAAGATTTCTAACTAATTTAGAACACAGCAACATGTATTCTTTGCAAGTGGTTTCCTTCAGATTGAATTATCTTGTGTTTCTATATTCTGTTGTGGCAAGCTACCTGTAGGAATAGGACTTTACAATACTACTATATTTGTACAATGCATAGCTTTACATCCTAGATTTACTGACATTGCAGAACAGTAGGGGAAAATAGTTTCACATGAAGCAGGTTTTCGATAGAGACTTCGAGAACTTCACTTCTGATTTGAGTTATAAAATGAGATCTGAAATTACGTGTGTTTCAAGTGGTTTGAGGCTTTCTTTACAAATCCCTAGTGCTAAGCAGTTTCACCTCAGAACTCTGGAAAGGGATTTGCACATATTTTCGGCAGAAATATCAACATCTACAGACACTGAAAGCTCCTGGGTGCCTAAGGTCAGTCGCCATTTAGCAAATCTTGCATGAGGACACCCCTACGGATTATGCTGGCTATTGTTTTGCATTATTCATTGGTGTACTTGAAACAGCCTGAACCTAGCTGTGACAGAAACATGTAATTCGAGGTGAAGCCTTCATATTAATGTATTTAATAGTTGATGCACATTTGCAATAATTTAATTTATCCATATGCACATAATCTAAAGAGGTATTTAAATGAAGTTATGCAGTAAGTTTAGGAAATTATTCAAGTCACAGACCTAATAGTTCTCATGACCTTGATAGAACTGCCTGAGTATTTACACAGAACCTTGGGTGACATGTTCTAGGGTGAGGCATCCCAGCCCATGGCATGGGGGCTGGAATCAGATGATCTTAAGGTCCTTTCCAACCCTAACTATTCTATGATTCTGTGATTTAACATACCACTATTTTTTTCTTAGTTTATTTCAGCTTTTTTAATATTTAAGCTCCTTCATAGTATGTTAGCTGAAACATTACACTGGAATACAACATACATGAATAAAGACAGATTGCTGCTTTATTTCAATAAATACCTTGTGTTCTTTGTAGCATGCTGGTTTTAAAGAATAGCTATGAGAAGGGAAGCAGTGTGCCAGGATGAGTAAGATCTGTTTTGTTCCCATTTGTGCCTCAGATTGCTCAACAGTTTTACGAAAATCGCTAATTCTCTCTGACTGAGCTTTACCAGTAATAAAATTGTGATTCTGATATCTATATTCTTTGGAGTGTTTTGAGAACTGCTGATTAAATGTACCATGTAAGAAATGCATATTACTGTCACTATTCCAATTCTTTTGAGAAAAATACCTTTATGTTTGCATATTCAGTTTTATGTCCAAACAGAGCAGGTTGCTGTTTGATTCTGGTGGACTTGGAGTTTTTTATTGTTTATGAGAGGTACTCAATTCACCACAGCATTTACTACCTCATGGCAAAAGTATCTGGCTTGCTGCATTTTGCTCTTTGAGTGTGAGAAGATATGGTTGTGATTGCATTATCATGTCTTCTGTAATCCTTGAATTCTACTGGGATTTGCTTTAGCAGGTGTGTGCCTCAGTGCTTGGTATTCTTGTTTCGCAGTCTAACACTCTATATGTATTATTTTGTTAAATACTACTACTATTATTATTAGGATTTACAAGGCAATACCAGAAACTACTCAGTTGTTATATTAATATTTAATTTTCTAGATTAATTTTATGTTCCCAACATTGAAAGAAAAGTGAAGGCATTGTAGATAAACTGACATAAATGTAATAGCAATCTATTTACTTGCTCATTTATTTCAAGTACATAGATCTTTAACATATCAGAGGACAAAGACTGCAGTATCAGAGAAAAAAAAAAAAAATGTCTCTAGGGACCAGAGAATAAAATCTTGTTTAAAGGCCTCCAGATTCTATTTTCAGGTGTAATCTTATCTGGAAATGAAAAAAAAAGAATGCAACCACAAAGCCTTTGCCAATGGCTAGACAAGCTGAAAATGAAGAATTTAATGAAATAAAAGTGATAATTCTAGCTTTGTATTACACACTATTTTAATAAAAGATCATGTTATGGAGAGCCTGAGACTGCTGCAAGCATGGGTCTCAGCTTTTTATGTAAAGAATCCATGTAGTTGTCATCTAAGTTATCCAAGAAATGCAATCTACCTCCACTAAAAGCTCTTTACATTGCACATGGTAGTTGGAAGGGGACATAATTACATTTGCATGTATTTTAAATCTTGATTTTCTGAGAACATTTGCTATGTGTTTATATTTTCATGGAACATAAAGTCCCACCAATATTTCACACAAGTGAAAGGACAGAACAAGAAAAGAAATGCCAAACATTTGAAGAACATTCTCTTTATATAATCTGCACTCCAAATGTGTGCCCACATTTCTGCATGAAACTACAGCTCTATCTGCTTGACATTAGAAAGTTCAGCTCCTTACTTTTCCTTGGATGAATCTTACTGCTTGTGGTAAAATTCAGAATGTTGCAGAGGCATGATGGGCCTTCCTCATTAAAGACAATGCTTCACTGCAGAAGGTAAGTATTCTAAGTCCTTCTAATTGTTTAATTTTCTATTTGTGAGCTTATTTCCATTTACAAATATAACTGAAGAAATAAAATAGGAAATTACAGTTCTTCTCTACAATTAGATTCCAAAATGGGACAAAACCAAATTCACAAGTTTCCTAGCAAAAGAATATCACTGGAGAGAATGGAAGCATCTCATAGGGAATGGAATTAATTTTCCATACAGTTGTAGAACCATTGCTCTCATTTTTTATAAGTTCTCGCAAAAGACAATATGTATCTGTATGACATTGTTAAAAAGATAAATCTGAAGAATCCACAGATGGCAGCAGTCTGGAATCAGTGACAATACGATTATAAATTCTTTGTATTTTTCTTTATTATTTTGATTAAGCTGATTGTGAGCATAAGAACAGTGTTCAAGACCAAGCTGAATTGTGTCTTGGGTGACATGGTCTAGTGTGAGGTGTCCCTGCCCATGGCAGGGGGCTGGAAACCGATGATCTTAAGGTCCTTTCCAAGCCAAACTATTCTATGATTCCACAAATATACTAATAATATATTGGTTGAATTTTTGTTTGGTTGTTATTGCTTTTTAAGAAACTTTGTTCTCAGGAAACTATTTCAGTACAGCATTATTCTCATCTCTATTTAGATGCAAGCAGCCTTTCAATGTTTTTTTTGTCTACAACACTTTCCTAGAGCTGCTACTAGGCAACACATTTCCCCAGACTAGTCAGTTTACTAGAGAGATATGGGTGAGTCTCTTTCTTCTCATTCTATGATAGGCAAAGAATATTTCTGTTTCATTGAAGGTGAAATGCAGTTGAAGTCAAAATCAGAATATTTCCATTTCTAAGGGGGTTTTGGAGGTTGCCTAATCCAACCTTCTTGTGTTCAAAGCAGGATCAGCATGCTGTTCAGGACTCTGTCTAGTTGAACTTTTCTGATTGTGCAGTACCTTAATAAATGAATCTTTAAATCTGGGAATTCAAGAGTAAATTGCTAATAATACAACAACAGTGGCACTGTTTGTGTAATTTCTTAACAAGAAATTTCAGAGCGAAATGTGCAGCAGATTTCAACTTTAGTGTCTAACTCCCATGAGATAAGAAATCTTCTCAGTTGCTATGTATTCAAGTTTTCTGACTGATAGCCTCTAAATGATTTAAATCAGAAGCAATGATGTTTCTGAAAGGACACTGTGACCCCTCTTGAATTAGAATGAGCAGATTTATGAAAAAAAAAAAAAAAGGAAGAGTTGTAGTCCTTAAATTAGCAAAACTTAGATTGCTTCTAAGATTGCTTGCACTACTTTTCACCATAAAAAGAACTGACATGCCCCCTAGCATTAGTCTTACTAAAGTATGCTTGTGCAATAGTAACCATCTCATTGATAATATCCTAATTTCTTTCATTGCTCTTTCTTCTTTCTTTATATTGCTACAACAGCACAGATTTTATAATTCATTAGTAATTATTCTGAACTAGAAAATACGTATAGGCTTAATTTATGTAAGCGGCGAGGAGAAGCAGACAGGCCAACCCAATATGGGTGATAAGCAACTTCTAGTTTATTTTTGATGCAGTTCACACATATATAGGAGTGGTATTCAGCCACTCCTTCTTGGCACAACAGTATTGATTAGCCTCCCCACAGCTTCCTCCACATTCTCCTCCCAGGTCCGGTCTCCGGCTACCTGTGGGGGCCACCCCCTGCCTTGCTTGCACAGTCCTCCAGAACTCTATGGTCCTGCTCTTAGAGTCATTCTGCAACAAATTTACATAGTCTTTAAACTGCCATTCTCTCAACTAACCAGTAAAATGAAATAAAAATGTAAAGATGACATTTACACTTGATTTGGAAACTGTGGTAGATCTTTTATGTTATCCACCTTGAATAAATGCAGTCTTTGCACCTATTAGGAATGTGGATTTTCCATAGTAGTAAAATAGTCTCTATAGCCTAGGCTTCAGTGCTCAACATAATGACAGCCTTTAAAAATGTAGAGTAATTCACTAACATAAGTAGCAGGACATCTGTGAAAAGAGATGAAACATAACTAAGATGACAAATTTTACTTTAGCAGTAGAACATCAGCTATGCTCATGAAGAGGAGGACAACAAGAATACAGGCTATGCTGCATTCTTCACTGAGGAACCTGCCTGTTGTTATGCCATTCTGCTGTAGGGCATGGTAGAGTCTTCTCACAGGCTCTAAATGTGTCTCATGCACCATTTTTATGTGCATAAGTTAACACATCACAGGCTTGCATCAACAATTTAAGGAGTGATTATAATAAAGCCAGATATCTTGCATAACTGAACAAAATCTGACTGCACCGTGTATCCAATGGTTGCAAAACATTAAATTTTGATACATAGTCAGCCTCTTGGTGCAAGAAACACAAATGTGTTCCTCCAGTCAAGGTTGTCCTGGGACATTGGTTTTATCCTTCCCTCTTCTGAAAGGTTCCATGGTTTTGGGCTCCTTGCCCTCTCCCAAGGCTTTATGGATAATTTTATCTGTGAGCTGCAGGAAACAATATTGTCAAGAATATTTTAAAATGTGCATATGATTCTTGATCCAGATATCAATATCCACACCCCATTCCTTTCAGCCCCCCAAATTTAACTGTGAAGTTTCAGGGCTGGCCATAGAATCATGCAATAATTTAGGTTGAAAGAAGCCCTTGAGTGAGATCATAGTGTTCAACCTTGATATAGTATAGTTCAGATCAGATAAACTGAGAAGTTGAGTCATTTGGCCATGAAGGAGGGGAAATTACACCACTCACTGTGTCTGGGTTGCTGTCGCCATGCCTTTATTTTGCTAAATGCCTTTTCATTAGAGACACTTTCAAATATACAATCAGATTACTTGAATTATGCTTTCAAGTACTTGACTCAAAATTTTGCATGTCATCTTAATATATGTTTATACATGTGTTAAAAATCTGTGATGAAATTGCGGAAGATAAGAAAGAGTTAATTTGGTTGCAGGCACTCTTATTTAAATTCTACTCCCTAAAAGAAAGGTAATACTGTTGTCACAATAATCTGACGGGGATACAGATGTGGCAGTGACACATTTAATGCCTCCAAAATGATCTTTGTGTCAAACCTCATGCATTGATTAGGTTTTAGACAAAATCATTTGGTTCTATTTATTAGTTCACCCAAGAGCTCCACGTATACTGTGCCACTGATTTTCTCTTCTGTTCAGCTAAACTGACAATCAAAGAGTTATTTCAGTTCTGTTTGGCTTTTACCTTTTGAACATAAATATGAATCAAAACCTGGCCATCTTTAAAAAGCTGCGACAGCAGATGGACTTATTAACATCCCTCTGCCTTTTTTCATTTGAACTGTGGCAACAACCATCTAAATTGAGGCTAATTAAATACAATATTTCTACATAATTGTATGATAAAGATTTCTAGTGCCAGTCTGAGCTGTTTTGTATAGTTCTCTAAAATTTCTTGGTTAAGAGAGTAATTTATTCTCAAATCTAATTGATGATGATGAGATTGTTAAAGTTGGATAGTTTGCATTTCTTTCTGTAATTTCTTTCATTTTAAATAAGAACAGAGTAATTCTAAAATGGAATTTGATTCCAGTGTTATAAAAGGATGGTGTACAGAACTGCAGACCTTTCCTGGTATAGGATTCCAAGCGTCTTGTATATGAAAGAGCTCTGATAAAGAAACCTGTTATTATTTATGCTATGTTTTCTTCTTGAGAATTGTGGTTTAAATTTTCAAAGGAATCTAACCTAGTTACTTTTTCTCCCACTGAAAGATTAAGGATTTTATGCTTACTTACACTAAAAGACTGCAGACTGTCCTTGCAATAGAAAGAAATATTAATTTATCTTACCCAGTAGGTTTTGTATCCCTGTGTTATTTAGGCTTCTTTGAAAGGCCATCCTAATACAAGCAATCATATTTTCACAAAAAGATTTCCCTTTAAAGAGGGCAAAGCTGCTGAAATAAACTAGATCTATTCATGTAGAATCAGATTCTATCTGTCCCTCTTGGTTTACAATTTACAGACTTTTAGTTCTTGCCTTTAAGGACTAAAAGTTTTGCTCTTCTCATTTTCTTCTCAATATACTTGACAGTTAAGCTAGCTTGTTGCTTTGGATTCAAGTACAAAGGAAGAAAGTTGATTTAAAGATGAATCAGGGTGTTTCTTACATGTTGTTATGTCTAGAAGCCCTATTGTTTGGTGAAGTTCATAAGGAAGTTGCAGTTACTTTTCCCATGAACCACTGCTATTCAGTGCACTCCCAAGGTATGGGCCTACTCATAGGGGAGGTTGTTACTACTGGAAAAAAGGGAAATATAGCCCCCATTTTCAAAAAGGAGAAAATAGAAGACCTGGAGAACTACAGACCAGTCAGTCTGTCCTGGGTTCAGCAGTAGCAGTCATGTTTTTCCTTCAGCTGTTGTAAGGGTTCTGTTGCTTTTGTGTCTTCATTTTCTTTCCTAAGCCAGTACATTCTCTACCTTTACTTTATTAACAAGGGCTATTTTTTGAGTGCTGCCGTTCCGGACATGCTAGAACTTCAGTATGAACTAGAGTCAAAGGCAGCCAAGTGGTATGCCACAATTGATATTGCCAATGCATTTTTCTCAATTCCTTTGGCAGCAGAGTGCAGGCCACAGTTTGCTTTTACTTGGAGGGGTGTCCAGTTCACTTGGAACCGACTGCCCCAGGGGTGGAAACACAGCCCTACCATTTGCCACGGACTGATCCAGACTGCACTGGAACAGGGGCAAGCTCCAGAACACCTGCAGTACATTGATGACATTATTGTGTGGGGTGATACAGCAGAAGAAGTCTTTGAGAAAGGGAGGAAAATAATCCAAATCCTGCTGAAAGCCGGTTTTGCCATAAAACGGAGTAAGGCTGGGGGAGGCAGTGGGATGCCCACATGGGGCCCACAGGGAGCATCTTGGCTCCAGTGAGGGCCAGATGG
Source organism: Pezoporus wallicus (assembly GCF_028554395.1). Classification (NCBI taxonomy): domain Eukaryota; kingdom Metazoa; phylum Chordata; class Aves; order Psittaciformes; family Psittacidae; genus Pezoporus; species Pezoporus wallicus. Next base: position 1,029,574 of record NW_026637727.1, read on the forward strand.
ATGACGAGCTGTCCTTTCCAGAAGGAGCCATCATCCGCATCTTGAACAAGGAAAATCAGGATGATGATGGCTTTTGGGAAGGAGAATTCAACGGGCGCATTGGGGTGTTCCCATCCGTCTTAGCTGAGGAGCTGACGGCCTCAGAAAACAGAGAGACTCAGTGGATTGGAGATATTCAGGTATCCCCAACTCCAAAGCCTAACCATGCCCTTCCACCGCTGCCCCTGTATGACCAGCCTCCCACTAGCCCCTACCACAGTCCAGATAAACGAGGTTCTCAGTACTTCCCCAGATCACCCTCAACTAATGAAAACAGCTTCAGCTCAGAGTCCCCTGGATTCTCACAGCCTCTACGAGTTCCTCCTGAAAGTTCCTATGGAAAACTGCGACCTGTACGAGGAGCACCACCACCCCCAACACAGCATCACCGCCGGACCACAGAGAAGATAGAGGACGTGGAAATCACCCTGGTGTAACGATGGGACTAGTTAAGTAGTAGTGCTACAATCAAGACCAAACGTGGTATTTGGTCAAATCTCAGTTTTTAGGCACCTTTGCATGATGAAGACTTTGACTAGAACAAGAGAGGGAGGATTTTATGTGGCAGTGACCTGGTGGACTCCTTCCCGCAGTCATGACTATTTTGTGCCTTTTGAGTTTGTTGCTTTGATTTATATAAGTCATTCTTCCTCTCTTAGCACAAAGCAAGACAGGCCAAACAGCAAGCAGAGGATTGCCTTGGAGCAGGTTTCTCTCTTGGCTGAAGATGGTCAGTTTTTATACGGAGGCTGAAGAGAAAGAGCCTCCTTCATGCAACTTAGTTATAACGTCCTTCGACCACGTGCATTAGTACAGTATATTACTGTTGCCATAGGAATGTGTTAAAAGATTGTCCATTCTTCAAGTAGCATTTACTTTGTCTGATTAGGGATTAATCAGATTTGCAGAACGAAAAGAAAGGGAACTGAAATAAGTATAAATAGAGGCTGGCTCCTCTTCAATCCCCTTGCAGAAAGGAAGAAACAGGCAAAGAATCTTCTAGATGAGGCAAACTGATGCAAACCATACGTTAATGCACACCTCTTCAATGATGAACAGTTCAGCTGTTACGTCCTTTGTATTCATATTTATGCAGTACATTTAGGAATAGAGTATCTAATCTGGAGGTGCTGAATTAGTAGCAACATCTTGTTTCATAGCATAAACCAACTGGTAGAAAAGTTAAGTGAGATTTTTGTCTAGATCTGGAAATTGAGCTTCTTTTTTTCTTTTCTTAGCAGATTTTGGGGGGGGTTTGGTTTGGGTTCTTGTTGCCCAAGTATCTGGGTCACTCTTCTCCCAGTTATTGCCGTGTGCTTTATTATCCGTCATTAGCAGTGTATCTTTGGCATCAGGACATCTTCGGAGTTACATTTAGAGTATTTACATGCATTAGTTAGTTTTGGCATTGGATGGTCCTGTAGCATATTCCCACATGGACACCCATTCATTAGCCAAAGCCAGGGAGCCAGGAGAACCTCTGGCTCCTGTGAAGCCTTCAGGCCACCGTGGCGGCCAAGACCACAGCCTCCAATTGCTCTTATAGGAAAGAAATAGAGAGTAAAAGAACTTCCCAACCACTTCTCAATTGAGATCTCTGAAAAAAAGGATCCTTTTTGTTCTTGAAATGGTTGTAGGAGAGGGGAAAACTGGAGGAAAAGGGGTTTTCTTTATGAACTCAATGATTTTCAGCAATCTCCATCAGATGAAAGGCATCATCACAATGTAGGGGTTTCTCAGCTGTTGTAAGCGTTCTGTTGCTTTTGTGTCTTCATTTTCTTTCCTAAGCCAGTACATTCTCTACCTGTACTTTATTAGCAAGGGCTATTTTTTGAGTGCTGCCGTTCCGGACATGCTAGAACTTCAGTATGAACTAGAGTCAAAGGCAGCCAAGTGGTATGCCACAATTGATATTGCCAATGCATTTTTATCAATTCCTTTGGCAGCAGAGTGCAGGCCACAGTTTGCTTTTACTTGGAGGGGTGCCCAGTTCACTTGGAACCGACTGCCCCAGGGGTGGAAACACAGCCCTACCATTTGCCACGGACTGATCCAGACTGCACTGGAACAGGGGCAAGCTCCAGAACATCTGCAATACATTGATGACATTATTGTGTGGGGCGATACAGCGGAAGAAGTCTTTGAGAAAGGGAGGAAAATAATCCAAATCCTGCTGAAAGCCGGTTTTGCCATAAAACGGAGTAAGGTCAAGGGACCTGCACAGGAGATTCAATTTTGGGGAATAAGATGGCAAGATGGACGTAGACAGATCCCCACAGATGTGATCAACAAGATAACAGCAATGTCTCCACCAACTAGTAAAAAAGAAACGCAAGCTTTCTTGGGTGCAGTGGGGTTCTGGAGAATGCACATCCCGAATTACAGTTTGATTGTAAGCCCTCTCTATCATGTGACCCGGAAGAAGAATGATTTTAAATGGGGCCCTGAGCAGCAACAAGCCTTTGAGCAAATTAAACACGAGATAGTTCATGCAGTAGCCCTTGGAACAGTCTGGACCGGACCAGATGTAAAAAATGTACTGTACACTGCAGCTGGGGAGAGCGGTCCTACCTGGAGCCTCTGGCAGAAAGCTCCAGGGGAGACTCGAGGTCGACCCCTCGGCGTTTGGAGTCGGGGATACAAAGGATCTGAGGCCAGCTATACCCCAACTGAGAAAGAGATACTGGCAGCCTATGAAGGGGTTCGAGCTGCTTCGGAGGTGACTGGCACTGAAGCACAGCTCCTCCTGGCACCCCGGTTGCCCGTGCTGGGCTGGATGTTCAATGGCAGGGTCTCCTCTACACATCATGCAACTGATGCTACATGGAGTAAATGGGCTGCACTAATTACACAACGAACTCGAATAGGAAATCCCAGTCGTCCAGGCATTCTAGAAGTCATCATGGACTGGCCAGAGGGCAAAGATTTCGGAATGTCACCAGAGGAGGAGGTGGTGCGTGCTGAAGAGGCCCCACCATATAATAAACTGTCAGAAAGTGAAAAGCAGTATGCCTTGTTTACTGATGGCTCTTGCCGTATTGTGGGAAAGCATCGGAGATGGAAGGCAGCTGTATGGAGTCCTGGATGACAAGTTGCAGAAACTGCTGAAGGAGAGGGTGAATCGAGTCAGTTTGCCGAGGTGAAAGCCATCCAGCTGGCTCTGGACATTGCTGAACGAGAAAAGTGGCCAGTACTTTATCCCTATACTGACTCATGGATGGTGGCAAATGCCCTGTGGGGGTGGTTGAAGCAATGGAAGCAGAGCAACTGGCAACGCAGAGGTAAACCCATCTGGGCTGCTGCACTGTGGAAAGATATTGCTGCCCGGGTGCAGAACCTGGTGGTGAAGGTACGTCATGTAGATGCCCATGTACCCAAAAGTCGGGCCACTGAGGAACACCAGAACAACCAACAAGTGAATAAAGCGGCTAAGATTGAAGTGGCTCAGATGGACTTAGATTGGCAACATAAAGGTGAATTATTTTTGGCCCGGTGGGCCCATGACACTTCAGGCCATCAGGGCAGAGATGCAACATACAGGTGGGCCCGTGATCGAGGGGTGGACTTAACAATGGACACTATTGCCCAGGTTATTCATGAGTGTGAAACATGTGCTGCAATTAAACAAGCCAAGCGGTTAAAGCCTCTTTGGTATGGAGGACGATGGTTGAAGTATAAATATGGGGAGGCCTGGCAGATTGACTATATCACACTGCCACCAACCCGCCAAGGCAAGCGCCACGTGCTTACCATGGTGGAAGCAACCACCAGGTGACTGGAAACATACGCTGTGCCCCATGCCACTGCCCGGAACACTATCCTGGGCCTTGAGAAACAGATTTTGTGGCGACACGGCACCCCAGAGAGAATTGAGTCAGACAATGGGACTCATTTCCGGAATAACCTTATAGATATTTGGGCCAAAGAGCATGGCATTGAGTGGGTATATCACATCCCCTACCATGCACCAGCCTCTGGGAAAATCGAACGGTACAATGGGCTGTTAAAAACGACACTGAGAGCAATGGGTGAGGGAACTTTCAAGCATTGGGATACACACTTACCAAAGGCCACCTGGTTGGTCAACACCAGAGGATCTGCCAACAGGGCTGGCCCAGCCCAGTCAGAACTTTTACATATTGTAGAGGGGGACAAAGTTCCCGTGGTGCATATGAAGAATTTGCTGGGGAAGACAGTCTGGGTTATTCCTGCTTCAGGTAAAGGCAAACCCACTCGTGGGATTGCTTTTGCTCAGGGACCTGGATATACTTGGTGGGTAATGCGGGAAGATGGGGAAGTCCGATGTATACCTCAAGGGGATTTGATTTTAGGGGAAAGCAGCCAATGAACTTAATTGTATGCTGTTGCCTGCTGTGTAATACTTTTATAGCCCATCAGCTAGATGTCTCCAGGTCACCAGCTACTGGCCCTGACTTCCCTCCAGCCATCATCCCAACAGAGAATGAACTTTGAACATCATGGGCCGAATGGACTCGGCAGCATTATAAGGATTGGTCCATGCACTAAGAAAATGATCTTTTCCTCTTGGTCTGTATGTATATGGATGTATATATGTGGGAGAGGGATGGTGTATTGAAAATGTGGGATCTGAGCACGACGTGAATGGTATGGAATAAGGGGTGGATAATGTCCTGGGTTCAGCAGTAGCAATCATGATTTTTCCTTTGTGTTAACTGGTGCAGTGCTGTGTTTTGACTTCTAGTTTTGAGAACAGTGTTGGTGAAGCCGATGTTTTCGGTTGTTGCTAAGTGATGTTTACCCTGACCAAGGACTTTGTAAGGCTCATGCTCTGCCAGGGAGGAGGGGAAGCTGTGACGAAGCAGAGATAGGGCGCCTGATCTGGGCTAGCCAGGGAGGTATTCCATACCACAGCACGTCATGCCCATGGTGGGGGGGTAACTGGGAGTTACCCGGAAGGACACGGGCTTCCGGGTGGAACTCGTTTTCTTGGCCGGTGGTATCGTTTTCTCTTCCCTTGTTATTTTCCCTTATCATTGTTGTAGTTGGTGGTAGCGGTGGTGATTTGTGTTGTACATTGGTTGCTGGACTGTTCTTGTCTCAACCCGTGGGAGTTGCACTCTTTCGATCCTCCTCCCCGTTCCTCCGGGAGCGGGGAAGGGGAGAGCCCCGGTGGGGGGGGACACGGACCTCGATTGTTGTCAGCTCGGCACCACTCACTGGGAGTGAGTGAACAAGTTACCTGACTGGGTTTAAACCAAGACACAGTCTCACCTCTGTGTCTGGCAAAATCTTGGAGCAGATTCTTCTGAAAAACATGCTAAGGCTTGTGAAAAACAACGAGCTGATTGGAGACAGCCAGCATGGCTTCACTAAGGACAAATCCTGTTTGACCAATTTAGTGGCCATCTATGTTGGGGTTATAGAACTGATGGATGGGGCAAAGCAGTTGATGTCATCTACCTGGGCTTGCTCAAAGTGTTTGACACTGTCCCACACGACATCCTTGTCTCTAAATTTGACAGGTGGACCACTTGGTGAATAAAGAATTGTCTGGATGGCAGCACACACAGAGTTGTGTTCAATGGGTCAATGTCCAGCTGGAGACCAGTAATGAGTTGTGTCCCTTAGGGATCGGTGTTGGTACTGATCCTGTTCAACATCTTTGTTGGTGACATGGACAGTGGGATTGAGTGCGCCCTCAGCAAGTTTGCCAATTACACCAAGCTGTGTGGTTCGGTTGATAACGCTGGAGGGAAAGAATGCCATCCAGAGGGACCTCAACATGCTTGTGAGGTGGGCTGATGCCAACCTCATGAGGTTTAACCATGCCAAGTGCAAGGTCTTACACCTGGGTCTGAGCAATTCCAGGCACAGCTACAGGCTGGGCAGAGAAGAGATTCAGAGCAGCCCTGCGGAGAAGGATTTGGGGGTGTTGGTTGTTGAGAAAATGAACATGAACTGAACTGAAGCTGGCTTCAGTGTGCACTTGCAGCCCAGAAAGCCAACCGTATCCTGGGCTGCATCAAAAGGAGCGTGACCAGCAGGTCGAAGGAGGTGATCCTGCCCATCTTGCTCTGCTCTTGTAAGACTCCACTTGGAGCACTGTGTAGAGTTCTGGTGGCCTCAACATAAGAAAGACGTGGAGCTGTTGGAACAACTCCAGAGAAGGGCCACAAGGATGATAAGGGGCCTGGGTCACTTCCCGTATGAAGACAGGCTATGAAAGTTGGGGCTGTTCAGCCTGGAGAAGAGAAAGCTTCGTGGAGACCTTATAGCAGCCATCCAATATTTGAAGGGGGCCTACAAGAATGCCAGAGGGGGACTTTTCATCAGGGACTTTAGCAATAGGACAAGGGGTAATGAATTTAAGCTTCAACTGCAGAAGTTCAGGTTTTATATAAAGAAGTCCTTTACTGTAAGGGTGGTGAGGCACTGGAATGGGTTGCCCAAAGAAGCTGTGAATCCTCCATCCCTGACAGTATTAAGGTCAGGCTGGACAGAGCTTTGGACAGCATGGTCTAATGTGAAGCGCTCCTGTCAATGTCAGGGGTTGGAACTAGGTAATCTTAAGGTCCTTTCCAACCCTATTTTTTAACCGACTCTACGATTCTATGGTACATGTAATGGCTGGCTTTCTGTACATCTGTGACTGATCTGCACAAGTGAATAAAATCCTTTTCACATGCATGCATGCTGGTTACATGTGTTTAAGATGGCCCTCATTCATAACATGTGTGGAGTAATACTTCTGAATTGACTTATTCCATTACCTTCAGTGAAGAAATTGTTAAAGAAAGGAAAATATAGAGCCAACAAATTATGGTTTGCTTTGCATTTTTTGAGTTGTAAAGAACATTTTTAAAATGAAAAGTAATTAGTTGCATATTTATTAATACAGACTAAGCAGATTTCCATTAGAAATAATGATCTCATTATGCTATGATTCCTAGATGGTTGAAAGCATGTGTTTGCATTAGGGATATATTTATAAGCGAAAAATGTAGACCTGTAATTTCTTAAAAGAGTTTTGGGTCCTTTTGGCATGACCATATATGGGTGGGGGGGAGGTATTTACTTTTGTCCAGTTTCCAAGAGCTCAAATGTTTAGAGAACTGCTATTAACTATTCATGTTTTGGCTCTGTTACAGTTTAAACAAGACCAAGACTAGCAGCAGTGGTTTTCTTATTTTACAAAATCAGAACCACCTAGCTTGTCAGAACCACTTGTGCTCTCCCCCACTCCCTTCCTTCCCCCACTCCCAGAGGGATGGGGAGGAGAATCAAAACAATGTAACTCCCACGGGTTGAGATAAGAACAGTCCAGTAACTAAGGTAAAACAGAAACCACTGCTGCTACCACCAACAATAATAATGATAAGGGAAATAACAAGGGGAGAGAATACAACCACTCACCACCCACCGACCAATACCCAGCCCAACCTGATCTGCGATCTAGCCCTTCTGGGTAACTGCCCCCAGTTTATATACTGGGCATGACGTGCTGTGGTATGGAATACCCTTCTGGCTAGTTTGGCTCAGATGTCCTGTCTCCCCTCCATCCCGGCATCCCCTGCTCCCTGGCAGAACATGAGACTCAGGAAGTTCTTGGTTGATGTAAACATAACTTAGCAACAGCTAAAATCATCGGTGTTATCAACACCGTTCCCAGCCTGAAAGTCAAAAACACAGCACTACACCAGCTACTAAGAGGGAGAAAAATAACTGCTACTGCTGAGCCCAGGACAAAAATAATTTTGTAAAATATATCACTCAAGTCTTGAGTTTTGTTTTTTTTTATACTGAGTTTCGTCCCTTAGGGAACCTTTCATATGCAGTTTATAACTTCATGAAAATAGGAAGATTATACACAAAATAAATAGCAGACAGCTGTGAGCTATGAGTCTATAATGCCAGTAAAGTGATTTGATGATTTCATAAACCAGAAAAGCAAAGTTTTATCATCTTGAACACTGTTCAGACCCTCAAAATGGAGTATTCTGTAATTGAACTCAGTTTTTATTTGGATTTGAGTAAATGATTCATATTGACAGGATGGAACCCTGTGATCTTACAACAGTTCCCATATCATCTCTAGGATAGTAGCACTAACCATTTAATTTCTATTTTCTCCTTCGTTCTATTTCCTCTTTAGCATGCCCTTCAGTTCTACCCTGCCATACAGTCCATACTTATTTCTTTTTCAGACAAGCTTCAAATGCTGGTGTTGAACAGGAGCCAAAATGCCTACCTATACCTATGCTAACAGTTTGAACTTCTCCACTATGTGCTTACCCCAGCAGTCTGTTTTAAGGGGGCATTGATGGCTACAGATTTCATGAAGCTCACTTGCTCTGAACAAGTGATCTAGCTGAATTAATAAACTCTCATGGGAGCCAAAGTGTTTCAGAGCATGGTACAGAGACACTTTCATAGCCCTGTTAGGCCCAGCTGACAATCACATGTGCTTACTAGCACCAGCTCAGCCTTTGATGTGGACTGATGACAGAACCAGGTCTTCCTGCATTCTGCTATATAACCTGACCTATAACAGTCAGGTTTTCCCATTTTCTAAAGTTTCAGAATCTCTTAAGTGTCACTTAAACAGCTAAATTATGGATATCCCTTTTCTCAAAAAAGATGCGAAACCAAATCCCTGATGTCAGTTAGAGTAATAATTTTAATAAGTCTAGAAATTATAAAAGCTGTGTGGTGTTGCAGTAATAATTCATTTTCCAAATGCAAAATATTTTGATCTGAATTTCTGTTTGTATCTTCATGTTGTAAATGTTTTGCAAATTATATTAAGAGTTACTGAGCAGTAAATAAGTATCATGGAAATGACAAAGAGAATAGGCTTTTTAATCTTTTGAATAAGTTAATAAAGGCTTTGATAGCAAAAGGCATAAATAAATACTGAATTGCAATTCCCATTTGTTGAAATTCAGACAGCTACTTGATATGATGTTAAGTAGTGTCTTGGCTATAATTTCCTGTCTTGGGTGAGGTATTTGAATAGAATTGTTTCATGCTTGCAAAACCAAAATTGCTTCTAACTATGAGAACTTATTCATGGTAATGTTGCAACAGTACTTGTCATTTCAGGTGAGTGCACAGAGATTATTTCTCCCCAGAGCTTTCTCAGATTTCTCTGAAGTTTAGTGTATTCAGCTGGAATTCTAAGATAAGAAAAGTATTTCTAAAATGTTTTAGTACACTGCATATCTTAGTCAATTTATCCTTATTAATGGAAATGATCTGGAATAGCCAACTGACCTAATCAAATCAAAGATGTTCAGCTTCAGGCAGAATTCTGATTTTCAGAGAGGAACTCTGTAACATAAGTTCATTTTTATGAATCTAAAATTTCAACATAATATGTTAGTTTAGGGTAACATTTGATCAGCATTTAAAAAAAAATCTGTCAAATGTGTGCAGTATGGTTTCTTACACAAAATGTGAATGGAAATCTACCTTTTTCTCAGCTGGGCTCTTGGAAATGGACATTTGCTTATTGAACCATTATAGAAAATACTGTTCTTCTGACAGCTGTACAGGTAAATCATGTTCTGCTCTTAAAACAGTTATAAGTAGTACCATTTGGTGATTTTGCAAGAGAACAGTTATTTTCCTGTCAAAATGCTGATTCTTTGAGCAAGCATGTTGATTTCTGACAAGCAGAGTAGCAAAGTACTGGAATTGTGCTTGTCAGGAAGATCTCAGTCAACTCTCTGGTTGGTTCAATAATGCTAGTGGGTTTGTGAAAAGTCGTGAAACTAGTGAGAATTTTCTTAATTTCATCTAACAGCTACCAGGTACTCATAGAAGCATATTCTCAATAAAAACACTGTTGCTTTCATTGTTTCCAAAACAATGTAATAATGTAGAATTTTATTTTGGTTATTTAGAGAAAGCCAACTTCATTAGGAGTAATCTCTCTTTATATCTTTATGCCAGAAAAAAACCAACAACAACAACAACAAAAAAAAAAAAAACACCCCCCCCAAAAAAAAACAACAAAAAACAAACAAACAAAAAAAAACAACTAAAAGCAAGCCAAACCCATCACTGACCAAAAATACATTTTCTTGGAAGTTTTTATCACCAATCTTTTCATGTCTAAAACTACAATCTTGTGTGCTATATCCTTTGAAAAAGATATTAGAATCTCCCTAATCATCTCAGCATAAACAGGGATACGGCAAATATATCCTTTACTGTTTTTTCTGTCCAAGGTGTTCTACATATCACATTTTGTTGGTGTCAGTACCAGCTGCAGTGTTCCCTTGGGCATCTCAGGATTCTGACTATAACACATGATTTTTTTGAGAGCAGAATGCTACCTCAGTTATAAAGTGGGTGCTGTAATGACCTCAGAGGTAAGCATCATTTCTTTAACTTTGTATTCTCTCAGGTATGAGGAAAAGACTCTGCTGCCTGACAGCATCAGCAGATCATGAAAGGGAGAAGGCCTTAAAATATTAGCATGTAAGAAGGGAAATCTAGCTTATAAAGAGTATCTTGTGCATACTATGATGGTACAGCTCCAATGAAGTCAGTGTTAACAAAGGTCATCGTGAAATACCTTCAGGTGTCAGGGAAGAGGAATCATTTCTGGATTGTAAGGTGGAAGATCCTTCCAGCTTGTTAAAGGTATAGAAAACATGGAGCTGCATTATTTAGAATAGATTGTGCCAATATGGGAAAGATGAAATTATGCTAATCTTCAAGTTACAGTGTATAAAATTATATACTATTTGCAAAACATTGTATTCTCAGCAGGGCTTTTAGCAAGCTGCTGGCTATCCAAAAGAGACAGCTGGCTTGAAACATACAGAAAAAATGACAAGGGAAATAAATGAACTATTAAATAAAATGAAGCTTGGATAAAATCATAAAATGAATTTGTGCAAACTTCAACTTGAAGACATTTTTTAACCCCGTTTTAAAGACACAAAGTCAAGAGAGTTATAATTTTTCACAGAGCCCTTAGCTGTGTCCTTTTTGACAGTATCTGTTAATGGTCATTAAAAATAATAGACCACTATACAAGTTAACCAGCTTACTATCGCAATATTTTGGCACAATTGAGCTATAAGAAATCTTTACTGAAAAAGAAGCATAACAATTTACTCTTTAGCTGCATTCTATTCTTATCCACAAATATGATGGAGCCATCACAAAATAAGGTGCTTGTTTTCTATTAAAACTTTATAAAACTTTTTGGCCAATTAAAGAAAATTTATCAGGGAAAGAAATTTGAAACTTAGTTTCTGGATTATTTCTACATGAGAATTATGCCTGAAGTATACCTGACTCTTGCATCTGTGTGACAAAGCAGTTTTTTGCTCCCCATGCCCTATTATTTTTAAGATTTTACAAAACTTCCACCACATTCAGGGTCAGATGTAAACTTTTTATTTATTTTGGTGGACTTTTGACGCAATTTGTTGATTAATAGCTGTTGGCATTACTTATTACGTGTAGTAAATTACAAAGGTGAGTGAGATGTCAGGTTAGTGTTTGTTCTACACATACCTATATTTTCTGTCATTGCATTTACGAAGAAGTCCATTACCCTAAGAATCTGACTGAGCGTATGGTAAGAACTTCAGTAGACAGCAGACCAAAAGGATGACAGCAGAATTATTTTAAAGGAAAATTTAAAATCCACCTTTTGTCTGTTCAGCGTAACTGTCAATGTTGAGGTTTTATATATTGTTACTGTATCTGTTCATTAACGGCTGCACATACGTATAAATATTCCAGGGTAATAACAAGTTATGCAGGCAAAGTGAAGACAGTGGGAGCAGATTTTTAAACTAGGTCATACTTTTTATAGTGCAAAAATGTACTCATCTGCAGTGTGGAAATGATTCAGTAGTCAGACATCTTCATTGCAAATTACTGCTGCAACAAAGAATGAAAAATTATCACAAAATAATTAAAACCAGGAGATTTTTATGCACTGACTTCAAACTATGGTGAAGAAGTGACAGACAGAAAAGGTAATCTAGAAATGTTACAGGCATGAACCTGTAGAAATTAAGACAGGCATGAAGGTTGGAAGATCTGCCTTAAGAGTTGTCTTTTTTATAAATAATGATGTTAGTTTGTAGAGGCAAATTTGTAGCAGACCAGAATCCTTCCTGCTCTTTCACAATGAAGCAATTCTCTGGGCATGTTAATACTGTGATAGAGATCTTTGATCTGGTGAGCATACTGTACTGGATGCTAATACTTGGAAAAAAGGAAATCTATATCAGGGAAGTATGCTAATAATGAATTACAACATAGAATTGTAGTAACAGCAGGCATAAAGTTCTGGAGTATGCCAATGAGGCAACATGAATTACAGCATAAAAACCTTGAAATGGCAGGAGAAGAGGTTCACCACCAGCTTTATTTGAACAATTAAAGGAAGCTCTTGGACAAAAATGACAGGCCAAATTCAGAAATTACTCATGCATTTCTGCAACTTATATGACGAAAAAAAAAGAGCAAGATTTAGAGCAGCTCAAAAAGAGTAACGAGACAAAGCAGATTTTTTTCTGTTTTCTGACAATCTTCTATAAGCTGCTGATTTTTAAACACAAAATCTTTTTCCTCTATCATATAACTTCTATTTATTTTGCAATGTCGCACTATTTCAGAACATCTTTGATGGCTACAAATGGAAGAAAATAGAAAAATGAATAAAAAAATAGTAAAAGCAGCTATTGAGAAGAGAAAACCCAATAAAGGAGAAAGAGAGGGGGTAAAAGAAAGACTCAGGAAGAAATTATAATCTTAAAAAATACTAATGTTTTCCCTTCCCTTTGAATTCATAAAGCTTTTTTTTCTTTCAAGGTACCTTTAATTGAAAGGTATTTGGTCAACCTCTGTATTACACTTGGAGAAATCCAAAACAGAATGCAGCCCTAGTCTTTAAATTGTAGTGATTATATGTTTTTAATGCCTCTATCATGGTTTTCTAACATGAAGGAATGCATGTCAACAGAACATGACCAAAAAAACCACAAGGATAAGGCAATTTATATCGGACAGTATTGCAGAAAACCTGAGCAAAGAGAATTGTAGGGGCTGAATTTATTCACTAACACTGCTATGGACTCAGAGAGGAAAGCATACATGAAAATGTGAACATTCACATGCTGTTATTCTACAGAGAATTAGAAATGTTAAGATAAAAGATAAAATCTTCCTTCTAATCCAGAGTGGATGTGTACAGGATATCTATTATATATTCTGTACTTGTCCCAAATACAGAGTTCTTATGGACACAAAAATACAGCTTGGACTTTCAAAATTGGAATAAGTACTCATTTGGGACTTTGAAGGATATGGAGCAACATCTCACTTGAAACAACAGTGGAAGTTCAGTGTTAGAAAAAGCTCAAACTACACAGACACAGAAATGAGTGATTGTAAAATCAAGAGAATATGGTCTCTGAAAAAAAATGTTTGCTTGGTTTTAAAGACTGACAAAGTTTGTTGCTACAAAAACTGTCCCTTTTGACACACAGAATCATAGAATCATAGAATAGTTATGGATGGAGAGGACCTTAAGATCATCAGACTCCAGCCCCTCTGCCACGGGCAGGGACACCTCACACTAAACCATGCCATCCAAAGCTCTGTCCAACCTAGCCTTGAACACCGCCAGGGATGGAGCATTCACAACCTCCTTGGCAACCCATTCCTGTTACTCATCAAGCTCACAGTAAAGAACTTCCTCCTTATATCCAATCTAAACTTCCCCTGTTTAAGTTTTAACCCATTACCCCTAGTCCTATCACTACAGGCCCTAATGAAGAGTCCATCCCCAACATCCCTACAGGCCCCCTTCAGATACTGGAAGGCTGCTGTGAGGTCTCCACGCAGCCTTCTCTTCTCCAGGCTGAACAGCCCCAACTTCCTCAGCCTATCTATCTTCACACGGGAGGTGCTCCAGTCCCCTGATCATCCTCGTGGCCTTCCTCTGGACTTGTTCCAACAGTTCCATGTCCTTTTTATGTTGAGGACACCAGAACTGCACACAATATTTCAAGTGAGGTCTCAGGAGAGCAGAGGGGCAGGATCACCTCCTTCGACCTGCTGGTCACGCTCCTTTTGATGCAGCCCAGGATATGGTCGGTTTCTGGGCTGTGAGCGCACACTGAAGCCGGCTCATGTTCAGTTTTTCATCAACCAACACCCCCAAGTCCTTCTCCGCAGGGCTGCTCTGAATCTCTTCTCTGCCCAACCTGTAGCTGTGCCTGGGACTCCTCCGACCCAGGTTTAGGACTTTGAACTTGTCATGGTTAAACTTTATAAGGTTGGCATCAGCCCACCTCACAAGTGTGTCAAGGTCTCTCTGGATGGCATTCCTTCCCTCCAGCAGATCAACCGAACCACACAGCTTGGTGTCTTTGGGAAAATTGCTGAGGGTGCACTCAATCCCCCATGGTTCTACATTTTCATTGAGAAGTATATTTTCATGCAAATGTTTATGTTTTGGGTTTTAATACAGTATTCTATATTTGCGGGTTTTAAAATCAAGAAGTGAGATATGCAGGCAGCTTTTTAGCATAACTTAAAATGTATTGTTCCTCATTAAATATACATTAAATTAAAACAGAAGTCTGAATACAAGGTTTTTCAATGACTTAATTGAAGACATTAATTGTTTTTATTAAAATTATGTCATTTGGGTGTGAAAAGATGTTAGAATGTTAGAATGTAGGACCAATATTAGAATGCAGAACCTTAGAATACTACATTCTTAAGGGCCTTTCCAACCCTAAACATTCTATGATTCTGTGATTCTGTAGGCTTTAAAAAGTTCCTCATACACACAGTTTCAGAACCTGAATCCTAATAGACAGCTAACAGATAAATAAGCTTAATAAGAAGCACTAGAACTGAAAAGATACTGATACAAAATGCATTTTTCAGCTTCACTGTGGGTGTGAAATTGAGGGGTATATGGTATTAATATATTTCTCCACAGTGAGGATCCAGAAACTGAGAGTCATCATTCTGATAGCCAGAGTATCTTTATGCGCAACATATTTCCTCTCACTCTTTACCTATGTAACATAAATGTTTTAGGCTAATGAATTAAATATACCAGATGCTACATAAGAATAGCTCTTAAATTTGCCCCTCTCAAGATTAACCTTTTGAATTATTTGTTCTTTTTGGTGATACTTCTGTGTCAAAATCTATCAATTTTTTATAATTTCACCTAGGGTTTAACCTTCAGTACTTGAATGCTTTTTAATACCAGAGTTATAGTGCATCTGGCTTCATAAAATAAGTGATAGTAAATCAAAAGGAAGAGTTGTGCACCATGAAATGTATCTCAAATTGCTAAGAGCTACTTATTTAATTATGCATTTCTCTTATGCCCTGAAAACAAGTCCGTATCTTTTAAGCATCCATCCCCAAATGGCCAAGGTAAATGGCAAGTCAGATGAGGCTTTTTCATGGGTTTAATTTCCTTAGAAAAAGGAACCCACATTTCTTGTATGCAGTAAAAATGAGAGCAGGGTTTTTTTTTTTGTAGGTCAGTGATATTAGAATGAAATGCAAATGCACAATAAAACTACATAACATAAATCCTGCTATTTACTCTCTTGGTATTACTTTGTGTTTGGTGTAATGTTTTTCTAACATTTTATGAAGTTTTTCAATTAAATATTAATGTAACTTCTTCAAAGAGAAACAAAGATTTATAACCCTGAAGTGAAAGAGAGAGGATGAGAGAATTGACAGTGCAGTTGGGCAGAAGAATTCTGAATGAGCTCTGAATACTCTTTTCTCATTTATTTGAGAAGTTAAATATAATATATAAACCAAAATATGTGTGTGTATAACCTATGCTCTAATTGTGTGTGGTGCATGATCATACGTAGTAAATTAGAATCTTTCCACCCCAACAACAAACCATGTGCTGTTATCCCTGTTTTATTTTTAAATATTTCTTTAATGTTCTTTTTGACTACCTAAATTTTAAATCCCTTGAACATTTTTTATATTTTTGAGGGGAAAAGGAGGGCAACCCAAAACATTACATTGGAATCTAAAGTTAAGGCAACAAATATATTTTGTATTTTAAAATTCAATTTCACTTTTCATAAATAATTTACTTAAAACAGTGCAAAAAGGAAGTGATAACCAATCTTGCCTTTTGGAAAGAGTGGGTATGTGGTGTGCCTGATGCATCAGGTGCTAGACAGCAGTAACTCATGTATATGGAACAGACTGTAACGTTTTCCAGTTTACTTGAGGGAATAAGAAATGTTTAAGATTCTGCATACTCCTAGATATTCTTCAAGGTTGCCAGAAGGCATAAAGACATGTTCTGAACTAATTCATAGGAAAAAAACTGCAAAGAGAAAGATCTGTTATTTGTAAAGTTCTTGCGTATTCCACTGTGAAGAGAGGAAGGGCAGGATTATGTGATTGTGTCATTCTAAACTTTTTTTCCTAATTCTGCCCTCTTAAAAAAATATCTAGCTAAGAAAAATATGCCAGGAGAACACAAAGGAATTAATCAGCAAAGCTTTTGCTTAAAATGCAACAGTGTGAAAAACGCCTAGTTGCTGTAGGTCAAGTTGAGGCATTGCATAGGGTCATAGAAGGTTTGCTAATGAGCAGCATTTCTTGGGTTGCTTAATGTTTATTATTGTTATTTATTTATGCGTAATTCTCATATTCTTTGTTCTCCTGTCAGACACAGAAATTCTATTCATTCACAACCACACACGGTCATTCACAACTATTCACAGCCTGTGCTCTCAATGTAACGGAAGAGTGAACATTGCCTGTTTTGTATCTCTTCCATCACGACTTACTTGCATTCATTTAGTGTTGACCTGGATAGGAATGATCAGTAAGAAGTGATGTTTGCTCCTTGAGATCTATATACTAGAGGGGAATAATAGAACCTGATTTGACAAAGTCAAATTAATTTTAATGGGCACTTGATAATGCCTGATTCTGCACACAAGAAGAAGATGCCAGAAATTCATAGATACTTCGTTCATATATGTTCCAGTAAGTAGTGGCAGTCACCAGATTTCTCTATTTTCTCACTCTATCAAAATTTTTAATATTAAATTATTTCTTTGGGTAAAACCATAAGAGAAAAAAATGGTTTATGACCTTATCTTCTTTCTATCCCAACAAAAGAAGAAACCATCTGAAAAATGAAGATTATAAAACTGCAAATTAAGATGGCAAGAGAGTATTATGTAAACTCAATTCAAGGCCAAAGTGGAGGAGGATCATTATACACTGAGTTCATGCAGAAAGTTATCATTGAATAGAATGGAATTTACTTTAAGAATAGGTCTATACTCAAAACCACAAGAAGAATGGCAGGAAAAAACATAATTATTTTTTCATCCAGTGATTTTTCTGTAGAGCCTTTTAATGATGTTCGTAAAGAATAACTTATTAAAGACTTATTAAAAGTAAGTCATCATGAAATAACAAAGTGTTTGAGAGGGTGCTACCCTTAGAGCAGAACATCAGGAAGAAAAAGAGTGAGCAATCTGGTAACTCGTGAAACAGCAGCAGCAGCAGCAGTTTCTGACACTGTAGAAAAAATATTCCTTCCTCTTCCTTTGCTGAAAAACACGAGAGGAGCATCAGCCACACCACATGTTAGGGAGTCATGCCCAGATCCAGTCCAAGGCTTGGAACGGAAACAAGATTTCTTCCAGGGATGAGAAGATGGTTCACTTGTTAGTATCTCTTTAACATTATGACCTTTATGGGCAAAGCCTATTATCGTAAAAGTTATTTTTGATTCTATAGAGAGGAAGAAAATTAGTTGAGCAACATTGTTGACAGCAAGACTGTAATTTTTAAAATTACGTTATAATGAATATGAGTTTCAGGAGAAGACTGCAGAGTAGGTCCCATCTGCTTCCCTCTGGACTGCAGCATGAAAGGGAACAGATGGGCATGAATTATGCCAAAAAAATGGCTGGGAGAAGCTAGACAGCTCCATAGTCATAGTCTATATTATCATCAGCCACTCTAAGATCCCATTCCTGTCCTTCTCTTACAGCGCACTTCTGCTATTGAGGGAATGAGGGAGTAGGGAATACGATTGGAAGGAGAAAGAACTTGGAAGAGGTCATGCTGTACATATAATTCTGCAACATTAAACTAAAGTTCAGGTGCTAATTTTGTTACTAATTCTAGTTTTGCCTCTTGTTTTGTCCTGGATTTCACATGAGTAACCTTACATTCTGAATAGTTATGAGAAAACTATACCTTTTTTTTTTTTTTTCCTCCCTGTACATTTATGCAAAGTGTGGGTGTTCTGGAACAAGAACTTAGCTTCTAAAATCAATCTCATCTTGATGTGTCCTCAGATTAAGTCAGGATTTTGCTCTCTGCAGATGTCTTTTAATACAGAGGGTTTATCATACCCAATTCTGGAATAAAGTGAAATCACATTGCAAATAGCAGACTCAGGAAGTTGTTCCTTTTCAAAAGCCTTTGCAGATGAGTTGATTGCACACTCTGACACAGAAAGAGTCAAAAGTTTCTTAGATTTTTCATGTGTTTTTGTGTTTCTCCAGTTAAAAAGTCACATTCAGATACTGTGTTACATACTTTTAAGAGCTACTATAGTAATGTTGTATAATGTTATCAGATATCTATATCTATGCCTGAGGTTTAGCCATTGAAATGTAGGTTTGCGAAACAAATATTAGAACTCCCATTCAAATTTTGCTTAAATTTATATACAGTTTACTTTACAGTTGATGGCTGATAATGTATTTGAACTTGTAGTATTTAACCTTTCTGAACAATGGTTGGTGATTGGTAGCCATCTCTTAAAGTGACAGAGACAGCCTTACATAGTGGTCACATCTTCCTTTTGAAAACAGGCATTTACTCTTTTCTAATATCATTTTGTGTTCTATAATATACAAAAGGCAACTAATGCAATCAATTATTATTGTAATAGTTTTTATATTTTTAAAACATCTCATAAATCTCTTGCATCTCTTGTTCTTTTCTGGCTATGTACAACATCAAGTGGCTAAAGTGCAGCTTAGATTGTTAGTAACAGCAAGCCTTGCTACAGCACAGTGGTGCTGAGTCTGGTTTTATATCCTGTTGTTTAATATTTATCCTTCAGTTAGCTTTTCACTCAACACCTGTTAAAATTAGCAATTTAAACTGTTTATTACTGTGTGAGCAAACTCCTTGTTAACTCCTGCAAGCCAAGCCTGATATATTAAAGGCTATTTTCGGGCTTCTAAGTGTGGTTGGTTGGTTTGTTTTTAGTTTGCTGTGTGGTTTTTTTTCTCTCTTTTTTTCTTTTTCTCTCTCAGTGTTTGCTTTCTTATTAACTTCATTTCTTATTAACTTCATATTCAAAATTTCATGGTAAGAGTATTTAGCTACTTGGTGAAAGACCATGCTTGTGTTTGCATGATAAGTGTTATAAAAGTGTCAAAAATTACCTCCCAACTTCCATTTTTGAAAATAAAAAAATCTCTTCTGTCCTTTGACAGAACATACGGGTGCATACTATATTGATTTAAATACTCAGGAAAACAGTAGTTTGCATTATAATTTATTCTATGAGAAAAGGAGGGAAATGTTCATCAATGTTTCATGCAAGACTATGTTGGTTGTTTCACAACCCATGTTTTTAAAAACCCATTGTAATTTAGGCAAAATTAGAGTTGGCACAGAAATCTTACTAAAACTTAACGAGTGAGATCTATGATGCATATTTCTTTATCTCTAAATGCAGGAAGTTGTTTACTTTCTGAAAAGATTAACATTGTATCAATGCACCTTACTATTTGGAAAAAATGTAACTGGGAGGCCATATTCTCAGAACCACTGGACAGCTACAATCATTAATCAGTGTTTTTGCTTCTTGTCTTCTTTATGTTGCGAAGTCAATGTTTTACACTTTGGCTGCCTCAAGGTCTACATATACCTCAGGGCTTCATTGAACTAGCAGTACACCAGTGTAGAAAAATAACTCATTTGGGTTTTTGCCATGAAAAATGTGAAGTCTGTCTTTGAACATTGACTAAAAACTCATTACTTTGGTGGCAAATGAGGCATGAAACATATTGTCAAAAATATAGAGCCCAAAACATAGTGGCACTAAATATTTTATCTTTGTGGAATGTACTACAAAAGGTTTGAACTCTAAATCAGACAGTGCACCTAAGCACACAGCATCATTCATCAAGTGAGCAGTCTTTGTTGCAAATTTGTCTGTGATGGCAGCTTTAATGAAGTTCCGTAATTTCTTTCAACCTCAGAAAACTATTATTTAACTGTCTGAAGGCATATATCTGCCACCAACACTTCAGCCCTGGACTTGCTCAAGGCTTAGACTATTGACCTTATTGTGAGAATTGCATGGTAATCTTTCATATCCTGCTCATTCCTGTCTAAGTGTTAGATGTGTAATATCAGCTTGCTGTTCACAGGCATGGGTGATTGGAAGGAAGTGCAATTGCAGAAGTGGAACTGAAAGGTTATTGCTATAAGTCTTGGTTATTTGAGACTTCATGGCATGGCTTTCTGAAGTATTCCTGAAGTATCTGCACTTGTGTTCCCTTTGATCTCCACAGAATAATTCTGTTACTACATGGCTGAACCAACTTAACAAGACAAATCTATTTTTATATGTAATATTTAAGAGTTGTGGATCTAGAAAACAAGTAGTATTTGTAGTTAGACAATGAAATAGCCAACTGATTGATATAAACAATGGTAAAAAATTCATTATTTATGGGCATTTCACTTTGAACAATAATGTTTGATTTATACAAAGCACCCTCATCTCTGTAGGTGACAGATTTACTTCAGTCAGGCACAAGTAGTACTCAGCATATGGCAGTTCACAGGAAATCATACTGTCTCATGAACAGAGTACTGGGTTTTTTTCTACTGTGTTGAAATGAGGTGTGCTGTGACATGAGAACTGAAAATCTATGTAAAGTATGTATGCTTTGGAGAAGAGAAAAATTGCATTCTGATCTTCCTGAATGATAATGAACATACAATGTGTAAAGCCATTTTGCTGTCAAGATAAGGAAATAATCTCTTTAACTGTCTTGAAATGTGGTGTTGTTTCTCTGTGTGGTTTGTACTCTTCATCCCATACAGATACTTTTCTTCAACCATCAAGCATTAAATTTTAAGGGGAAAAAGCCTGGATATTGATCAAAGTGCTCACAGCCAGCATACACTGAAATGATTTACTAAAACCACAAAATCAACTGCAGATGGATGAATTTTGATATGAATAGAAAGTTGCAACTTTCCAAATTGTTTTATGGCAAAACCTGGAAAATCTGACATCTGTATAAAATGGTACGTGAAGCCATCATTGCTTAATAGTCAAAACAGAAAAAAAAAAAAAAAAAAGAAAAAAAAGTCCACTTTACATGCTCTGGGACAGGCTTCATGCCAGATAATTTAAGGAATACTTACTTAAAATATATCTGCTTCCATTTTAAATAGGGACCGATCTGCAAGCTGTAAAAAAGATTGAATAAATCATAACCTAAAAAAAGAACTTGTACTATCTATATAATAGTATAGCTTTGTGGAGGAATTTGTTTACCCTTTTATAAAGAACTGGTGTTTTCAGAGTGTTAGATATTTTAATTTCTCTTTACTTGCATAAAGACTCAGGATCATCATTTAGACAAAAATTGTTTTACAAAATAGTCTATATATTTTCATAGTACATCATAAACAGAAATATTTTTGGGCTTGATAACATTCAGTCTTAGAAATGGTTGTGAAGAGTTGAGCCAAATCTAGCCCTTTTTATTTTAGATTGCTGGTTAACGGATTTGATTTCTCCCACTGTTTCAAGCATTCTATCCTCCTGTGTCATTCAGGAATGAGGGACAAAAGTCAATTTGAAATGCGAACTGGTGCAAGTAATTTGGAATTGTTCATTTGTCCATAGAAAGTAAGAATGTTAAGAGACAGAATTAACTTCTTTATATTTGTGTGAATTCTTGCACAAAATACTTGGGTTTGCTCCACTCTTCTGGTATAAGTCAGTGCTGTCCCAAGTAATCAAGGCAAACATGCTGAGGTTCATTCCATCAGCTGAAGCCTCTTGTGGCTTCTTTTAGGCAATGAAAAAGTATTAGCACTCCAGAGTACATTCACAATTTATATGGGTTGAAGGAGTTTTTACAGGTAGCTGTGTTACTCCATTTGCTCTGAAGAGGGGATATCAAAGTGACTATTTTGAGACTTCAGTAATCTAAGGTTATATGGGACAAATTTGATTAAATGTAGCCATTTATACGAACAACAGATAACTAGGTGCATGGTTAGACCTTACATATTTACTCTTTACATCAACACAAATGCATTTGCTTTTCCATATCTAAAAATACAGCTCCAAGTTTCCGAATACAAAATACACAGGCAGTATGGAAAGGTTGCTCTTGAATCAAGAACACTTCAGTTATATGTTGTCCAATGTTGTTTTCAGTAAAGGTGTATGCAACTGTCTTGTTTTGTTTAAATCTATATAGGGAATAAAAGGGAACAAAAGAACGAAAGAAAAAAAAAAACAACACAAAAGTGGTTTTCCTCAGTCCCAACAGAATGGGAAAGTTGTTTTGGAAGGACAAATTTAACTTATACAATAAATTCCTGTTGAGGTTTCTCAGTTACTGTTGTAAAAAAAAGATAAATCTGTACAAGTGGTACATGTTCTGTCCAATATTAGCTTAATGAAAAAGTTAATGGGGTCAACAGAAGCCAGAAATTAATATCACACACTAAAACATCCTTAGCAGAAAGCAACCCCTGCCATTCACAATCTCCCCAGAAGCTAATGGAATGATCCAAGTAATTCAAGTGCCCCTGTTAGATAACCAAAAAGGCAGGATAGTTTTAAGTCCCATTTTCCATGATTTGTGTAATCATAGCATGATTTGGGTAGTTCATGGATATCAAAAAAGGTACTTTATGCATGAAGTAGAATCCCTCTTGGGGGGTTGGTCCTGGGTTTTTATGTTAATGTTCTGCACCTAGTTCCACTACATATTAATATAAAAGCTCAACTAAAAGTAAATACAAATTCATTCCTATAAATTAAATATAATTTAATATATAATTGAAGGCCATATTTTTTGAAGGATGCTTTGAAAACAGCTACTCCAGAGTTGCAGGTTTTGTTTTGATAGATTTTATACTGAGGTACATAGTTTGATATCTTGATATTATATGCATGAGCAAGGATCTGTGAGTGATACAAACTTTAACTCCTCTTTTTAATTTGCTATTATTTCTGTCTAATTAATATAGCAAAAAGGTTGTTGCCTAAATCAATGTATGACCCCAATGCAATCATATTAATATCCCTATATCCAATAGATCTTGTTCTGTAATTCCCCTGGAAGAAGTGGGGCATGTCAGATAAATTAAATGAAAAGAACAGATGTAGATTAAGAGAGATGTAAATTTCAAGCCTGCGCTTTTAATTTCACTAAATATTATTTTCCATCTTCATGATCACATTACATTGAAATGTGGAACTTCAATTTCCTCCACTATTTCATTTAATAAAACCTTTGTCTCATCTGAGCTCTTGAAGAGATGTTAGCTTTAAATCACATTGACTTCACCCTACCCAATTTACATATGCTGAAGAAATAAAAGTCTTTTCAAGAGTTGCCATGGGGCTTCAGAAGCCTCAAAGGAGTATTAAGACCTTGAGTTTAATGTGAACTGCCTCCAACACAAAACACAAATCTTCCCAACAGAATACTAATGGTTTAGCATACAGTTACATTTTCTGTGCAAGTTTGTAAAGTAAATAAACAATCCACATATAGGAGAAAAAAACCCTAAATTATGTCTGAACATTTGAATTTAGAAGTATGCCAGCTGGAAATGAAAAATGCTTTCTATAAGCCTGTATTACATAAGAAATGTTATGTGGTTTGACAGATGTACAAAACAGAGCATAGGATAAATTAAAGGGGGAATTCAGAGCTCCTCCATTTTTTCTCTAAGGACTGTATACCTGCAGAATAGCATTAGGAGTTCTCAAAGTCACTGTGAATAGACATATAAAGTGGTTTGCCTTAGATCTATATAAACAGAAATGTTTCCACCCTGGATTTACTTTGTTTTCTCTTGCATAAACATATTTATTTTTGGTTTTAGAAATCATATTCTGTTTTAAAAGATCAATGGACTACATTGTGTACAATAACTAAGGGAGAAAATGTTTTCCTAATATGACCTCAATCTCATCTCTATAATGGATTTCTCATTATAATAATTACATCCCATTAAAATGTCAGAACTGGTTTAAAAGATATCTAAGAAGACATGTCTGTCTGAGCAAACTAGCAAGCAGAAACCTTGATGTTAATTTCCTTGGCATCATTTAAGGGAAAGGGAGAACTACAGTGCATAAAATGGGAATCCTTGTGTGACACAAAATGCAAGCAGATTGACTATATATAGTATTAGCACTTAAATAATTGGTCAGTCATAAGTAATTAGGGAGCATTACAATTACACAAAGAGAAGGTTTGTTTCAAGTGAAGAGCAGAGTGAATGACTCAGAGTGAATACTCCTACATGACAAACCTAGCCCTGTTTTCTGCTCAGGAATTATCCACAAGCAGGCAGACTTTTATTCATTTGTTTGGGTGCAATTGCAAACCCTCCTCTTATCTGAGTCCTGTTCCTGGGGTGGTGGTGTTTCCAAGAGCAGTGGCTCAGCGTGAATGGGAGGTGCTCAGTCTCACCCTTTGGTAAGAAAGAGCGTCTGAACTATTCTGGCCAGGGTCTGACAAGCTCTCCACACAAAGAACCAGCTTTAAATGATCCCACTTGTTTCAGTTCAGCAAGCTCATCTTGGTCTGATTCTTTATTTAGAATGATTTTCATTCCTCGGGTGTTCATGAGCAAGTCACTGTGACAGAGTTTCCTGCCCTTTGTTATCCATTATATTTTGTGTTCAGTCAGACTTTGATTCAGCAAGTGATTTCAGGAGAAAATGAAAGAAGCCCCATAAACTGAGTTTGGGAAGATAGGCACATGCATTGTGTTTTGTTGAAATCTCACTTTCTCACCCATGCTGATTTACTATTCACCCAGGTATTTTCTGGAATAATGTCCTTTAGTCACAGACAGGACTTTATAAATTCTAAATTGAAGCAAACCACAATTACCAGAAAACATGAGATTCTCTTCTAAAATGATCATTGATAAGTCACGACTTTTAATTCTTGTTGTATCTGATCAACTTAAAAATATTATGTGAAAGCATGTACGTATATTTTTGCTTGTAAATTCATAAATATTGGTAGAATAAAAATAGTAGTATTTTCTATTAATACAATTCTGGATTTTATATTTAAAAAAAAAAACAACAAGACAAATATAATTTGGAACTCAGAGTTCTTACAATATATCACTGCTCCTGTGTGCGTATGATGCACGTGGACTAGTAAGTAACTTCAGATTCAAAATAAATTGATCACAAGCTGACTTCCAAAGAGGAATTGGTAATAGAGGCAGAACTCACACTTCTTATGCAGGCAAATCTACCATTAACTTAAAGTGCCTTTCCCTGAATGAATGGCATGTTGAAACTCCTGGAAGAAAGCCACGCTACAAAGAATCAAATTGAATGGAGTCAGCAACAGTCCCCAAAAGCCTTTTTAAGCTTGGAAAGCACCCTCCTGGATTTCTTGCCAAATGCAGTATTTCCTATCACATTATATAAAGAGTAGCCTGCACTCCTTCAGAACTAGCTTACTGGTATTTGCCAGTCTGCAGAGTGCAGACAGTGTAAACAGCATCCCTGATCCATCCATCTTGCACAGGCAAAACCTGTCCTGGTTGTCCCAGGGTCCTGGCCATGTTAGGTGCTGTTGATCCTTGCAAAGTGCTGTTTATTTGAACTGGACCACAGACTTCTTGGTCTTCCCTGCCAATGTTTTCATTTTGACGTACATCTAATTCTTTTCTTTATCGTAACTTCATCATCATACAGTGGTGCATAGTGGTGTGGCAAATATATTTACTGTGTTTGTGTCTATTTATTTTCTGAGACTGGAAATCTTTTGTCTTCTTAGAATTCCAGCTAAAGTTAATAGGGAAAACCTGAGTAAACAAGTCTAATTACCCTATCAATTTAGATTAAGTCTTTGAAATGTATTGTCAGAAATTAGTTTATGTATGTTACCAGTTTAAGCGTCCATTTATCTCTCAGATGTTTCAGCTACCATGAATAATCTCCCTACTGATCAGAACAAAGAATTGGGCACATTTGTTTCTCATTCCTGTGCACGTGCTTAAATGGACTTTTAAATTGCTCTGTATTCATGACTTGAATTTAAGTTTCTTAATTTTCTAATTTTTTCTTGTGTTGCGTTCACTAGTTTTTCTACTTAGCTCTAGTTCTGTTCTCTAAATGATTTGATGTTTACACCCAAACAGATAACCAATAGGTGGTGACAACAGTACACTTCTTGATTTAACCTAGTTTTGCATCACTTAACAGCTTGGGCTTTCTTTTTAAAGATATCAGTTCTTCCAGTGTAAGCCTTAGTGTTACTACAGAGACAGAAAATACATTTGCTTTTAAAATTCAGGGGTACTTACAGTGGTGTATGGTCTGGTATGGCTGGTATGGTCTGTGGTAGTACACATGAGAAAGTAGTGCAGTCAAGATTTAAACAGCCCAGGATTTAAAATCTTGCAGTAATTACCTGAGAACAAACTCTACAGAACAAAGTATACAGTGGCACAGCTTTTAAAGTGTAAGATTCTGCATCTGCAAAACGCAAATTCAGATATAGTAATTTCAAAATTATAGATATCAGAAGAGCCATTTCAGTGCTGTATTAGAAGAATCTTATTGTGAAGCAGTGCAATGAAGGTCCAACTGTTTAGTATGTGCAGGTTTAGGTATATGAAACTTTTGCGAAAATTAAAGATTCATTCTGTGTTTAAAATACATTCTAGATATATGATACTGTGTAGGTGTGTGAGTTAAATTTCCAGGTACAGGTTAACCTATCTGCTATCCATTTTACTTACTCAGAGTTAGAATTTTGTCTTAATTTGAGAAATATAACATGATGACATTGACATCATATAATCAATAGTTTGTTTATACTTGATTTAACAGCCTCCTAGAGATTTGTAAACAGGACAAAATTCCAACCTCAGGTGAAGTTAGTAGGAATTTTGCCATTTACTTTATTGGGCCACAGTATTAAATTCTTCATTATTTTTTCACAGTAGGTCATTTTCCATTACTGTAAACCATTTTTATAGTTACTTGCAAAGAAGCATAATAATAATAATAAATCTTCTGTATTTAAAGTGTTAAATTATAGTTACTTCTTTACTTAAGATGTGGGAAATGTTTATTGATATACCCTCTTTATCCCACTTTTTTACATTTTGAAATGTAAATTTTCATTAAGACCATGAAATGTGTGATCTATAGTGTTGCATTTATAGTGCTGTATGCTGTATTTGAAAATATGATGATGTTTAGAAGTCTTTTATGTCTCATGCCTCTGCTTTACAGAACTCTGCAAGCCAGTGAAGAATAAACACATTTCTCACATTCCAGAAAATCACAACAAAAGTCACAAGCATCATTAGATCTACAGGATAAACTGAAGAAAGTGTCTACTTGAAGCTCCACTTCTGTGTTTGGTTATAAGGTGAAATTTCAAAATATTTTAACACAGAAAGAAAGAAGAAAATAAAGACAAATACATACATAATTGATGACAAAAATCAGTCTGGTATTCCAGCAGGTAAGAAGCAACATTAAAATTGCTGTAAAATGACCCCGAATACTTGCCAGGACTAGTGTTAAACTATGGATTTGAAATATTGTATATTATACTTGACTAAGAACTGTGATATTTCAGCAGTTGTATTGAGAAGTACAGTTATGCCAATTCAGCAATAGCATCAGGAAATTCTCCATCAATAATTAACATTGCTTAAAGTATCAGAATTTCCATTCTGCATGAAACACAATATTAGTTTTGGGCTGTTCAGTAGGTTTCAGTTTAATTTCAATGTCATATATCATAATCAAACTGTTGCATTCTGGTAAGCCCTAACAAGACATTTGATTCAATTGTTTTTAAAGGAATGTGGTCAAATGATAAATTCCTGGGAAAAGTTTTCTGCAAAAAAAAATTCTTTCAGGTTGTTTTTCTTTTTCTTCTATTTTACTTGCTTTAGTTGATTACTTTCTAGAATACTGATTGAAGGTAGAATACTATACAGGGCAAATGAAGGCAATGGTTAAAAAAAGAGCTGGGAAAAAAACATTTTCCACTCAAACAAAAAAAGCAACAGAGATGTATGCGGTGGTGTTATTTCTTCAAGTTTCCTGAAAATACATTACACTCCTTTTTTGTCATATTTTTGTGTTCTTGTTTAGATCTGGAGATTGAAAGAGATCAGGCATTTTACACAATGGAAATGAGTTCCAAGAGGTGTCCTTTTGCCATAATATAAAAGACTTTTTTCTTATACTTCTAAATACAGTTTTTAAATTATTATTTTTTTTAATCTCAAAGGATGTCATATATGCTTTTTAGTGTTCAGCACATATAATATTTCAAAATGTTCAGCAGTATGACCCTGAAATATATGAAATACCTCTTATTTTAAAGACATACACACAAACTCAAAGTACGAATACTTTGGGACAATACTGCAATTAATACTGCCGTGCTTGAAGGTTTAGAATGGGTACTTGCCAGATGTTGTTTCTTAATATAT
Source organism: Pezoporus wallicus (assembly GCF_028554395.1). Taxonomy (NCBI): domain Eukaryota; kingdom Metazoa; phylum Chordata; class Aves; order Psittaciformes; family Psittacidae; genus Pezoporus; species Pezoporus wallicus. Next base: position 1,058,398 of record NW_026637727.1, read on the forward strand.
TACTGCTGGCCTGTACATTGTTAATATATCATGTGAGCAATACTCCTGCTGGTCATTACTGTGTTAATGCATCATTTAGTGTCATTCGATTCATTAAAATAGCAACAACTACCAGGAAGCCATTAAAAAGCTTTGAAGTCTGCATGTTTTATTCTAAACAACTTCACATTTCTTAAAAGAACGATTTGGATGGAATGGAAGAAAAAGAAAATCTAATGAATAAGACTGGATGCTAGCTATGGTCTTAATCCAATACCTGTTGAATGAGACTCCTTTTGACATCAGTGGACTTCAAAATTGGACTATCTTAATTAACAGAAATATCACATTTTTTAGCCTTTGCAAGCCATATTAAAATCTGAACACTTCTGAAAACTACAGTATTCTTTTATTTTAATGTGATAGTAAGAAATTAAGGCTAAAATATCATACAAAGTAAGTCAGGTACTTTTCTATAAATGTATACATGTATCTAAACATATTCAGTTACAGAGTTCTGACAATTGTATTGGAACACTCCTGTGAGCAAAATTTTATCTATAAAACTTGCAAGATTATGTTCAAAATTGACAGAAATACAGTCTTGGATTTTGTTATGCTTTTGTGGCATTTTGGGGAAAATGTATTTTTGTAAAACTAATTATTACAAGTTATATATATTTAATAGCAAGTAGGATGCATATTTTATTTTTTTTTTAAAAGTACTTCTTTTGATGCAAGGCTCAAAAATGTTGTGTAGTATTGGAGTTTACAGATCAACATCCCATAAACCATACCAGAACAACTCTCTCAAACACTCACATGAATTACGAGATTATTACAGTCAGATGTAGTAAATCATAGTAAGAAAGTTTGTTACCTTTAACAGCATAATGACCAGAAGACTGAATTTTTCTTTGTTGGTTTGCTTTTATGTATGTTTTTTTTGTTTCTTAGATATAGATTTTGATTTCTGAAACATTTGTGTTTGTAGGTAATCTGACTCCAAAATCTTGCTCTGATAGTTGTTGAAGGATAAGAATCTGAAGTAACTTGGAGCAAATATTGTCTCCTTACATGATGTGTTTAAAAATGTTATGGTAACACACAAATCTAGTGTAAGTCCCATAAGGATTGAGAAAAAGGGAGTCAACCAGTCCTTGTTAGGTGCATTTAAAATAATATTATTTTCAGAGAAAACAATTGCATAGAGCTTAATTTAAAGTCAGGGTCTCAGAAAACCACACAAAACTGCAAAAGTCAGGTTGACTTTTACCAGACCAGTATATTTTATTGATAGCATCTTTTAGAGATTTTCTAGGTGTAAAATTGATTCTCAGTCTTAATGTGGTAGCTTAGAAGAACCCTTTCTAGGAAGAACCGTAAAAGGAAGGTATTGAGACTTTAATAGGGATCGATATATTATAAATCATTATGTCAACTATGTTTCAGGCAGTGCTTTTGTAACCTTCAAAACCTGCGATTGACTGAAGCGATGGTTAATGTTCCTGCTGCTGACTGAGCACTTAGGAAGCTCATAGAGTCAAAGAATCAGTTGGAAAAGATCTGTAAGATCATCTGGTCCAACCAGTACCCTAGGACTACCCAGACTACCCCTGAACATATCGCTGAGGGCCTCATCTACATGGGTTTTGAACATTTCCAGGGATGGTGATTCCACCTATCCTGGGAAGCCTGTTCCAGTGCCCTCTCTGTGAAGAAATTTTTCCTAATATCCAATCTAAGCCTCTCCTGGCAAAGCTTGAAGCTGCTACCTCTTGTCCTTTCACTTGCTACTTATGAGAAGAGACAGACCCCCCACCTTACAACAACCTCGTTTCAGGTAGTTGTAGAGAGCAATAAGATCCACCCTGAGACTTCTCCTTTCCAGACTAAACAACACCATTTCCGTCAGCCTTTCCTCATCACACTTGTGCTCCAGACCATTCACCAGCTCCATTGCCCTTCTCTGGACCTGCTCCAGCACAAGTACAGGGGGATGATTACATCCCTGGCCTTGTTGACTACACTATTTCTGATACAGGCTAGGATGCCTTTGGCCTTGGTTGCCTGGGCACAAGCTGCTCATGTTCAGCTTGTGATGTTCAGTTTCCCCAGGTCATTCTCCACTGAGCAGCTTTTCAGCCACTCTTTCCCAAGCCTGTAGCATTACATGGGGCTGTTGTGGCTCAGATGCAGGACCTAGCACTTTGTTTGTTTAACCTCATACTATTGGCCACAGCCTATTGATCCAGCCTGTCCAGGTCTCTCTGCTGAGCCTTCCTATGCTCCAGCAGTCAACACTCCCAGCCAACTTGATGTCATCTGCAAATTTACTGATGGTGCACTCAATCCCCTCTTCCAGACCATCAATGGAATTGTTAAACAACACTGTCCCTAACTGAGCCCTAAGGGACACCACTAGTGACCAGTCGCCAACTACATGTGATACTGTTTTATCATCGCTCTTTGGGCTCAGCCATTCAGGCAGTTTCCAACCCAGCAAAGAATACTCCTATCCAGGCCACGAGCAGCCAGCCTCTCCAGGAGAACATTGTGGGAGACAGTGGCAAATGATTTACTTAAGTCCAAATAGACAATGTCCACAGCCTTTTCCTCATCAACCAGATGGGTCAACTTACTGTAGAAGATCAGGTTGGTCAAGCAGGACCTTCCCTTCATGAACCCATGCTGAGTGTATAACCTTACATATGTAACCTCATATGTAACCTTAAGAACAAGATTGCACTTTTAAGGCTCTATTCTGCACTGTGTTCATCTCAAGGGAATTTCTGGGTGAGACTCTGCTTTACATGCTTTGTTAAATAGTAGCAGGAATATGGTCTTTGCAGCCTTAGGTTGATACTTGGCATACTCTCTTTATTTGTAGACCTATCCACTAGGGATATCTTAAGCTGTTATCCAATCTCCTGCTACCTTTCACTTTTTGAGGAGTGAATTTCACCACCTGGTCAAGAATGTGCTAAGAGACTGCATTTATGCAGAAAGAGAGGATATGGGAAACACAAGGTCTCTGTGCACTTTTTGTTCTTGCACACGTATGTGTAGGTCAGTAGTAGTCTCTCCTTTAATACCAGTAATCTGGGTAACTGCGTTGCTGCCCTGCCTTCACAGAGGTCCTCATACATAAGGGAAGTAATTAGTACCGATAGAGCTGTTGGATAAAAACACAAATAAAAACCTAGACTGGTCTGCACTCAGACTGCATGCATTTACCTGAAATCCTCAGCCAGTCAGTAGCTGTGTAAGTATTAACTCTGCAGGAAAAAAAAAAACAAATATGGAGTATATTTATAAATGCTGCTAGGTCATATTTTTTGAGATATGAATTGTGGTTTTCATGATAGATTTCACAACTGCTCAGCTTTTCTTTGTTTATTCTCACGCATATATGAAAATGAATTTTCTCATGAAATAACAAAATGTATTTATACTTTTCAGTATAATGGGAAATGCATATTGCCTCACCAATATTAATGAGCTTGACAAATGGTCTTACTGGAGAACTACTGTAAATTTTTCAAACTGGAGCTGAAGCAGAGAAAGTGTCCCAGTGGAAAAAAAAGGAAATGTCCCATGAAATTAACCCCTCTCCCAAAAATGCACTTAAAGACCAGAAATACAATTAGAAATCCTTAAGACTGCATCAAGATCTCGGAAACTTAAGAACGTAGTTGTGACCAATAGCTGTTTCATCAAATAGAGCAAGCAAATAGCTTAAAATTATGCAAGTTACTCACGGAACATAGACCCACAATTTATATAGTCAGTGAAAGGACTGAGCCAAATAATCTCCTGTAACACAGAATGTCTCTGATAGGTGATACTAGGTGATAATTCTGAAACACAGAATTATAAACTTGGAGGGGTCATTCTTTTGATATGTAAAGTGTCTCTGATGTCTTGATATAAATAGGGATATGTAATGAAGACAGTCCATGCTCTAGACTGCTTGCCTCTTTTCTGTGAACAATTGTGTAAGTTAACCTTTTTAAAATATTCATTACTTTAGATTTTCGTATCTTTTATTCGTGGATCATAGGAAATGCATATTCAGTGAATCCAGCCTGTGCTTTGTTATGAATATACTTGTATAGCATAATGTGTAGTTTCTGTTTTACATTTTAATGCCATATCTATTGTATATACACATATGTATATATATAAAACTTTCCTGTGTAAATAAGACTACATGATTAATAGCTGAAAATTATCTAGGCATGAAACAGTGCATCTCCTATATATTCTAGCTTTAATAATAAATTACCATTAGCATTTTTGCTGGAACAAAATCTATGCCTTTATATCAATGAAAGAGCTCCTGCTAGACTCCATTTTTTCAGAAACAATAAAAGGGAAAAATAATTTTATTTGCAAGATATTCATCATGCACATTCCAGAAATAAACTCGAAAAAGGCAAACTGCAAATAGGACTGATTCTACAGACCCTTAAAACAAGTAATTTTATTCACTTCATACTGCATAAATCGTATTTGTTTGATATATGACTACTTTGATTGCTGGACCTTCGTGTCTTTCATTACAAGAACATAGGTTTCATCCACTTGTATCTCTACATAAATAGTCCTGACTTGCTTCTGGGATGACAAGTTCTTTTGTACCTCATCAGATTGGTTTCAAGTATATACAGAGAAGACAAATAAATTATTTTAATTTTTTTTTCTCTTTAAAATTAGTAGCACTACTTCTTTGGACAAGGTCTTAATTTAATTTCTAGTTCTTAGAATATGAAAACAGAAATGTTTCATCATAATATCATCCTTGTATTTTACAAATATGTAAAATCTTTGTTAAAACAGTAGAAGTCAACAATATATCTCTATAGATTTATGTTGTTTTAAACACCATGTTTGAAATTATGGTGGAACATTAATTCTTTTTGCTTGCTTTTTGAATTAACCAGTTAATTTAGTATTTCAAGGAAGCACAGTCTATGAATAACAAGATTTTGGTGATTCCTTAACTGTAAAAGTCTAGTTGATTAGTAATAAATCTTTAATTTCCTCAATGTTTATTTAATGTGGATTAATGCTTTATGTCTCATTGAGCCTCACAGTCTTTATTAAAGTAAATTTAACTATAGAAAAATAAGAAATCTACACATTTCATATTAAAATAATATATAATTTACAGTAATAGATTGCAGAATATGTGCTTATAGGATAAGAGAAATAATTTGATGTGCTTTTAAATAGATTATTATGCATCAGTATGTTGCAAAGCTTACTGAGAATGTATACCATATATAGCATAAAAAGAATATGTCTGCAGTGTTTCTGTAAAATGTTTAGTATTTTACAATTGAACATGTCTGTATGTTAAGCTAAAAATACTGATCTGCACTACAGGATAAAATGATCCAGTTCATGAAATTCAAAGGGACACAAATAAATTAACATTATAAATAAAAAATAAATTTGTTTAGCTGAAATGTTATCTTAATTTATGACTAAAGGTGGACAATATTTTGGATGCACAGTCATAAGCATAAATACTTCTCTACTTTCAATCAGACAATGTTACTTAAACAGCAGAGTTATACAATAATGTTTGTTATGATTATGTTTCCATTAACCACTCACTGATGAACCCAGATGAGTTTTTACAAAATCTGAGTCACTACTATATGCAAAGATCTGTTGACAAGTGACTAACCCTTTACCCTAGGTGTGCCATAAGTATCCCACAGCAACCACGACCTCTTCATTATGTTGGTGTTCTCAGTATTTCTAATGCTCTAGCCTTGCAGACTCTAAATTTGTATGGAGATGCTTATTATGGGTCAAACATGGTGATTTACTTGGTGGATAAGCATTGACCAGAACAGCAAGCTACCTAAGAAACATATAATTCTATAATTGGTAGTAGTAATTTTAAATCTATTACATATCAGAATAACAGAAAGGAATCTATAGAACCCAGATTTGAAATTTGCATACCAGAAATCTTTAATGCAAAGAATTGTGAATTCAAAGGACTTCAGTAAAATGCTTTGCAACATCAGTGCCAAAACCTCTGTAAATGGGGATATTTGTTTGTGCAAATTTATGATTTGTGGCTTTTTTAAAGGCTCAGAATTTCTGAGTTTAAATCAGTTTTGCATGCACATGAGTGCAGTATTGTGAGAGTGCCAACAGTTCTAATAACAGATTTTAAGACTGAAATGTTATACCTGCTACAGGGAAACCTGCTTATGAAAGATCTGATTCCTCTGAGGTGACCATCTCCTCAATTCAAGAAAAGCTAAATGTTGACTCCTTTCATGGGAAATTACATAAACAGAGTTTAATAGCTAATTAATTATCCACTTTTCCAGGTGAAGGATAATGTGAAATAAACTGAATCATTCTGATCGAATAACATGTTTATTTTCAAAGGCAATGTTGGGGCATTCATTCTTTCAGAAGCAATATATCTTGTGTCTGCTGCACTGTATGGTTTATTAACAGTTTATTAACCCCAAATGGCTTTATAACCTATTAAACATAAGCCATATTTGAATTATTAATATTGCTATTTGTGATGTGCTCTGTCTGCTTTTATCTTTCTAGCCTTTGTTATTCCTTCTCTTCCCAGGCCAAGCGGGGCTCTTTATGGTATTTTACAAACCCTCACCCCAATGAATAATTAACACTTACTCAATTTGATTTATTTTTAAAGAGATGACCCTGGGAATGTATATGTTGTACATAGAAATTTCTGCATTTCTTTACTGATCATAGTATGGACTTAATGGCTGAATGAGTGAATGCCTGTCACATTTTATTCATCATCTGTACAGTACAGATGGTAACAGTCCTGCTTTTCAGAGTTCTTCCAATGGCCAATCAGTTATAATCTTTTGATTGTAGGCTGCTCTATTATTAGTCCCTGGAAAAATGCTTCACCTGCTGAGTGATGTACCTGGCATTCTCAGGAGTAGGTGACAGTGGCATCAAAATTTTATCTGTAAGAATTATAGTATTTTATCAATTGTCATACTACTGAAGCTGTGCATAAATTCTTCCAGGGGAGAAAATTTCAGGTGTATCAGTCAGTGATCCCATAAAACTGAAACGCGCTACAACTGTCAGAGGGTACCCAAGAGAAAATGAATCACTAAAAAGTAAAACTAAAGAATTTGTAGTGTGGTTTGATAACATTTTAGAGTATTTAAGTAATCTTTCTCAAGGCATGGAATGTGTTGAGGCCACCTCTGGTAAGTGTACAAGTAGTTTAGATCTGATTTTTTTACTCTATGTGGTTTTAATACTTTCAATTTTACCTGTTCCACAAATATTCCAATTATAGCAAGTGCCTTGTCTGATATTTATGACAATGAAGTCTAGTAACATAATACTATTGTTTTACAGTTTCATATTATATCATTTGTTACATGTTCACATTACTGGTGTTAAAAATATAATTGACAAAAGTTTTACCTTTAGGGTCGCAATTTATAATATAAGTTATTTAGGCCTAGTATAGGTGACTTCATATTCTGTAAATTACTGCTATCATTAATTGCTGAGGAAAGTGGTTTATCATTTCTCCATTGTACATTTCATGCTAAGAAATTATGATGTCTACAATACTCTTTTTATGATTCTGCCATTTAAGGCAGAATTTTTCAACATGCAGAGCCCTGGTAGGAATTGCTGCTTTGCTCCTCTTTACAGTGGACTTTTCAAAAGCCCTGTCTTTAAAATTTGTTGTTTAAAGTTCAAAGCTAGTATATTAGGTTAAAATATCTTGGGAAATTCTGGCTAAAATAGAAGAACTAAAGGTTAAAAAATAAATCTCTGCCTTGTCCAAAGGGTAGCGGCAAAATGACATTTGTTCTGGCAGCTTGGGTTTGAAAAATTATTGCTGAATCATGCAAACTCTAAATGATTTTCACAGTCTTGAGGAATGATTCTTCCTTTCAATCCCTTCCTTGAGATATTCAAGCTCTTCACTCCTTTGGAAGACACATACTTACACCTCACATAGCAAGAGAGGGATACATAGTGTATCTATCTTGTTGCTTTCTAGCTATGCTTTTTTTTCCCCTCAAACATAGGTAGTAAATTAAGATACAAATGAAAAAGTCCTTCTCTTTTGTGACAACCTTTAGATATAAATGTAGACTGCCATCATAAACATTCCTCTTCCCTGATCTCGATTTGGAAAGTAGCTAATTTCAGGTGCACTGAAGAAAAGTAGTATGCTATTTGTTTTTGGAGTCCTTTGCTCTTTATACAGTATTGTTGCTATGATCTGGCTTCATGTTTTTATTTTGGAATTGATTGGTCTCTAGCTTTATTGCCTTCTATTAAACCATTATTATTTATATATATATTTATAATAAAAAGAATGTACTTGATAGTATTTTTATTATTGAAATTGCTTCCTTTCTGATTTTTGCCTACACTTCATTGGATCCATGACCAGAGTTTCATCTTCTTGTAAGGGAAGCACTGATTGCTTTTGTCATCCAGATTTCCAGAATTGCCAATTATAACTCACCTTTTTTTCTGTTTATATTTCTCCCTGTTGTCAATTTTGCCTGTGATTTTCCTTTGCTTTCCCTCATCAGAGGTTTCTGCTATACAGTCAGATTTAGCATAGCTGAAATTTCTTTTGATTATTTCTCATCTCTTATTATCTAAAATATCCAATCTGAAATATCTGGGCTCCCTGAAGATGTGAGTTCAATCCTACCACCACTGTAGCAGACAGTTATGCCTCTGAGATTAATAAATTGCATTCTATGAAGTTCACAGACTTTGTTGCAGAGAGGGTTTAGCTGAAACTTTCAAAAATCAAATCCTGTCTACTCGGTTTAATTACCAGAAATAACATTATGTTTCTGTAGGATTTGGGATTTATTCCTGTGACTTGATTCTTTTCTCCTCAGCATACTGCAGTTTGCTATCTGATTAGTTACTGCCTCCCCTTACCAATAAACACATTTCAGAAATGTTGTATGTAAGAAACCAGCTTGTTTGGTGGTTTGTAGCAGGAATGTAATCATCATTTAAGTAATTACAAGAATAGCTTTCTGATGTGTTTTCCTTAACAACAGTTTTTAATAATTCATGCTTATTCACAATCTTATTTGCTTTTAACTTCAAATAGAACTAGCAAATTAAAAGTAATGTTGGAACAGCTGCTACCATTAAATTTCTGTGCTTGTCATGTTACCCTGCATATTTGAAAGTAGAAGGGTTGTATAAAAGAGCAGGTAATGCTTATGTGGTGCAGCTGAGGTCAGTAATTTATCCTACTTTAAACTTGGTCACTATTACAATGGCATTTAAATTGTGCTATTGCAAACTCTCAATAAAGGCAGCACAGAAAAATAACATGTCGGTTAAGTGTTTTAATGACACACACTAAAACAATGCTACTGATTAGATTCTTTGCTAATTATCTTCTGCTATTTATGTTGGTTATATTTTAACAAAATACACACACTTATTTACAAATAACATTGTTTTTTAAGATGAGCCTCATTGCTAAATTCCTATCAGCTCAAGACAGAACAGAAGTTTTTGAAATATTTTAGACACTTCCAGGAACACAAAGACAATAATTTTCATCAGAATACCAGGCAATTTATAACCACTAGACATTGCTCTTCTCTTTTTCTGTAACTTGGTTATGCTTCCTTCACAATGACTATACTAAATTTATGTAAGAAGGACTATGATGTGGTATTGTTTCACAGAAGCTTATTAGCTGCTGAACCAAAGATCTCTGAAGGATTATCATCCATAAACACACAGCCTGATTTTATTTTAAAGAACTCCATGTTGCCTTGACTTGGATCCAGACTGCATTAAGCTTCTCTAGGAGAGAATTTGTGTGTCCTTTTAACTGGGAAGGAACAGTGGCTATCTCCCTAATTGATAGAGGTTATTCTATATGTGTAGGTAATACCCAAGCAATTCTGGAAAACCCATCTGAAGACAAGTGAGATTTTGTAAGAGCAGAGGCACAGGCTTACATGTTTGATTATTAGTGGTAGAGCTATATATTTTTATTAATATAATTCCAACTCTTATCTGAAAATTTCAAAGTATGAAGCTTATTAAAAAAAAATGGAAAAAGTTGCTTGCTGACCACATAAATGTGGTTCTATGTCACTGAATAGATACAGAAAATAAAAAAATACATCTCTTTCATGTGTGAGGAGAGATATCTACCTACATACATACCTACCTATCTAATATATATATATATATATACTGTTGCTCTACTTTGCTGCTTTTATCCTCACCTAATTGCTAGGCAAAGATCTTTAACATGATGTGCAGTCCTCTGTTCTTAACCTACCCCAATATGCTCCAGTCATGCCTTTCAAATTTGTTTGCTAGCAAAGGCTTTGAACCAGAAATTCTCTCCCAGGAGAAAATGAAGTTCATATGCTACCTCTGTCACATTTTAGATTTCAGATGGAATAGTTGAGATAGAAATGCCTCACCTGTTATGGGTGCTTCTCTCTCTGGTGTAACATAAGTGTAGAATAATAAACTGGTGGGAAGTAATCTAAGTACTATGAACACTGGATAATTTCGTAACTCAGAGGAAACCAAGGAAAGTCCATTTCAGAACGGTATATAAATATTTATGTGGGAGGTTTGTTACTGGTTTTCCACTGAATTAGATCCTTCATCATGAACCATTCATAGTATGATGTTTATAATAGAACCAAATACCAAAATATAACAAAGCACTTACCTTTGAAAAGGTATCTCTGTTTTCTTTCTAGGGTTTGGGAGAAATCTGCAGTATCATCTTTTATTATTGTTCGGTTCTGTGGTCCTTGTACAAATTGCACAATACTGTGTAGATAAAAGACATTCCTTCTTTAATATCCAGCAGAGTTGGCAATTTTGTCATGGACAGACAAGATCTTTGTTCAGTAGATGAGATCACAGAAGCATTAAAATATTGTAGGAAAATATATGTCATTTTTGGCAGCTCAGTATTTCTCAGTGCTAGCTGTTAAGTTATAAGGGTGAAGAAATTGTAATGAAAAGAAGTACAGGATTATAAAGGAGCAGGCTTCTGTTCTTTTTACATGATTGCTCTCATTACAAGTGAAAGGCAAAGGATAGAAATACAACCATGATACATAAGCAATACTATCTGCTTATTGCTTAAGATAGTACTGATTATGGTCCATTTGAAATCAAAGTTAATTTCATAGAATCATAGAATCATAGAATAGTTAGGGTTGGAAAGGACCTTAAGATCATTTAGTTCCAACCTCCCTGCCATGAGCAGGGACATCTCACACTAAACCATATCACCCAAGGCCTCATCCAACCTGGTCTTGAACACTGCCAGGGATGGAGCATTCACAACTTCCCTGGGCAACCTATTCCAGCGCCTCACCACACTAACAGTAGACAATTTCCTCCTTATATCCAAGCTAAACTTCCCCTGCTTAAGTTTTAACCCCTTTACCCCTTGTCCTGTCACTACAGTCCCTACCGAAGAGTCCCTCCCCAGCAACCCTATAGGCCCCCTTCAGATACTGGAAGGCTGCTATGAGGTCTCCACGCAGCCTTCACTTCTCCAGGCTGAACAGCCCCAACTTTCTCAGCCTGTCTTCATACGGGAGGTGCTCCAGTCCCCTGATCATCTTCGTGGCCCTTCTCTGGGCTTGTTCCAACAGCTCCATGTCCTTTTTATGTTGAGGACACCAGAACTGCACACAATACTCCAGGTGAGGTCTCACAAGAACAGAGCAGAGGGGCAGGATCACTTCCTTCGACCTGCTGGTCATGCTCCTTTTGATGCAGCCCAGGATACAGCTGGCTTTCTGGGCTGCAAGTGCACACTGCCTGCTCATGTTCATTTTCTCATCAACCAACACCCCCAAGTCCTTCTCCACAGGGCTGCTCTGAATCTCTTCTCTGCCCAACCTGTAGCTGTGCCTGGGATTGCTCCGACCCAGGTGTAGGACCTTGCACTTGGCATGGTTAAACTTCATGAGGTTGGCATCAGCCCACCTCACAAGCGTGTCAAGGTCCCTCTGGATGGCATTCCTTCCCTCCAGGGTATCAACCAAACCACACAGCTTGGTGTTATCAGCAAACTCACTGAGGGCGCACTCAATCCCACTCTTCATGTCACCGACAAAGTCATTGAACAAGACGGGTCCCAACACTGATCCCTGAGGGACACCACTCGTTACTGGTCTCCAGCTGGACATCAAGCCATTGACCGCAACTCTTTGTGTGTGGCCATCCAGCCAGTTCTTTATCCACCATGTGATCCATCCATCAAATTGGCATCTCTCCAATTTAGAGACAAGGATGTCGTGTGGGACAGTGTCGAACTCTTTACACAAGTCCAGGTAGATGACATCAACTGCTCTACCCCGTCCATCAGCTCTGTAGGCCCATCATAGAAGGCCACCAAATTGGTCATGTGCGGTCTTACCTTTCACTAAAAGAAAGGATCATAGCAGAGACTGTGATATTTTTCTGGAGATCACCAGACCTATGCACAGGGAAGAAGTGGCTCCTGGCTTTTTGAGAGTGAGCATTTTTCATGAATAGACAGAAGCTTTTATACCTCAAGACTAACTGAATCTGATTGCACGCAAACTTCAAATTCATTAGTTTTTCAATTTATAAGATTACCTGATAATCTGAATTCCAGTGATCTTAATACAAGATGAGAGGAGACTGCAGAAAACCTAATATTCAATTTGAAAATTGTTGTGGTTTAAACCCAGTCAGGTAATTCGTTCGCTCACTTCCCCCCCTTTCTTGCCCTCCCCCTGCTCTCGGAGGGACGGAGAGGAGAATCAAAAGAATGCAACTCCCACGGGTTGAGATAAGAACAGTTTAGTAACTAAGGTATAACACAAATCACTACTGCTACCACCAGTGATAATAATGATAAAGGAAATAACAAGGGAACAGAATACAACACCTCAGCACCAGCTGACCGATAACTCGCCCCCCAAGCCCGACCAAGCTCCGACCGATACCTCCTCCAACCCTGCAGTCCCCCAGCCCTTCTGGGTAACTCTCAGTTACATCCTGGGCATGACGTGCTGTGGTATGGAATACCTCTTTGGTCAGTTTGGGTCAGGTGTCCTGTCTCTGCTTCCTCCTGGCTTCCCCTCCCCCCTGGCAGAGCATGAGGCTCACAAAGTCCTTGGCCAAACCAAAACATCCTTGTTATCAGCTCTGTTCCTGAGCTGAAAGTCAAAACACTGCACTACACTAGCTATCAAGAAGGAGAAAAAATGACAAAAATAAATCAAAATGCAAGAAAGAAGAGAGAAAATATTTTCTCATGGAAATTCAGCATAAAACACAATAAAATTACTGTAGTAGAAAGAAACAAATTTTTTTTTTTTTTAAAGATTTCCCTGTTGATATTTTTACATATTTAAATATGTAGTTATTTCCTCATGTTTTAATATAGCGCACATCACATATGATTAGAAACAATATCAGTACTGGGGAAGGGTTTGTATTTTGTAATCACAAGTTTCTGTGTAAAGATTTTAATGCTCTCTTACTTCCTAGATCAGAGTTTCTGTTAGTAAGGCATCTTTAACACTCAAGAAGGGATTAGCACTCAGTATCCTAATTAGTAGACCGTCTGTTTTCAGTACTCTTTGATTTTTCAACTGGATTGATTACGTACTACTTGCAGTTGTTTCAGCAAATAGAAGCCTTTGCTCTGAGACTACAGTAATGATCTGTATCATGCTTTTCTAGCAGTTGTGTTGCATCTTTTGTGTTGACCTCTACAAGGTGAGAGTAGTACAAATATAAATGATAAATACATCTAAATGAAAGTGCAGTTACCTATGAGTTTTCAATTTGAAATTTTATCCAAATTAAAAATATAATGTTAATTTCTTTTTTTATTAGTATTTTTATATCAGATATTTCCTAAAGATAGGATTTTTTTGTTTGTTTTTTTTTGTTGTTGTTTTGTTTTGTTTTTTGTCTGAGCAAAAGCAAATTTTAAATTACGGACATCTTTCTTTAAAAAAAATTGGAATACTAAGGTTTTAGTAATTAGATTCTTGGGTTCCCATC